>NC_142369.1:34002500-34345000 GCF_059441005.1 Hippichthys cyanospilos | reverse complement strand
CTTTGAGACTTCGGTGATTTAGGGCTATATAAATATAATTTGATTGATTGATTGATTCTGAATACTGTAGAAGAGGAATTAAATATATTAAAAAACTAGTTTGACACAAAAAATTATCACTGAACCTAAACAAAACTAAGTTTATCATCTTTGGTACCAGAAAAACTAAACGCCAAGTCGAAATCACAATTGACTCAATTGCAATTGAAAAAGTTAACGAAATCAAACTTCTCAGTGTTTTAAAAGATGCAAAACTAAGTTGGAAACCCCATATTAAACATGTTAAAAGAAACACTTCTAAAACTTCAGACATTCTTTACATATCCAAGGATTTCTTAAATAAGTAATCATTATACATATTATATAACTCATTATTTTTGCCATACCTCACCTACTGTGTAGAGATATGGGGGAATAGTGTTTTTAAAAAGTCCAGGACAAGGACCAATAAAAAACAAATGTGTGGCTTTGTTAAGGGTGTTCATTTATGGAATAACTATGGAATAGATCTGTATAGATCAATAATAGAACAACAGATCACACATTCACCTGTAAATTAAAACAATGGCTAGCACAAAGTGCTTTGTGCACAAGGTTTGGACTACAAGGCTATTCATGTCAGATTTCTTGAAGAACGACTGAGTTAGCTTTATATTAATGGAATTTCCTGATCATTTTTATGCCTACAATATGTTTTCTGTGATTCACTTTGCCAAAAGTGAGTCTTAGAGGTAGGCGACTTGGAATCAATTCAGAAAAGGAGGAGGTAATATATGCTTTTAATTGCCAGTCAGCAAGTATCGAGTGCTTTATATTTTTTAAAGATGTACATTCTGACCATCTTCAGTTCATTAAGTTATGCTTTTTTTTTTTTTATTTTATTGTATGACTTTTCACGCCATGTACAGCACTTTATATGCCACAATGCCGGTAGTTGTTTTCCAGTGCTAAGTGAATAAAGTTGAGCTGAGTTTATTTAGTCATCTATTTAATACAAAGACACCTACTTTACCTCCAAATTCTTCAAGTACAGGCGATTGATCCCTCTATAGAAATGTGAAAACAGATTCTCCAAAAGATGTGTCAGTATTGTTTGGTTATTTTTTACTTTTGCCACCTGAGCTTCTTTGTTAAATGAACCATAACATAAAAATACACCACTTTTCCTGCTCAGAAATTGATTTAAAAGTACTTGGGTCGAAATTTTGAGCGCTCAAATGCATCAATGTTATTTCCTTTATTAAGGGACGGACTAATTCCATACGGCACTCATTTCTGCATATTTACCTTGTCTCGCATTGGTGATTCACCACTTATAAGGTTGGTAATCACACCAAATGCTTTTCAAACTTTTACTGTGCTATTATAGTAGTGGGTTAGTGCCACCACATTCTATCATAATGAGAGCAACTTTAGGATTTTGCTAAAGCTTTCGTCTCAACAGGTTCATGAGCTTTGCACAGCGCTGCTCAAATGTAGTTAATTTAAATGAACTCTTTCCTTCCCGTTGGGACAATGCGTCCCTGTGCTTTTGAAAAAAATGGCAGTGGGTATTGGAATGGTAGCAATAAGATAAAATGGCATCCCAGCGGTTCATTATACACCTATCTACACATTCAAGTGGCTCCGAGCAACTTTTCCATACACAACAAGCCAGTGTTGGGCCTGCTGTCAACAAGGTAGCTTGCATCGTACAACCTCTTGTCAATTATTCACCTTGCCCTGCTGAAACATATCGATAAAATGTGCTATGTAAGTGTGTGACTATAGATCAAACTGATTACTATGTATTCAAGGCATGATAAATTTCACTTCTCTGGCACGTTTTTTGCAAAAGTATCATGGTCAATGGGATGTACAGTCGCAGTGATATTTTTCTGTAGAATTTGTGGGATTTTTTGGGGAAATAATTTTCCTAGTATCTTAGACTTATTATCAGGTAATACATGCCATAAGTTTTATTTTTTGGGGGGAAAAAAAGGATCTGTTGTGAAAGCGTTAAATCAATTTATAAAACCATTTCATCAGCTGCGTATCTTCACTAGGGTCACAGGGATGCTGGAGCAGCCATCACGGAGCAGAAGACTGGGTACATCTTAATTTCTGTTGCTAGCCAATCACGGGACAGAGAGAGAAGAATAACCATTCACCCTCACAAACTCACCGTAGGGCGATTTGAAGTGTTCAATTTACCAACACATGTGTTTGGGTGGGAAGAAACCAGAGTATCTGGAGTAAACCCTCAAAAGGCATGGGGATATCATGCAAACTGCATACAGGATGACCAGAGCCGGAACTGAGCCCACGACCGCCACATGTGAGACTGACGTGCTAACCAGTCTTCCACCTTGCCACCCTTGAAGTGGCACTGTGTAAGGTTTAGACAGTTTTTCATTAAAAATGAAAAAATAAAATTATTCTAGATTTCAAAAACTTGAAAATAAATGTGTTCTTACCGACCAACAGTATGTTTTAAATATAATCAGAGGTCTAGTTATCATTAAATTATATTGCATAGGGGGTGGCACTCCACTGTTATAGCTGCGGATAGCCAGAGGAGGAGTTTGTATAGCTGCATTTACCGTCATGCCTCTGGAGCTCCCATAGGCACAGGAGAAAAAATACAAACACTCCCTTTAATTTAAATCATTTGTGTGTGTGTGTGTGCGTGTGTGTGTTTAAGATGGAACACAAATACAAGTAATCACTAATAATACACACAGTCATTGTACCTGCTAAGGAAAAGCATTCATGTGTTATCTTTTTTTTTTTTTTTTGACAAACCAGACTAGAAGAACATTGCAATGAGACGGTATTGTAACCTGTGTTTAATGTCAGATTTTCCCATAGGGGAAAAAAAAACAAAACATCTAACTATGTGTCTTGTACAACAACATAAATACTGTTTGAAAAATTAATTCCAAAAATGAAGCAGTTTTCTCATCCCCTTAGTCGCTTTCTGTAAACATTGAAAAATGCAAATCAAGTTTTCTCAGTTCTCAACAAGACAACATCTAAATAACAACAACTGTTCCACCAGTGAGGCTTGGTTGCCTCACTGCAAAGTCTCCAATGGGCTCAGAGAAAACGTTCAACCTTGTTTTTGTTTCGGTTCCTTTCACTTTTCTAATCTCAATGTTCAAAGAAGTCAAGTGTGTCAAGTTTTCAATTCAGCAGGGTGTAGCTAAGGAAGATTGGGTGGCCATCAAATTCCATCCATCAGAAAAGGCTAGTCAGTGTGGTTTGCGATGGACTCCGACATTCGTGGACATCCATGCCTCCTGCGACTGAGGTAAGTACAGAGGTTACTGTGGGCATGGTGGGGATGGTCAAGTCTGTCAGGGTGGTGGGGGTGCTTGAGGGGCTCATGGAAGCATTTGAGATTTCAGAGGCCGGACCTGACGGCGTGCCACCCTGCAGTGTGGAGCCGTCTGAGGTTTTGTCTGCACCAGTGCTTTCTTGTCGCAAAAGATTCCTCCTGAATTTGGCCCGAGCGTTCTGGAACCAGACCTGTGACCAATATTACATTGTTAAATAAAGTCAAGAGTATTTGGACAGTTTATTGACATTGGTTCACAATGTTATTACATTAGATTGTGCAAAAATACACTCTAGTCTAGGAGGATCATATAGCACCTTCAAATATTTGAATGGTCAGATATTATTGCAAACATTGCTTGAGCTGAAATGTGAAAAATATAAAGCATGGTTTGAATTTTAAGAATGCCTGCACATGCACATTTTGCCAATTCTTCCACAGCACATAAAATCACATTGTAGCAGTAGAGGCTGTGAAAGTAAAATGCAAGAAAAAAACATTGTAAGTAGCAAAAGAAAATACTGAATCAAACAATAACTCTTTTAGTGTTATGGACAAGAATTTTCATCATGTAAAATACTTAGATTGTTTTTCAGTGACAACAATTTGTATCTACTGTGTTATTTTTTTTTAATGAATGGATATGTGACAGTTGTGGCCAGCGCACCTCTTGATTCTATGCCAATTGAACATTGTTGTAATGTAGTTATATACATATGCAAACTGTTATTTTGCCATCAAAAACACATTTTTACTGTTTTGTTCACGTTTTATCCAAGGGAAGGATTGTTGCTATCTTTCAGACAAGACCCCAAAAACTTTTGTGTCATAGTCACTGTTGTGCCGAAAACACATCTTCACGTAGCTTGGTGTCGTCACTCAGACGACCTTTTCAAACATGGATTCCCAAAGAACAGAATAAGGTAGAATCTTACTCTGTCGGCCTTGAAAAAAACGTAAAAATACTCAAAATCGGTTGCCTTTTCAGATAACGCTTGGCACTGAAAGAGTTAAACCGAGTGTATTTCTTTAAAAAAAATAATGAAAGCAAAAACTGTCATATTTTCCTTTACAACGGTACAAAAATGAAACACGCCCATTCAACTGGAAAAACAGATGCTTTGCTCAAGTGTCATACT
Organism: Hippichthys cyanospilos; assembly: GCF_059441005.1. Lineage (NCBI taxonomy): Eukaryota > Metazoa > Chordata > Actinopteri > Syngnathiformes > Syngnathidae > Hippichthys > Hippichthys cyanospilos. The sequence goes on along the minus strand of NC_142369.1, from coordinate 34,340,542 downwards.
GCGTCCCTTACTATACATGACAGAGATGAATGAAAATCCTTTACAGGCGTAGGCTGTGATGTGACATGGCAGACTGTTTATTCAAGTGCGTACGTCTTCATTCTCAACATGCTAGCCCATGCAATCGATACATGCATAGACCATCCATAGACAGCAACCTAGTCAATATGCACGCAATCTTCAAATGACGAAAACGTTTTCACAGCAAAATAAAACACATAATATTAGTATCTAATTATGAAGCTTATCAGCATCACAACTTTATGGCGTATAATAGCTTTGCCCTCTGTGTATACTGTAAGCCTCCTCTCCAACAAAACCATGCACAAATGCGCATACACAAAATTGGCAAATTCTGGACCAATGATATGTTGTGCACTTGTTCCAGGCCATCTGACTGCAAACTCTTTGAAAATGTTTGTCGTACAAACTTAGTCCTCTAAATTGGGAGTGCTGCCCGATAATGGCCTCAAGAATACAAGGTTTCTTACTCTTTACAAAATTCAATACCACAGTGAGAGGTGACTTCAGTAAAAGAAAAAAGGGACACATATTCGACATTCAAATTAGCATTAGCAATTAGCTCTCTGTACTCAAGAAAAAATAAAATGGAAATGAAATTGGGGGGGGGGGGGGGGGGGGGCAGTGTTCCTCTGTTGTGCAGTTCGTTGAAATTTTTCACAGCAACCTGAATTTCCCATCCAATTTTAATACACAATATTAAAATATCTTGTTTGAAGTGAATCAGGTTTGATTGAGTCAGTATTTCTCCATTATTTTTTGCAAAGAGAAACCATTATGCCTCCCCCATTTGCTTCAGTGACAGTAAATAAGGTCATAATGTATAAAAATGTGTAAGTATATAGTTTTTTTTTCATTTTTAACATTAACAGAATACATGATAAATCATTTTACTGATCATTCTAGTTTTCAAGCATGCTATTTTGTGTCTCGACCAACAAATCCTGGCATTAGGGATCTATGTACAACCCTGTTGCGTGTCAACTTCAACTGAGTACACAAACATTCAGAAAGTAAGCAAAAGTAATGTTTAACAATACATCCATCATCATGATGTTTTGAACCTCTTTCCCTCATGGACGTCATACGTAAGGTAGACCCCACCTGCACCCACCTGGTGCACTCTGGACTGGTTGACAGTTGATCGCAGTAAACGTCAATCCATTTAACATCATACAGAAAAAACAAATGTCACAATGACACCTTTTATTTTTTTTGAGACATGGAGAAAAAAGATCTATCTTCGGGAATTGCGTTTGAATGCTGAGATGTTAAAAATTGCAAAAGTCATATTAAAGATACATGCAACAGCATACATGGAAAGACTTGATTCTTAGCATTCACGCCCATTTCTTTACGGACAGCACTAACTGATACAAAACTGTAATGTAAGTCTTTCTAATGAAATGAAGTGATCTGTCCTTGTTTTTGCCGCATTCGTAATATCAAAGAAATCATTTTACTGGTTTTCAGCAATTGGCGTCAGCTAGTGCGCAGCTGAGTGCAAGTGATGGATTCATGCATGCAGCCGTGGGAAACAAGCAAGGGAGCAGCACATCAGCTGCAATACTAAGCGTGAAAATTTGAAAGCATCAAAGCAAAACGACCGCTTTGTTTTCTGCAAGCGTTAATTAAAACAGTAGGATTGTGAAATTGTCCCGTCCCTTGGATGATTTTACCATTTGTATAATTCACTTGTAAGCTCTCTCTTGTGTTATATTAAACAGCTTTTTTTGTTGTTGTTTTTTTTAACCGTCATTCCTCATCTCATCACTTATTCTCTTGACGTATGTTATGTGTACCGTTTCAGAGAATTGTAATTTATGATACGAAGTGATGCTTTGTAACCTTTTTTTTTTTTGGTATGGATATCACATCAAAAGGTCCTAATACAGTTTTCCCCTCATGATGTGTAAATACATAGCAAAAGAGAAGTTCAATTAATTTTGCTTTGTTTTGGGGCAAAATATTAAGGGGGATTTTTTAGTTGGTTTATAATTTGGTCTAAGTGTATTGGTGATTTGTATGATGATGTTATACACTAACGTGATGAATTTGAAATTAAAAGGAAGATTTACGTCTATTGGTAATGAAGATGTGGTTTGAATTTAAAAGCGTCGGCACTAAATATTAGATTTAAATCCATTCGATGCACAATACAGTGCCTGCATTTTGGCGAACAATTAGCTTAATTGCAAATTTAACCATTAACTGTAAAACTTGGATGGAAATTATTGAACATCACCAACTTCTGGGTTTCTACCATGGAGAAATATTTTTAAATTGCATGATATATGTGTCTTGTTACATTCACTTCTGGCTTCGGTAGGTTAAACATTTTTCAAGTTGCTTCATTGACTCAGGCATGTGAATATGTGATGGTGTACGCAGGCAAAATTCTTGAAAAAAAAAAAAGACTGAACAAAAAAAGCATCACTGTGCAGAGCACTTCTGTATACGGTATACATATTTGAATTGAACACATTCCATTTGTGTAAGCGAAAGAATGTTTGTTCACCTGTAGGACCCGCTTGGTGAGGCCTGTCTTCTGAGCAAGCTGCTTGAGGTCCTTGGCATCTGGGTTATGGTTGATGGCAAAGTAGGACTTCATGGTTCTTAACTGGTGGTGCTTGAAGGAAGTCCTCATGCGCTTGGTCTTCTGACTCGAGCTATACTGGGAGTCCCTGTCCATGGACTCACTGTCATTCTCGTTGCAGCTTAATGCTGCAGGCCCGCAGGGAAGAAGAGGAATAGATTATTACACAGCTGGAACAGTCGTCTGATCATTAATGATCGTTCTTTGTATTTGATTGGACTTGATACTATTAATAGTGGCATAGCGGCATTAATCATAGACAGAGCATCAATCAAACAGACGAAGACTACACTGTACGTATAGTATTTATTTAAATGGGAAGAGTTTTAATTGAATTACGTTTTAATTTTCACAATCAACCGGCTCAAACTTAGTGACGTCGCCGTTAGTTCCATCTAAACATCCTTCACGCGGAACCTTGTTAGGCTGCATCTTTGTCTTTACCAGGAGGAGGTGCTAGCCAGGCTTTAGTTACCACACACTCGAGTGTATTTGTCCCAGTCTGCAAATTTCTTGGCAGTGGTAAAAGTGTTGCTGCGTGCATAACAGTTCGTGCTCAATAGCATAACGCTGCAAATGATGAATATCAAGTGAGTGAAAAGCATCAGAATAACACTTCTCGTAATTAGTGCATATAACACCACGCAGAACAAATGCTGTCTTCGAGAAAAAGCATATGCTGCAGTATTTTTACATTTATTTATTTATTTGTCATCAAGAAGCAGTCTGGGAATGCGGTCTTATCTCTCCGTCCTGCTGCAGCTAGTTCCATGAGTGTGTTCAGTATTTAGTACTTGTGTGCCACATGTGCGTTGTAGGGTATATCTGCTTCTGTGTAGGTGAAGTTTTATGTGGTTCCGAGTTGAAAACAGAAGAGGGCGCGCTGCATCTTTCCTGATTGAAATGGTAAATGATAACTTTTAATCTTTTCAACTCCTTTTTTTAAATCTAATTTTCCAATGTAGGTTTTAATTACACATGAGTAGGTAGTTGTTTTCATTGACCAAAAAAAGAAAGTAATGATGATACAGATCTACTTTTCTGTAACGCAAGCACACACTTTATCTCGCATAAAAGCCAATGTTAATTACACTGTTTGTGTGTGTGCGCGCACATTTGTGAGTGCGTGTGTGTGTGTGTGTGTGTGTTCCTGTGTGAGTGAGAAAGAGAGCGCGAGATGTTCTGTTTTAGGCCTACTGTAGAGCCTAGGTCAAAATCTCGGCAATAATTGTGAGCCTCCCAAGTAGAGAGCCGCCTGAATCACCATTTACTGCAGCAAAATAAAACAAAACAAAACAAAACAAAACAAAACAAAACAAAACAAAACAAAACGAAACAAAATAAAATAAAAACTCATAGAAGCACAATGATCTTTCTGGTAACATGTTTGGCCCCGGCCCAATACATAAAGAACACCAGCAGTTTTTATGCCCGCGTGCGTGTGTGTTGGACAGACTTGTGAGGGTAGGTGGGGGTCTGCTGATGCATGGAGCCAGACAAGTGGAAAAGGTGAAAGCTGGCAGAGCATCAAAAAAGTTCACATTTTTAATCCCAAGGAGGACAAGTTAACTTCAGCGCAAAAATGCTAACTTTAAAATAATAAATATCTATATCTTGCGGGGGTGAAAAGTTGCTCTGGCAATAACACATCAAGCAAATTTGAAAATGTGTTTTGGGAATGCGTGTCTTATACACAATTTACAAATCTAATCAGTCAACAATATAGCACTACTTAGCTTCAAACTTTTAACTAATTGTTTACGCTATATTTCACCATTATGTTATTTTGAATGCAAACGATATCTGTATGAGCTCGGGAATAACATGGACCGGTGAAGAATTGCAAGTGACTTTCTTGAAACTTAAAACAGAGACAGTCCACACAAGATGGAAACAGGCCCGCATTCAAACTCGCCATTATAAAGTGCAGGCGCGATTTTTTTTTAACAAAAAAACATGGAATAAGCATAAAATATAATGGAATAAACATAAAACGACCTTACTTGCGCCTCTACAAATATTGGAATCTTTTTATGAATCGAAAATATTGGATAGTCAGCTTTTACTGTTATTCAGCTTGACGAATTATAAAAAAAAAAACGCTGCTCCCCCACAATAAATTTTGATTTCATTTCTTTTTTCTGAGCGCCCATGTGTCCCTCTTACCTGCGTTGTACGCTGCTAGCTCCGCTCCAGGCCCAGGGCTCTTCCTTTTCCTGGGCCGGCCTTTCTGCACTGTCCCCACACCGTTGAAGTACGATAGTCCGAGAGTGTTGGCCGGACCCAGGCCCTTGTGGGGGACCACGTCAGCGTGATTAAAATGTGTCTGATAGTCTCCCTGGATTAGGGTCTCAAAGTGCAACCGACAGTACACCATGCTGTCCTTCATGCCAAAATGGTCCCCGGTAGTGAGCATCTTGGTGCAAGTCGTGCAGGTGAAGCAGTTGAGGTGATAGACCAGGTCCCGAGCCCGCATTACCATCTCCGAGGCCGAGATGCCCAGATGGCACCGAGCGCACCTCTGCACCGAAAATCTTCTGCGGGCAACACAGAACCTCATCAGGGGCTGAACTCGCACCCTATTTTGTGGCCAACTGCTCTGCGCCGTTCATGCACCCAGAACAAACTTTCGTGCCCCCCCCCCCCCCAGCGCGTCGTAATACCTACTATTGTAGGCGCTATATAATTGTGACGTTTCTTTCTTTCTTTCTTTCTTTCTTTCTTTCTTTCTTTCTTTCTTTCTTTCTTTCTTTCTTTCTTTCTTTCTTTCTTTCTTTCTTTCTTTCTTTCTTTCTTTCTTTCCCTATTCCCTTTCTTTGTTTCCTGTTTGGAACACATACAACAGGCTCCAATTCATTCTAAGAGCAGGACCAACAATCGTTGAAACCTTGCCTTTAACTTTGCCATGTCTTGCAGTGTATAATTGCAGAGTGCGGCTTTTCAGTCCGGACCAATGCGTATATAGAGAGGAAATGGGTGCAGCATGGCTGCACGGCCCTCCTACCTGTAATAGTCCTCCTTGCAGTAGATGCTGCCGTCCTTGCTGAAGCAGGTGAGCTCCGACTCCAGGTTGAGTTTGCACTCGCAGCACTTGAGGCAGCGCATATGCCACTGCTTGTCCACCGCCAGAAGGTAGTAGCGGTCGGCGATCTTCCTTCCGCATCCTGCGCACAGGGCCACGCGGTCTGTGGTCAGGCACTGCATGGCCTGCAGTCAGAGTGGAACAAACACGAAGTCACGGTCAGGATGTCAGACCGGTCAGGTGTTTGCAAAAGCTCCTATACAACTATCATGTTATATGATATAGGACACCCCTTGGAAACACTTTCGTGTACACACTTTTATGAATATAGATCCGAAAAATAACTTTTGATTTTAAAAGGTATATGTTATAATAATAATAATAATAATAATAATAATAATAATAATTATTATTATTATTATTATTATTATTATTATTATTATTATTATTATAGTAAAAATGGGCACTATTTAAACAAGCCACAAATAAATTAAAAACATAAATAATATAATTCATAATTACAGTCAGTATGTATCGGCTATTATTCATATTCTTAATATTAGTATTATTGTAGTTAAAAAAACAACAACAACAAGAAACACATTCGTCCACAAATCAAATCTGCTCGCTTTTAAATAGCACGTGGAAATTGTATGCACGATTTAATACAAGCAGTATGAAAATATAGTTTCTCGGTAGGCTATCCTGAAAGAAAACATCAGTGTAGATATAACTATGTATTTAACTTAGAGAAGAACTGCACATACACAAATATTTTTGGTGTTAGTTTTCAAATCCGGACTGAAAATTTTTCACTCAGAAGTCATTTTTTGATGCACGTTCCATGTTTTCATATTGCAATAATAATAATAATAATAATAATAATAATAATAATAATAATTATTATTATTATTATTATTATTATTATTATTATTATTATTTTAAGAAATATTATCATATGGTTATAATTAGTATGACTGATATTGATACAGTTTTATCTCATTGTTATTATTATTATTATTATCAAATGTAATTTTTATGTCATTAATTTATTTTGTTCAGTCTTTCAAATTGTTTTCGACCTCGTAGCCTTTGGTGGAAGTTCACTGCTTTCGAATTTACCCATAACGCACTACAAAAACAAATTATTTGACACTGACCGTTTATTCAATCTTTCCTAAAATGCTGCTGTAGAGCCTTTGCAGTCATACGTGCAGAGACCACCATGCGGTGTTCTAACAAGGTAAACGAATTAATTAAATGGCTCCTACCGTCTCCGACTCGCCCATATCGATAGCCGAACTGATGGCCGCAGACTCGCTCTTTCCTCTACGTTCCATTTCTTCCACCACGCCGTGCACGTCGCCTCCGGGAAGGCCATGGAAAAGCATGGTCGCAGTCGATGGGAGAATATTATAACTATTCTCTTCGGATCTAAAAGCCAAGATGTCCATCAGAAATGAAGAGGAAAAAACAAAAACAAAAAATTGCGGTTGTGTTCTTTATTTTCTCGTGTTTTTCCTCGTTGAGGTGACAAGTTGAAAATCCAGATCAGGGTGGGGAAAAATGTGGAAATTGGACACGTGTTCTCCTCGCCTATAGTTAACGTCTATCGATGGCATCTCTTTCTCGGATATAATTAATTCTAAATAATATTGTTAAGTTAATTTACAGGTATGAATTTTATCTTCCTGTTGATGTGGATATAGTTGTTTCTACTACCAACTAATCTTTCAGCTATTTTTTGTCATTAATAAAACGTACCAAACGGTCGGGCTATATTGCTGTCAATTCCGATGTCTTCTTCACAAAGCAAGGGAGTGAGTTTTCCGCGTTTGACAATCTCAAAATTCCTCCTCTTCGGTCCAAAATGCACGTACTCTCTTCCGGTTGAAGATGAGCAGCGGAGACTCCCTGCATCTCCCAATTTAAACAAAAAATCCAACAATATGCCGGCGTGCGTGAAGTTTTTCTTTTAAGTTCTCCTTTAAGTTCAACAGTCCAAGGATGTTATGTCAATCTGTAATTATGACACACTGAAAAACAAGATAAAAATGATTTGCATCATGGTGTCCCCAGTGAGGCAAGCGTTTTTTTTTTCCTTTTCATAAGCCCCTGTTTACGTTGATGCGACGATGTCTCCTGCCAGAGAGGCCGCATAACATGTGCGTACAAGAAGAAGAGGAGGTGTATGTTATTTCCCCCCTCCCACCCCCTCCAAACCGCCGAGCCTCTTTCTCACGTCCACTTTGGACTCCTGCTCCTTATCAACGAGGCCTATAGTTGCGTCACGACGCAACCGGCCGAGTTCATTGGCTAGGACGCTGTCATCGAAGCGCTCTGGGTTACTTGAACGACTGCGAAGGAGGGAGCCCGGTGCATGCACGTCTTGTCTCAGTTTGAACGCGCGGAAAGCCAAGTGGAACTCAAACGCTATGAAGAAGTAGAGTCGGGCCGTGCACACAGATCAGGTCTGTTGGGACCTTTTGGACTCGTCACGCACGTCTGCGCTATAAGTTTCTTCAAGCGACATCACCACGGAAAAACTACTTGTTAGACTGTATTATCGTTCCTTTGAATTTCCAATGTTTATTTTTATTTACGTTTCCTTTTCAAACATTATTATTATTTTTATTATTATTATCATTTCAGAGTTCTATAATGTTTTATTGTAATATAAGGACTCAATCACTTATTGATATCAGTGCGTGTCTCATATTTGAAATTCACACTCACAGTCACGTCCTGAACTTGATTTAATTGTCATCGGTGCGTTTTGGAGACGACAGCAAGCAGTTGGTTTGGCAACAGGGATTACACCAACGAGAGGAACTGATCCACTCATTTTAATTAGCACTCCGCTCTTAATTGGGCGGGGACGAGTGGAACTAGTCATCAGTGCACAAGTAGAGGTTTGGTCAAGAACGCAGGGATAAAATGACAGGTTTTCATATCACCGCTTTGCTTTTTGTCCTTCCGAATTGACATCCTTAAAAGGTTATTATATATCGACCAAGGCTGACAGTATATTTGGCTCACAGACATTTCCTCGCTAAAATAATATAATTCACAATTAACTGTTCGATGTGGGTATTTAAATCCTTTGCGTCCCCTGGCCTTAAAAAAAAAAAAAAAAAAAAAAAAAAAAAATTGTTAACCCTCTCCTCCACGTAAAAGCTCGCATTTAGACCGAGTTTTAAAAGCACAAATATGATGTTAAACTCATGAATACATATGCAAAGCACCTGGTGTAATACCCCTAATTGAATACATGCATATTTATCAACTGAATTTTCAAGTCGCTATAGCGTTATACATTAAACATAGCAGGAGAGCGCATGTCTGTAGCCGTGTATGAAATACATTAAGCTGCAGTGGAGGGAATGAAAGATGTGGGGCGTTTGTTTATACATTAAGAATTAGACCTGCTTGACTTCGAGGATTATGCTATACGAAGAGCTAAGGATGAGAAAGGTTATGAAAGGTGAGCGATCACTTACTGACAATGTGATTGATACCTCGATGTTTAAATAAAAGACACAATAGTACAGCAGCAACAAGTTAAGAGTGTAGAGCACGGAAGACATTTAAAATCTCTCTCTCTCTCTCTCTCTCTCTCTCTCTCTCTCTCTCTCTCTCTCTCTCTCTCTCTCTCTCTCTCTCTATATATATATATATATATATATATATATATATATATATATATATATATATATATATATATATATATATATATATATATATATATATATACTGTAAATATTCAATATTCACACACAGAGCGAGAGACAGACAGGCAGACGGACAAAGACGGAGAAAGAAGTGTTCAAGTGCATGATATTAAACAATTATGCTTGCGTAGATGTTTTATTTTCTATTAGTATTTTAAATGAAATCTTGTTCGTGAAAACAGTTGTCGCAATGCACAACGAATGATTGGAATATTCACCCAGTAATTTAAAGCAATATTTCAAACATAAATGGTAAAACAATTTGAATCGTATTAGTTTTCACGGACAGAACAATACAAATAGTTGCGCGCTCTCACACATGCACACACTGCTGCAGCATTTTGCAAGGGACGCAGCTAATCTTACAACAAAGTCATTGTGATATTCGCCAAAAGAAGGATCAGGTTTATGCTGCGTTGTTTGTTCCGAGGTGCCATGTTTTTAATTAACACGTTTGGGAACGTTTCATTACCTAAGTTTCTTAAGAAATGATTCAGATTTTATTAGTCATTTTAGTACTCAGAAGTTTGTAGAGTACCAAATGCGTGGCATTAGACGCATACTGTTACATAGATATATACTGTAAATACCATAAAATATGAACAATATATACTACATGTTTGTACACAATATTTAAAACTTGCCATGGTACATTTTCAAATATGGCAAAAGCAGGTTCCTTATGTTGTGATATGAACTGCTAAAAGTTTCAAAACGACGAGCTGATATATGTTTAGTATATTGTAAAGCGTTATAATTGGGCAAATCTAAAATCAACATGCCAGAGTGTACCAGGCCTAATTGACCACTATGAAACTAATAAACTAACAGCATGGGCAGCTATCTTAAAACACTTGGAGTAACCGTGTGCAAGAGTATGTGTGTGCGTGTGTGCGCGCGCGCGTGGGTGCGTGCGTGTACGTGTGTGGCCGTGTCTGCGCGTGTTGGGGGTGGTGTTTGGGCTTGGACTAAAATGCTGATGCAGCTTATTACTCCTTGTCCCATAATGATTTACAAACAAGGCAGCCATCAATAGCACAAATCTGCATCTCTCAGAAAAACATCATCCTCGTCAGGCTTCTGGCATCTTTTTGATCTTGCCCACATTTTTAATTGTATTTTGCATAAAGGTGGCAAGATATTGGGTGTGTGGCCTTAATGGGATGCTGCTGTGGAAGCAGGGGAGAAGGTTACCCACTCTCTGAGGAGAGCGCTGCAGTAATTAAGAAGGGGAACAAAGCAGAAAAGACTAAAAACACATGAAAGGGAAGAAGCAGATCACCTAATCACTGTATGTATACCATCCACAGGCATACACTTTGAATGTGAGCATAAGCAAACTTCCAAAAGCAAAAACACACAGCAGCTCAAACATCACACCTGTTCCCCTAACACATAGGCCCACTGAATGCAGCAACATTGATGTTTCTCTTTGCTATACTGTATATAGAACCAATGTAATGTAACTCACAGATTAGTTCGATTTAGGAGTGATATTAAAATTGTGTTTGAATCTATCAAGTAACTGAGGCCTCCAGTCCGCCTTATTAATGAGCTAAACGTCCACCTATATATCTGAAACCAGAAAAACTTGAACATGAACCAAATAATGAATTAAGGACTCTGATCATGTCATCTAATGAGTATTTATTCATGGTTTTGCATCAATTTGTTTTCTTAAATATACATACCAAGTATCATTTACAAAATGCATAGCATTTCTTAAACAAGGGAAAATATGATCATGCCACGTGCAAATAAAAGTAATGGAAAATGATATAGAATTTAAGTAGGAAGCTGAAGAAAAACAAAAGTTGTACTGAAATTCATTGGTCTGTTCAACAGCACTGGGGAAATATTTAACTAAAAAAAGACATTTTCATAAAATATCTGATGTACCAGTTTGCCAGTTGGAAAACGCAAACACCACATTTGAAAAACTTCAACAAACACACACAAAAAAAAAATACTGTTGGCCATTGTACAGTCAGGTCAGGGGTCATAGGGTGAAGCGACTGTGGTGTGGAACTCCAGTCCTGTATGTGTTTGAACCCTTTCTCTCAAACACACCTGATTCATATGATTAGGATAATTTTCAAGCCCCTGTAGAGCTTTATATATATATATATATATATATATATATATATATATATATATATACCGGTGACTGTATGTGACGACTTTCACACGTATGCCTTCAGTGATGTCAGACTCTCAAATAAATGCCCCTCAAGCGCACTCTTACACATTACTGGGCTACACAGGCTATTTTCCAGAGCATTTAAACATCATTAAACTCGCATCAGCAATTAAAACTTGTCATCCTTTACAATCGATTACAATCGATCAGTCTTATCAATAATTTCCGATTTTTCTTGACCTCTTCATGCTCTCTTTCTCTTCGCACTGAGATGTACAGCGTATCCATTCAGATGATCCCATTTTTTTTTTTAAAGCACCGTAGCGTATTGAGGAGCTCTCTTTACGTTCGAACTGAGATGTACAATACTGTATATCCACTCGGGTGTCCCCATAAGCTTTTAAAAGTACCGAAGCACGTGTGTCCAGCCATGCTTTGGTGTCTTGTTCCTGCTTTGGTTAAACAATTAAAATTTGCAAATCTAGTGTAGCTCTAAACACCAAATTGATCCTTTGTAAACATAAGGTATTCCCAGCAGAACTATTTGGCACGGTAAGCCCACATCCCTCGTAGCCTTACCAGCCAGCCAGCCAGAAAAATGGCTAAGTCTAGCTGACACCCCTGTTCATCTAGCCAGAAAAATGGCAAAGACGAGCTCTCACATCCCTGGTAGTCGAGCCAGAAAAATGGCTGCTCATAGTTCGTTGATTGAAAGTGGCGGACAAAATATGTTTCCCCTCCTGGGATAGGTTAGCTAAAAACTACACTACCCCTTTAATGCAAAACAGTCAGGCTAACACTGCGTAGCTTGGTTGATGAGCAATGTTCCCTGTAATTTTCAATGCGTCTGAGCATTCACACAAACTCCCTTAACAGGCTTTGGACCAAGGTGAGCAACTTCAGACTTGCACACAGTGAGTCACCGTGAGCATACAGTATCTGATGTCGCTCCTAAAGTGACCATACTCTCAGAAGGCCAAAATTCTCAACCAGCACAATGTTGCCAAACAAATCACAACTATTTTAGTTCATTTTCAACAAAATTGTTATTATCATTATTATTATTATTATTATTATTATTATTATTATTATTATTATTATTATTAGTAGTAGTAGTAGTAGTAGTAGTAGTAGTAGTAGTAGTAGTGGTAGCAGTAGTAGTAGTATTACTTTTATATTTTGAGCAATAAGTGTTGTAGACATGACCGTTTAATGTATATTGCACTTGACACCATAGCAATCAACCAGCCACAAGTTGTAAAAAAAAAAAAACTCACTCACTTTCACCGCTTGTTCCACTGTTTGCATATACTCCAAGAGCCATTCCATCTTAAAAGAAGCACATTTCTTTTATACTTTGGCTTGGTGAATGGACGTGTCGCTGCTCGTTTGTTTCGCAAAGAAGAGGGGTTTGCGTCTCTTAACTCTGCGCTGCTGTTAGCTAGCTAACCTGCAAGGGGTGTATATGAGGGAATGTTTCTGTAAATGCGTTTGATTGGATGACTAGTGTAAGTGAAACTTATCATATCATTGGCTGGACACTTGTCCCTCGCTGTCACAATGCAAAATGGTACAGAAAACAATACTATTGGTCTAATTAATCAGATTAGATCAGTTCTAATATTGAATATTATTTAGTATGTTTATACTGCATTTTATTTTCTGCACAGCATTGATTTTCTTGTGCGCTGAGGGAATACTGGAGGGAACACTGTTGCTGAGCACTATACTGCCTCAGTGCAGTGAGCAACCACTCACGTTACGTTCAATGTGATTCCTCTAGATGGGGATCTCATGACCATCTTATGGTTGGCTATTGCAGCCATCTATTAACTACAGTATAGTATATGCGCCCATTTATATATCTATTTGCACATGCGAGGAATCCAGCAACTGTTGAAGTGAATGCCCTAGAGTCTCCAGGAGAAGGCAGATTACATGCAGCCTAGCGACACAAGTTAGCTGAATTCTAATTGGCTTAAAACTCCAACTTAAAACTACAGCACTGGCAGGAGCGTAACCAAATGGATATAGTAAGACAGGAAAAGAACAGAATATGGAGAATAATTTTATATATAAATAAAAATATATTTAAAGTATAAATGACTTTCACTATAGTTGTTATAATTATTATAGTTTATTGAAGTTGTGATAATGTCAGGTTGTGTTAGGCCAGCAGAAAAGGCCTCGGCATATATATATATATATATATATATATATATATATATATATATATATATATATATATATATATATATATATAAAACTCTAAACACCCCTGAGGCCTTGCTACCAAGGAGTTTTGACCACCTCTGACTTCTGCCCAGAAATAGAAAAGCCCACCTCAAAGCTTCCAGATACTGCTTCCTCAAAGGAAGAAGTATCGGTGGAATTGAGAAGGTCTTAGAGTAGAGGTCAGAAGCGCCCCATCTCCATTTTGTTAATGGCGCACTGCTTCCCCCTCCTGAGATGCTGGATGGTGGACCAGAATTTCATCGAGGCTGTCCAGAAGTCGCTTTCCTTGGCCTCACTGAATTCCTCCCACACCTGAGTTTTTGCCTTGGCGACCACCAAAGTCACACTCCACTTGGCCAGCCAGTACCTGTCAGCTTCCTCCAGAGATCCACAAGCAAAAAAGGCCCAATAGAACTCCTTCTTTAGCTTGAAGGCATCCCTTACTGCTGGTGTCTAACAAAGGGATTGCTGCTGTGACAGGCACCGACCACATTACAACCATAACTCCGGTCAGCCGCCTCAACAATGGAGGCACGGAATGTTTAGATCAGCGGGGCTGTTACTCCCAAACACACCCCTCCAGGTCTCACTGTCACAGAGCCCAAGCTGTGTGTGGAGGTGAGTTCGACTATATTTAGTTGGAACTTCTCGGCCTCAAACACAAGCTCGGGCTCCTTCCCTGACAGAGAGGTGACATTCTATGTCCAAGAGCTAGCTTCTACAGCCAGTGATCAGAGCGTCTTTGGCTGCGTCCCAGCTCACAGTGCACCTGACCCCTATGGCCCCTCCCACATGTGGTAAGCCCATGGAAAGGGTGACCCACATTACCACTTCAGGCTTAGCCCGACCGAGCCCAATGGGTGCAGGCCCGGCAAACAGGCACTCACCAGCGAACCCCACCTCCAGACCTGGCTCCAAAGGGCCCACCGTGCTTCATCTGGTCCTTCACCTCGGACCTGTTTACCATGGGTGACCCTGCCATGGGCATAAAGCCCCCGACAACTTAACCTATGGGCTCATTGGGACAAGGAAACCACAACAAGGTGGCGACCCACAAAGATGTGAACATGTATCCCTTCCAACAAAAATCTATATACAATACTCCATTGTGAAAATGTGAAAAAAAAGTTGTCTATGACTTTTGACAGGGCAACACATGCTGTTTTTGTGATTAAAAAATGTTCTTCGCAAATTACTGTGGAAAAAAGACACTTTCTCTCATTTTGTTGTACTGTCTTGGAAAGCAAAATGAAATACTATGATGATTCTTTGCACATCTGTAGATTTAAGCAGAAATAAATTTTAATTATTTCGTGTGATGCAATATCATTTGTGTTTTTCTGGGTGAAAATAACAAGCAATCAAATTGCCACCAAACAGCCAATCGGTGTATTGGTGCATTAGCTCTGAATGGCAGGCTTTGTGGCACATTCATAACATGTGCCAAACTGAGAGCAAAACGGGGACAACCCTCAGCATACAGAGAGCCAGAGGTTGAGAGAGAGCAAGGTATCGGGAGTGAACAGTGACAAGTTTCGAGCAAGCAATAACTTTTTTTGTGCTCAAAATCCATCATATTTTGTTGTGAGAAAACAATGCCTCCCATGGACGCACTTGATTTGAAAGTATGCTTCCCTATAAAAATATACACATCTAGGGTGAAGGCAAACGAGAGCACTGCCCACTCTCATTCTATCTTGTCCTCCAGTTCCTTCTCACAACGACATGGCTTTACACCGCTCTTCTTCTTAGTCAGGTTGGTCACATCTTTCAAGCCAGCAAGAATATTGTTGCCATCAAATGATCACAATTAATCACTATGTCCATCGCCAGGTCTTTCAAAGTCCCCAATATTTAGCTAGAACAGCCAGTTCTTTGTCCTCTAGGGGGAAACTTTTCTCCACGCTGGTCAGAATATGAGTCCATAGGGTCACTAAGCCACTGCTTTATTGCTGACATTTACCATGGGGCTGTTGTCCTTGCAAAATACTTCAACAAAGAATGTTGTTGTCAAACTTCTTGGTTTGAGTCTTACAGCTTCTCAACCAGCATTTTTCAAGTTTTCTTGGTCTTTTGCCGACCAAGTCCAAACATTTGTCTTCTCTCCATTTGGCTTTTTTCAGAGTTTTGAGTGCAGCGGCTTCCTGTACCTCTGGTAGTGAAAAACATGGTCTCAAACATATTTACATAGTCCGAAAAAAGGTTGCAGTTCATTTTCTGATGTTGGTGGCAAAATTTGCTCAATTTTTAACCGATATCTTTCTGGGAGTCCCAAATATTATTTCACTGTAAAGCCCACGTAACCCACTTGGCATCTTGCAAGTTGACATGCGGTTGACTTTGAGTCCTGCAACAGATGCTCTATTAATCATGCTCTGCAACAGGTCCAGGTGTTCCGCTACAGTGTCACTGGTAATGAAAGCATCGTTGATGTAGACTGTGGCTTCCAGTCTTTCCAGAACTTCAATGATGGCAGACTGAAAGATGGTGAGTTCTTGTAGGTTTGGAGTCATCTTTGTCACCCTTTCCTTCATGGGTGAATGCCATTTTTTTCTTGGGAGACCTTGGCCTGTCTCAGGGAGAAAAATCCATTCGCTAAGTTCATGCATGATTTATAGTGTTTCACTCTCATAGTCTTTAAGGATACTTTGGGTTTGATGAGGTTTGCGAGATTAGCCAGCGTTTGGCGGTTAAGAGCTTTAAAGTTGATAAGTGCCCTTTATACTCTTCCAACAGATTCAGGATTTTTTACAGTTTAAATGGGGGTGTTTATGATCAATCAATCAATCAATCAATCAATCAATCAAATTTTATTTATATAGCCCTAAATCACCGAAGTCTCAAAGGGCTTCACAGAATGAAAAGAGGTCATACAGAGACATCTTTTCAATGTAAGGTACACAACAGCATCCCCTGTCAAAGCTCCCAGAAGGGGAAGGAAAAACTCAAAAACCCCAATTTGGGGAAAATCAGAAACCTCCAGAAGGGACCACAGGTGGGAGGAGCCCCCTTCCAGGCCCACAGGTTGAAGTGGATGCTGCATGTACCGAACACAGAAACAATATAAATTACAGAAAACATATTGTGCTATATAGTGCAGTGATGTCTTGACAGCAGGCAAAGCCATTGGGCAGGAACCATCCCGCATTCCAGCCAGGTGGACCGCAGACGGCTAGACTCCTAACCCGTGATGGTCGACCAGCGCAGGACCCAATGGAGGCGGTCAAGTCAACCCTCACCATCTAGCTAGCCCCCTCTCCCGGCCGGAAGAGGGGGGCAGGAAAAAAGAAGAAAAAGAAGAAGGCTGCAGACAGGCTAATTTAACTAAATGCTTTTGAGTATAGATGTGTTTTTAGTCGGGATTTAAAGATTTCTACCGAGGTGGCTGCGCGAACTTCCATAGGTAGGGCATTCCATAGTACTGGCGCGCGAATGGAAAATGCCCTTGATCCCGCAGACTTCTTTTTAGCCCGTGGGGTCGATAGCAAACCGGCATTTTGCGATCGAAGTTGTCGGGACGGAACATAAGGTGATACTAAGTCGACGAGATAGGAAGGAGCTAAACCGTGTAAAATTTTATAAGTAATTAACAACACCTTAAAATCACATCTCACGTGTATTGGAAGCCAATGCAGGTCAGCTAGAATCGGAGTAATATGATCAAACTTTCTCGTCCTTGTCAATAGTCTCGCCGCTGCATTCTGTACACACTGCAGGCTTTTAATGTGAGACATGGGAAGGCCAGAAAACAAAATGTTGCAATAGTCTAGGCGCGACGTAACAAATGCATGAATTAATGTTTCTGCATCGCTAAGAGAAAGAATAGGGCGAATTTTAGCTATATTGCGGAGGTGAAAAAACGCCGTTCTTGTCATGTTATTAATATGTGTTCGAAAGGAGAGAGTTGAGTCAAATATCACGCCGAGATTTTTTGCAGAACTACTTTGGGAAATAATACAGTTTTCTAGGTTCAGCGTGGTATTCTTAAGCAGGTGCTGATGATGAGCAGGGCCAATAAATAACATCTCAGTTTTATTAGGGTTGAGAAGCAGAAAATTGGAAGACATCCATTGTTTAATCTCGGCAAGGCAAGCCTCCAGTTTACTGCACTTGCACGGATCCGTTATTTCTAAGGGCATATAGAGTTGGGTATCATCAGCATAGCAATGAAAACTAATAGCATGTTTACGTATAATATCGCCGAGAGGAATCATGTAGATGTTGAACAGTAAGGGGCCAAGTACTGACCCCTGCGGGACACCACATGAGACGGAGAAAGACTCAGAGATCGCGTCGCCATAAGAGACACTATGCGTCCTTCCCAGGATGTAAGATCTGAACCAAGAAAGTGCTGATCCCGAGATACCAACACATGATCTAAGACGTTCTATAAGAATATGATGATCAATAGTGTCAAATGCGGCACTAAGATCAAGCAGTAATAATATTGATGAGATGTTGGAATCCGAGGCTAAGAGAAGATCATTCGTCACTTTTACTAGGGCTGTCTCAGTTGAGTGGTTGGCCCTAAAACCTGACTGAAGGAGTTCAAATCTATTGTTGTCTATCATAAAATCACTAAGCTGTTGTGTTACAACTTTCTCAAGAATTTTGGCGATAAACGGAAGGTGTGACACTGGCCTATAGTTAGCGAGATCTTCAGGATCTAGGTGTGGTTTCTTAAGTAATGGTTGAATGACGGCCGTCTTAAAAGCTTCAGGTACAATGCCAGAGGAGAGTGACAGGTTGATAATATTCAAGACAGACGACCCCAAGATCGGGAACAACTCTTTGACGAGTTTGCCTGGAAGCGGGTCGAGCATGCAGGACGTCGGCTTTGCTGCATCAACCAGTTGTGTAAGACACTCCAGGGATACTAAATCAAACTGGGACAGGGTAGCCAGACTTTCATGAACCTGATTGTCCGAACTAGCATCAACAATCACAGTTGAGGTGGTGAGCGGCGCTGCCTTTTTTATTTCTTCCCTTATTAGCTGAATCCGCTGAGTAAAGGATTGCATGAAATCGTGTGCTGAATGGAGGGAATTTTGATTAACCTGCTGCTGCTGTGTTAGCTGCGCTACCGTCTCAAATAAATACTTTGGGTTGTTTTTATTAAGACTAATCATTTTGGAAAAGTGATTAGTTTTTGCTAGCCTAAGAGCCTCTTTATATTTCAGCAAGCTATCGCACCAGGCCTGACGGAAGACCTCAAGTTTAGTTGTTCGCCATTTACGCTCAAGTTGTCTACTTAACAGTTTACACGTACGCGTTTCCTCCGTAAACCACGGAGTGCGCCGCTTCGGACGAGTTTTAAGTTTCAGCGGCGCAATAGAGTTTAGGGAATTTAGAAGAACCGAATTAAAATCATTCGCGAGCTTATCGACTGAGCCAGTGAAAGACGGAAAGGCAGCTGTTGCGGAAGGCAGTAATTCAGAAAGTGCAGCAGTCGTTGAAGAATTAATATCACGGCTCTTAAAGCCTTGGTTGTGGACAACAAGACCACACTGAGCTAGGACTTCAAATGTTATAAGATAATGATCAGACATAACGTTAGTATGTGGCAGAATTATGACGTTTGAGGCAGTTAGGCCACGGGTTAGCACTAAGTCTAAGATATTACCATTCCGGTGTGTTGCTGCTTTTATTATTTGTGTAAAACCAAATGCATCGATTATTGCTTGAAAAGCTACAGTAAGTGGCTCTGATGGGGAGTTCATATGAATATTGAAGTCACCCATAATTAATATATTATCTGTGTGAGTTATTAAGTCAGCCATAAGTTCAGGGAATTCATCTAAGAATCCAGAGTATGGGCCAGGAGGACGGTAAATAACTACCACATAAAATGGTGGTGAGGAGCTCGATCGCATAACGAGAGCCTCAAATGTCTTGAAAGTGTGACTCGTGCTCGTGCTAAGCCTAAGATCAGATTCCGAAATTAGGGCGACACCCCCCCCTTTTTTACAAGGACGGGCAACATGTGAGCCCACAAAGTTTGCGGGTGAGGCCTCATTTAATGGTAAGAATTCATTTGGTTTTAGCCAGGTTTCGCAGAGACCAAGCACGTTAAGATTTTGATCTGTAATAAGATCATTTACAAGAAGGGCTTTTGAAGCGAGTGACCTAATATTTATGAAGCCGAATTTAAACTGGGACATTTTTCCCGGACTATTCTGAGTCCTCGTGTTGGTAGTACTAATACCAACAAGATTTTTATGGCTGGGGCTTGCTCTATATTTTGAGTAATTAAAACCTCGTCGCGATGTTAGTAAAGTAGGAATTCGATTGTCGACGACTACAGCGCGCATATTGATATTAATATTTCGCCTAGGCACTTTGTCACTAGTCTTACTGATTAAAGAGGCAGGGCTGTTTTCCTTAATCAACACCACCTCAGCAGAAATCTTATCATTGGGGCATTCAGCATTAGGTATTGAAACAGTGTGTGGATTGCAGTGACCTAGACTAAGTATGCTATGTGTGTTGTAACAGTCCAGCCTAGTGCCGGTTATCTCTAGCCTTAACGACTCCACACCCGTTCTAGCAGGCTCGCTACTCGCCTGCGACCCGACATGCTCTAATGTGGGAAGTCATGGAAGGCTCAAACAGTAATCTATGTTTCTAGAAAGAGTGACAGCGCCTTTCCAGTTAGGGTGAAGGCCATCTGTCCTCAGCAGGTCGGGCCGGCCCCAGAAAGAGGGCCAATTATCTACAAACTGGAAACCCTGCTCTTTACAGAAACCAGCCATCCACCGGTTAAGCGAGAATAATCTGCTAAACCTCTCATCATTGCCTCTCGCAGGCAGAGGGCCAGAGACAATAACTCGATGCCGACTCATCTTTCTAGCGAGATTACAAGTCCTAGCTATGTTCTTCTTTGTAATCTCAGACTGCCTCATTCTAGTATCGTTGGAGCCGACGTGTATCACTATGTCCGAGTAGCTAGTGTTGTTTGCACTAGTCTGGTGTCTAGCCCTCTTGCGTGTCAGCTCCCTAAGGTTAGCTTCAATGTCGGGTGCTCTGGCCCCAGGAATACACATTACGGTGGCTGGCTTTTTAAGCTTGATGTTACGGGTGATGGAGTCCCCTATAACTAATGTGCGGGAGCCAGTAGACTGAGGAGGAGTTTGCCTAGCGAGGGGGCTAAAGCGATTATGCGTCCGAACAGGCTCACCGCGGCTAGCAGGCTTCTTAGGGCTAATGCTAGCCGGACTAGCGGGTAGGCTACGACCCGCACTAGCCGACGCTAGCGGCATTGCGGGAGGGCTACGGCCCGCATTGTCATTATCAGATGTGTCCGTCTGATCTACGATTATCAGACTACCCTGCTCTAGCTGACGGACACGGCCCTCTAGGAGAGAAAGCCTCTCCATGAGAATAACACAGGTGTCGCAGGTGACAGAAGAGGTGGAGGTGCACGGAGCCATGCTTACCTTAGTACAGCCGAGCGAAATACTTACGCTAGCAGAGCTGCACGAGGACGAACGGAGCTAGGCGCTGTTCAGAGAAACGGCGAATCACTAGCTATCGAAGAATGGAAACAGTCCTCAAAAATGAAGGAAAAAGAAGAAAAACAACCACCTAATGATGGCATTAGGTTCTTGTCAATCTATATCAAATGCTAAATAGTTCTATCACAATCGATTTCAGACACAGCTTCAGTGTCTAGTGGGTATTGTCTCACCAGTGAATGTACATCTCCTTTGATGGTGTGCTCATATTTTGGTTCAAGGTCCCCACAATACGTTTTGACGTGTGCCATCACTGCTTTATCCCCAAATTTGTTTCGTTTTCTTTGCCTTCAGGCGACAGGTCCTGTTTCGGACCTGCTGGATCTCAACAGCTGGTAAATCCCCAGGTTTGTACCACTCCTGTGGTGATGCTGTTTTTGTTGGGCCTTCTCCATGACTCACAGCCTTGTAAGCCTTAAAGAGAGCCCCCTTTTTTTCTGGTGTCATTTTTATGTGTTCTTCTTTTAAAACATAGGCCTGTCTTTTTGGGCATTTGTTTTGGCGTTACCACTGTGGGTTAAACCTGTTGTTTTAGTTGTTGTTATTGTTGATTTGGCCTTAAAGTGTGTTGTCTTTTGTTGCTGCTTTGGTCAATTTGCTGTTGGTTGTTGATTGCTATGAAGACAAGACTTTCATTTTTCATTGTAATGCTTGTCTATGTAACATTGTTGTTGGGTTTTATTTTTGTGTTGCTAAAAAAAGATCGCCTTTCATCCGTGGAGACACGAATAGCAGATTTCGCTAGCTGGTCTGGTTTTTCAATATCCCTAGTAGATAGAGTGAACGTCTTGTCGTACTACCCACATTTTATACATTTTTATGCATATTGCTGTGCTTGTTCGATAGCACACACCCATTGTAAGCAGATATGGAACTTCTAACTTCTCCCTTGTCTGCTGTCTTATCTGTTCTCAGCTTCCTTTGACCACCTCTAGCCTTTCATCCATTCGAGTTGTAAAGACCACGATTAACATTTGGTTTTGAGATCAGAAAAAGCCTGAGCCTTCAGAGATCTCGCTCCATCTGTAAACAACCATTTGTTTTTACTCTCTTGCATGGATGTAACCATCCGGATTTAGTCCGACAAATGCATAACCAAAGTCAAAGACCTGCATGATCAAGGGCCTTTCATGTCTTTACCTGAACTTGCAAGAGAATTTGAACTGCCATATTCCCAGCTAGATTGTTTTTTTTCTTTCCAGGTGCAGCATTTTATTCAGATACAGAAGACAATATTGCAAAGTTGCCTGAAACATCATTCAGCTCATTATTAGCTCTTGTTCCAAGAGTGAAGAGGCAAACTTCTAAGGATAATCATTTCACATTTGTTTTGCTGGTCTGTCACTTGTCAGTCGACTGTGCTCCCTGCAGTCATCATTTGTCCCTGAATTTTGATGCCAAAAATTGTATTTGTTGCACCATTACCTCGGCAGCAAATCGGTGGTCCATTACTCACGCCATCGTCACCCCCCGAAAATATAAATCATCATCGGGCCCCCAAGGAAAAATTAGCTCTTAACCCTTGTGGAGTATTGTTTTATTAAAAAAAAAAAAAAAAAAAAAAGTGACAAAACCCACAAAGCAAATTTTGCCCACAAGAGTGGTCGGCATTTCAGGTGTAATAACTTAGCGTTGTCTTTTTTTCGTTTGTTTTTTTTTTTTTTTAAACATTCACCCACTCAAGTATTGAATGGCATCAAACCAGTTCATACACATTAAGTTGATTTGTTTTTATATTTTACATACCCTCTATGGACAATAACAGCAGTATCATTATATTATTTTTTCATTATTTCACGTGACAGAACACTAAAATAGATTTTTTGAAAGCCGATTTTGTTATGACATTGATTGTAATTCAGAAAAAAAAAACGCAAAACTTTAACAACTAAAGACACTGCTTTTGAGGTGTGTTTTCTAAGTGTTGTCAGGTTTTTTTTTCAACCACTCAAAATATTCAGTGGCATTTGAACAATCCACAATTTTATATATATTATTTGTTTATTTTGTCAAACCCTCTATGGAAAATAATAGCCTATAATAGAATCACAGAGCCCTAGAACAACTTTTATCCCAGACTCCATCTGTGATCCATTTTTTAGAGATGCTTTTCTTCACAAGAGTCGGAGACTTGCTAGTGCCTATCCCAGCTGACTTGCGGCAGGAGGTGGGGCACACCCTGAACTGGTTAACAGTCAACTGCGGAGCACATAGAGTGCAAGTTATATTTTGATTAGCTTGACACATCCTCAGGACTCCTTTAGTCCCAAATATTGCCAGCATATTACATAGCTGACGACATCAACACACTGCCATTTAATTATATTTAATCGCTGATTAAGGATACAAAGAATTTGCTTGTCACTTACAATTGCCATTTTAGTATGGTGTAACAAACGTCACCGTCGCTGCTGAAGTGAGGACAAGATGGGTCACGATTGTGACCTGGACAAACCGAGAGAGAACTCCGGGACACACTGACGGCTCTTGTGTGTGTACATAAAAGCTTTATTCAAACACAAAGTGCACGCAACGCGTGAAGTATTAACTCAAATACCTCAAAGTACAACAAAACAGTGGAAACTAGATTACAAGTACAAATAAAAGTGACAATGCAAAAGTGCATGTAACCAACAATGAATGGGAGCGAAATGGCAGTTGGACATTTCAAACTCAAACAGAAGATGAAGATGAAGACGGCAAAGACAAAGAAGACGACATAATGGTGGAATGCAGGGGAGTCCTAAGTATGTCATCTCGAAAGAAAATAGATAAGGACACATGAGGGGCAGGATTGTATACAGAGAATGTATACAAGCTAAGAAGAAGTGAGGAACTTAGAGGACCAAAGAGAGTAGACAGTAGTACATATAGATGGAAGGTAAGGTGGAGGTAGAGTTGGTAAAGGCCAAAGAAAGGGCAATTACTTGTATGCTAGGTTGGAGAGCAAGGAGGGAGAGGTTGACCTATATAGGTTGGCAAGGCAGAGATAAAGAGATGGGAAGGACATGCAGGTGGTCAGAGTAATCAAGAATAGAGCTGTAAACATCCTGACTGATGCCAGTATTGTGATGGGAAGATTTTAAAGAGTACTTTGAAGAGTTGATGAGAAAAATGAAAGTGAATGGAGAGCAGAAGAGGTGACTGTGCTGGAACCGGAAGGAGCAAAGATTATTAAGGATGAAGTATGGCAGTCATTGTAGAGGATGACGAATGGAAAGGCACTCGGCCCTGATGATATAGCTGTAGAGGTATAGAAGTCCTTTGGAGAGGTAGCAGTAGAGTTTTGTGACCTAATTGTTGAACAGAATCTTAGGTAGTGAGATGCTTGAAGGAACAGTGTGCTGGTGCCCATTTTTAAAAATAAGGAAGGTATGCGGAGCTGTGGTAACAAGAGGAATAAAGTTGATGAGCCATAAAAAAAAGTTATGGAAAAGAGTAGTTGAAGCTAGACTAAGGGCAGAAGGGAGCGTTTGGGAGCAGCAGTCTTGTTTCATGCCAAAAAGGAGCACAACAGTTGCAATATTTGCTTTGAAGATGTTGATAGAAAAGTACAGAGAAGGTCAGTGGGAGCTGCATTGTATATTTGTCGATCTGGAGAAAGCTTGACAGTATGAAGACTAGATATAGACGTATGTTAGAATAGTGCAGAACATGTATGAGGACAGTAACGCAGGGGTAGGTGTGACAGAAGAGTTCAAGGTGGAGGTGGGACTGCATCAGGGATCAGCTCTAAGCCTCTGCTTGTTTGCTATGGTGATGGACAGACTGACAGGTGAGGTTAGACAGGAATCTACATGGACTATGATGTTTGCAGATGAATGTGATCAGTATTGCGAGTAGGTACCAGGTGGAGGAGAGGCTACAGTGGTGAAAGTTGGCCCTGGAAAAGAGGAATGAAGGTTAGCCGCGGCAAGACAGATTAGATGCATGTAAATGAGAGGGACCCAAAAGGAAGAGTGAAGATACACGGAGAAAAGATAAAGGTGGAGAATTTTAAGTCATAAGGGTCAACCATCAAGAGCAATAGAGAATGTGGAAAAGAGGTGAAGAAGCGTGTGCAGACAGGAACGGGTGGACAAAAGTGTCAGGTGTGATAGAAGAATTTCAGCTAAAATGAAAGGAGAGGTGAAAAAGACCTGAGACCAGAGATGCTGTTTGGTTTGGAGCCAGTGGCATTGAGGAAAAGACAGAAGGTAGAGCTGGAGATCGCAGAGATGAAGATGCTGAGGTTCTCTTTGGGAGTGATCAAGATGGTTAGGGTCAGGAATGAATACATCAGAGGGAGGGAACATCTCAGAGGTTTTGGGTGGTTCGAACTGAGATGGTTCGGATACGTGTGGAGACGAGAGTAAATATAGACGTGTCAGAGAAATCTCTAAAAGAAGACTAGGACAAGCCTAGCTGCTAAACAGCAAAAAGAGTAACTCAGACCAGCCAAGATTGACTTTTCTATGCCATGGCACAGGGAAAAAGCTTGGCGAGCGAAATCATGCGTTGTCGGCACTAATTCACCGCTCAAGCGTCCCTGACTGGTTTTTATTCATTCAGCAAAGCATTGCACATTACAAGACAAAACAAAAAGAGCCAGTCGGGTGCCACCAACATCAGGGCCAAGGTCCCAGCTCACACTTTCCTGCGTCAACAGCTCTATCTAAGGACAGGGGCGAGATGAACTAGGACTGCATACATGGATAGCAATGCACACTAAAGCACATGATGATAACAATCTAATTTATGATTCCCTTCACAATACGCAGAAGGAAGCTGAGTTTTGAATGGCTAGGCAGGAGATCTTGAGAATGACCGAAGAGGAGGTTAATAGAAGTATAGAAAGAGGACATTAAAGTAGTTAGAATGAGAGAGGATGCAGGTGACAAGCTCGGATGGAGGCAATTGGTAAGATTGGATTGAAGAGAAAAGACGAAAGGACAAAAAGATGTATGTATTGATTTGTGTGTGTGTGTATATATATATATATATATATATATATATATATATATATATATATATATATATATATATATATATATGTATAGGCCTGTGACCCTAATGAGGATCAGTGGCTACAGAAAATGGATGGGTTGGTGTGTATGTATATTGCAGTGGATTCAGAAGAAACACTTAATAATATTAATAAATGTTTTGTTCAGTTTTCATTGTGTGTATGTCCACTAGCAGCATTCTTTTCTCTTTGTATGTGTTTGACACCGGGTATGTTATTGTTTTTGCAATTGTTCTGCACTTTGTAATTTTGCTTCAATTTTCTTTTTGTGCGTTCTTCTGTAATTGATGTGATTTTTTTGTTTGCATCTTTGCTTTTTTGTCCTCACAGTACTTGCCTGTTGCTGTTTTGTTTCTTGTAGTTTTGCATTTATTTCATGTGCTTTGGTTGTTTTTTAAATAATGTGTTGTCTGTTTGATTGCATCATTCCTGTTCTTTTTTTTTTTTTTTACATCATTCCTGTTTTTACACTTTGCCAATTGCAGCATGTTTGCCCTAATCGGATACTGTAAATCACAGTTGTTCTTTTTAAGATGATGAATCAAGACTCACCTCAGTTCCAGCTGCATTCTTAGAATAGATGATCATAATAGCTAAATTACTATAAATAATAAACATGATCTGTTTATCACTCTAATGTTTCGCACTACAGTACTGTGTTTCTCCTGTTTTTGTTTTACGCCATGCTACCATGCAAGCTCCTGCAATCAGCCCAGACTGCAAGGATTACAAAAGAAGCTCATTCTGCCACAGGAGCCCCTCTTTGGAGAGTAATTCTAAAACTTACATGCCTCTTATTTGTTAGGTCAAAGGTTAAATTGCTGACCCTCCCTTCCATTCCTTCCCCTCACTCTACTTACCATGGCCAAGCTGTACCCTGAGCCTTATATTTACATGGATTAGAGTCCTTTCACGCTGAAGAAAAGAGCTGGTTCACAGTCAAAGCCCGAGGAGCAGTCCATGCTGCCCGAGTGGCCACATTATTCACTGGTAGACAATGACCATATTGTGGTTATGTGAAAAAGGAGGGAGTATGAGGAAAGCGAAATCCCCCTTTGCTATGGCAAAGTCCTACACTTGTGGCACAGAGAGAGAGAGGGGGGGGGGGGGGGGGCTGAGCCCCAGTCGCTTTTTCAAGCAGAACAAACAAAGGCTACCCACTGTGAACAAGATGAAGATGTCAAAAGCTTTTAGGTTGGGGGGGGGGGGGGGTTTAGGGGATAAACTAACAAAACAAATGAAAAGGTCTTTTCTCAAATAGATAAATTCAACTAAGTCTACATTTCCACATCAGATTTACACTCTTCTGAATGTCATTTAACCCCCCTCACACACACTCATGATACCACTATCCTAAGAAGCCATATAGAACAGTGAGGAAGCATATTAAGCTTTGGGGATAATGTATGCTTTGAGCACATTGCTGTGTGACATTTTACAATGTCTGGACGACTTTTGCATTTCGCATACGACTGTGATAAATATATATATTTTTAATTGTGACAATCATCTCATATTTAGAAACACAAGGCACTGATAAATTTAAATGATATTTCTATATCAAAACACTTGTTTCGGCAAAAATATCAGATATACTGCATGAATTTACTGTTCATAGTGATTTAAAATGAAGATCTTTTGTTTTTTTGTTTGTGGTGTTATTTTTTTGTTTTGTTTTTTTTTCTCTCCAAAATCTGTTCCTACAGTATAGTGATGGCTTAGAAGACTGAGGCCTGAGTCTTTGTGGAATGAATGACATAAAGAGACCTGGTATACAGCCGAAGCCAATTCATATGCAAATGGACGGCCATGCTCTGACTCTGATTAACTCCCGGTGAGTTTGTAGTTTTCTTTTAACACAGATTTAGCTGTCTTTGGGTGAAGCAGTATATTAAGTGGAAAACAGTGAGAGGGAACTGGTGACAAACCTTACAGTAAAGCCCCCTCAGGACATAATGCAACCTTCATCCCATCGACCTAATCCATCTCGCAGATGCAGGAACAATTCAGATTTGGAACAAGGAAAAAGAGAAATGAGACAAAAGAAAGCACCAGTCTTGTTCCTAATGCAATCCCAGCAGTAAAAAGTCCTCCAAAACCCCATGGCTGAACTGAGTGAATGACTTGGGTTTGAGCCAGTCAAGAGCTGCGAGTCCAGTTGACCTTATGAATAAGAATGAGTCAAGCTGCTCTATAACACTGCATGTGTGTATTTGCGTTTTAGAAACATTCATACAGTTTTGAAGTATCAGTGACTGCAAACTGGATGTGAGTGTGTGTGTGGGTGTATGTGGGTGTATGGCCTGCTCCTTTCCTCCTTCACCTGTCCCAGCCATACTTTCCAACAAGTGTCTTGTCTTCTTCAATTACCTCATGGATTTAACTTTGTGTCTTTTTCTGTCTCATCACTTTAGATAGGCTCAGTTAACTTTAAATAATGCGTTTTCTGACATCTTTTTCAGCCTGAGTCTTCCGTTTGTGTTTACTTATTGTGGTTTCCAAGGAATACTGCATTTCCCCAAAAACAGATGGCAATTCAATATCTATTGGTATATTCAAAGTGAGATCGTTAAAGTTGGTTTGCCCCGATGAACCTGCGTTCCTCAGTTCCTAAGTTCCTCAGAGATCTTCTGTAGCAGTGGTTCTCAAATGGGGCTACTAGTTTCCCTGTGGGTACTTGAAGGAACATCAAGGGATACTTCGGATTTGAAAAATAATACACAAACAAACATGTCAAAAATCCTTTAAAACTAATTATTGAATGAATTAAATGTTTCAGAAAAATAATAGTTCAAAGGTATTTTATGTTCAGTTAGTTATGCAATTTCATTATTTGAAACCCAGATACACCCCCATATTAGAATGGTTTGACCCAACTTGTCACGTGCCACCTCTAGTTACCTCATAAGTTAATGATTTTTTTTTTTTATTGATTAAATAATCTCTACTATGATCCCAAAAGAGGACACTTTCAGTTGAATATTTTTTCTGTGGATAAACATTTACTTAGAATTATTTCTTTTTATTTCTTTTTGAGAACAGGTCCAACACTTTTTGTTGATTGTATGTTTGTTGATTGTATATATATATATATATATATATATATATATATATATATATATATATATATATATATATATATATATATATATATATATATATATTTATATATATATATATATATATATATATATATATATATTTTTTTTTTTTTTTCCACCCAAAATACTTTGTACTGATTAAGGGGTACTTGGCTGAAAACATATTTCAGAGGGGGTACTTCACTAAAAGAAGGTTGAGAACCACCACTCTATAGCATGAGATGAATCTTAACTTTAAAATAATTGACTGGGTATTAAATATACCATATGGCAAAGTGAAGTAGGTCATCATCAGGTGAAGAAAATATTGCAACATAAAAAAAAATGCTCACAAAGGATAACACAAAGAG
Source organism: Hippichthys cyanospilos (assembly GCF_059441005.1). NCBI lineage: Eukaryota > Metazoa > Chordata > Actinopteri > Syngnathiformes > Syngnathidae > Hippichthys > Hippichthys cyanospilos. The sequence goes on along the minus strand of NC_142369.1, from coordinate 34,310,827 downwards.
GCCAACATTAGCATTAGCATTACATTGTAGAAATATCTGGCAAATACTGGCTTTTTAATACATGCACCAACAATCTTTCATTTTTTTACATACTTCTTAGCTATGGGGTTGGGCAGACAGAAGCCTTATGTGGAAAAAAAAAAAGAAAAAAAAATCAAACCAAGCTACGTGTTGCATCACGTTAGAAATGTCAGAAACATATGTGAGAAAAAGTGTTTAATATATATCAAGGTTGAAAATTTTAGCCACAATTCCAAAAGGTAGTATTGGCACAGGGCGGCGCAGTGGAAAAGTGGTTAGGTCGTCTGCTTCACAGTTCAGCAGTCCCTTGCTCAATTCCGGCTTGCCCCAGCCTTCCTGTGTGGAGCTTGCGCGTTCTCTCCGTGCTCGCGTGGGTTTTCTCCGGGCACTCTGATCTTCTCCCACATTCAAGAAACATGCATGGTAGTTCTTTCAGACACTTCAAATTGCCCTAAGTTGTGATTGTGAGTGTGAATGTCCATTTGTCCGTACAGCAAAGCAATGGCATCTGCATCTCGTGTCAGCGTAGTTATTTTTGTCTCCAACTGGGGCTATTGTCAAATGGGAGGAATTAAAATGGTATCTGATATCGGTTAGCGTTTGCATCAACCAATAGGCAGGAAAAGCCTTTATCAGCTGACGTATTTTGTTTTGGATAAGATCCACTTTAAATGGTGTAATATATATATATATATATATATATATATATATATATATATATATATATATATATATATATATATATATATATATATATATATATATATATATATATATATATATATAAACATTAAAACTTAAACCTCATTCATGTACATTCTGTTCAGTGGTAAATGTGTCAGCTGCTATACTGCCTGAGACACAGCAAACAAAAACGCACACAGGCTATTACCATCCATCTATCCAGCAGCTATATTGTCTCAGACAAGGCAAACAAAAAATAACCCATAAGATGTCCATCCATCCATCCATCCATCCATCCATCCATCCATCCATCCATCCATCCATCCATCCATCCATCCATCCATCCATCCGCTAAACAGCTTGTCCTCATTTATTAAAAAAAAATCTTAAGTCAATTGGAAATGGATGGTGTGGTGTGCATGCCTCGAGGTATGTATGTGACTTTATGCTTTTTGTACAGCTTTGATTCAAAGGCCTAGTGGGTGATCCATGCTTAACATGAGCTACAGCACCCTGCTTGGTAGTTCTCTGCTAGTGTGAAACCAAGAGAATGGCCTTTGTCAAGGTGTACTCACTTCAATTCTCACTCATCTCCCCTGGCATTGGGGTGTTAAATTATGTGCTCCAGAGGACTCCAATCATATATTATTAGGCAAACGGATTCTGCACATGTCCCCCGCTATGACAGTTTTCACAGTCAAGGGTTCCGACCTTTATTCCCAACCAAGTACCTCCTGCACTCTCCTTTGCACCATTTGCGACACACGCACACACATGCACACGCAGGCTCACGCACACCCCCGATCCTCCACCAATTCTTGGTCTCATCGAAAGCCTCTAAGTCGGTAGCTGGGTGTGATCACAGTATAGTTGCTCGGGGTGTAAGACACCAGGCATCACAAGGCTTTGACAGCACAGCCTTCGGCTCCCTCAACTCTCAGATGGCTTTTCTCTGGCCTCAGTTACCAAGCTAAGGAAAATTCAATCAACATACTGTCACTGAACCCTTTTTTAATATTGCAAGAATATGGCTATTTATATATCTATGTCATAAAAATGTTTATTGTTCAATTAATCTTTGACCTTGATTGCCGGTTGATGTTTTTTCCGAGCTACACCTAACGGCTTCCTATTGTGTTAACATTGACACATCCATTTTCTGTTCTGTTTATTAGCGTCCTGAGTAACCTGGACATCATTCCTTGTTTATGTGTGTTCCTAGCTGCATTTTCTTTGATAACAGGTTCATTTGCTTTCACTGCTTTGAACTACTGGTATGGTAAGCATTGGGATATTGAAAGCAGTTATATAGGTTTATAAAAGGATATATTGCACTGGTTCTATATGGGTTCTCCCTTGCTGATTGCGTGGGTTCGATCCCAGGCCAGTGTTGCAATACCCAGCCAAGGCTGCATAAAAAAAAAAAAGGTGTGGGTTGCGTCAGGAAGGGCATCTGGTGTAAAAACTGTGCCAAACAAACCATACAAGTGAATCGCTACACCACTCTCAGGACTTTGCAATATCTTAAATTGGCTTGTGCATAAATACGACGATAGCTTAACTGACTTATTTTGTTGTAAAGTTTATGGTTGGGGCCTTTTGTAACTTCCATAATAAAGTATGGAATACAGTCAAATGTCACACGCACAAAAATTAAATAAATTAAAAAAATAAAAATGAAAATCCAGACTGCCGAATCTGTGCAAACACATGAATTCAGGCACAATTCCTAAATAAACCTGAATAAGTGCAGATATTTCTAATATAAGAACCCTCTCTCTCAACTCCCTATATTAACATAACAAAATTAATACAAACAGGGCCTGTGTGAGCAGATAATCAGATCATCAACACAGATCAGCAATGAAGAAAGCAAAACCTCAAGCTGCCGATGCTGGTAATTCAGGATGAGGCCTGAAAAACTTACGGCGGCTTCAGGTTGTATGGGGTTGACCTTTAACTTGGACGGATGCTGCATGAGCAAAAAAAAAGCCCACCACACAACAGCCGTTTATTTTTTTCTGCAACATTGAAGCTGGCTGTTCACTCTGGACATCCACTGGGCTTTGCACCCCATTGCCCAGCATCACCTCGATTTATCATATAACAAAAAATCTGCATACGCCAGCCAAGCAGATTTCCATGGTCATTTCTGTCTTGCTACTGTACATTTGACCTAAGGATAGATAGGAGTGCACACCACATTTACCCTTGTACCCATGTACCCATGGTACCCATGATACACGTTAAAATCGAGTCATGAAGATTAAATCATGATGTCATTATCAAATACATTGGAGCTATGTGATAACAGCCGACCTGTAAATAAAGTAAATTTAAAAAGAAATATAAGACCGTTTGTTTATAATACAACAGGAACCAAAGATGAATGCGGTCTAGACGGTGACCCCCACCCATTGGGAATCTCTTCAGGGTGATTTTACCTGCGCCGAGCATGGCAAAGCTAAATGCAAATGCTAACGCGAGTGTTGCACTTTTTCATTGAAGCGATGAGCAAGCTATTTGGTGTTGGTATTGTTACGTTCATTGTTAAGCAAGAAGAGGCCTGTGGAGGAGGACTGAGTTAGTTGTTATCTAGAACTAGCCTGAGTTGCAGCTGACAGCAGCTTGAAATGACATGCTTCTTAACCATTTTTTTTCTGCTTTGTAAAATGCAGTGCTGGTCTTGGCATTGCTTGCAAAATCAAGAGTATTTTGTAGATTGTAACTTTTGTTGTTAGGCACAATGAAGCTTGTGGATGAGGACTGAGTCAGTTGTTACAGTATTCAGCACAAGTTGACTTCTGCCTGTCAGCAGCTTGGGACGAGAAACTTTTTAACTGTTTTTTCTATTTTTCTTTCGAATAAAAGAAGTGATCAGACAGAACCACAACTGAGTGAATCCTTTAACTCATGCAAGAGCATTACAGTGTGTTAGACTGTGGATTTAGGGGTTCAGTCCTATTCATTTGTGTGTTGTCTGTCGCTGTGTGCCCTGCAATTGGCTAGCAGCTAGTTCAGGGTTTCCCTTTCCCACTGTCCATGGACAGTTAAGATAGGCAGCAGCAGGCCAGCTACCCTAGTGAGGACAAGCAGATTTAGGATAAATGCATTGCCTTCGCATTAGCAATTAGTAAGAGCACTATAATAATGTGCAATTTTGCTAACAATTACCTGGACATTTCCCAAGAGAGGACGTGATAATGTACCTGCTACCCTGAGCACCCTGAAGGAGTTTAAAAAAAAAATTGTGACAGCAAAAATGCAACTGCATTCTGTGTGTGTGCATGCATATCAACTGTGGAAGTTGATCTGTTTTAATCCCCCATTGTAGAGTGTGAGCAAACCTTTAGATGTTCGTGTCTCAAGGAACCATGTGACACTATGACTGTAAATAATGTCTATTCACATGTTGTGGCGGGAAGCCCGTTCTGACATCATATGTCTAGGCTGGAATAGATAAGACAATCATTGCCAAGACTGCAAACGATGCGAAGGAGTTGAAACACATGGAACATGTTCTCAACAAGAACCGTTTTTTGATGCTCATGCCTAGTCTTGAAGTTTGATAGGCTTATGTCAGGGTTATCTTTAAAAGTAGACTAAGACAAGCCCTGCTGCTAAACAGCAAAATAGTAACTCAGACCAGCCAAGATTGACTTTTCTCTACCCACGCAAAGGGAAAAAAGCTTGGCGTATGTACTCATGCATTGCCAATAGCATTTTTTGTCGCTCAAGCGTCCCTGCCTGCTTTTTATTCATTCACAAAAAGAGCCAGTCGGGCACCACCAACAGCTGGGCCAAGGTCCCAGCTCACACTTCGGTTGCTTTTCGGTCAAGGCAATGGGCTCTCTCAGAATCTTCCCTAAAAACACAGCCATGAATGAAGAATGGTACCAGAAAGTCCTCAGAGAGCAACTTCTCCCAACCGTCCATGGGCAGTTTGGTGTTGAAGAATAACTTTTGCCACATGGTGGACCACCTTGCCGTCAAGCAAAAGTCATAAACTTGCTAGGAGAACAAAACATTTGGATTTTGGGCCCTTGGTCAGGAAACTCCCCAGATATTAATCCCATTGAGAACTTGCGGTCAATCATCAAAGGCGGGTGGACAATCCGAAAACCCACAAATTCTGACAAACTTCAAACATTGAATATGCAAGAATGGACTGCCATCAACCAGGATTTGGTCCAGCAGTTGATGGACAGCATGCCAGGGAGAATTGCAGAGGTCTTGAAGAAGAAGGGGCAACACTGCAAATATTGACTTAGTGTATGAATTCTGTGTCATTCTCAAAAATAGCTTTTGACACTTAAAAAATGCTTCCTATTCTATTTCATTATACCATTGAAACATCTAATAAAAAAAAACCTTAAAAAACCTGAAATAGCAGATTTTGTGAAAATTCTCAAAACATTTGGCCATGAGTGTAGTATGTGGAATAACCAGGGCAACACTGAGGCAATACCTGTCACTGTAGTCTATATCACTGAAGAATACGTTGATGTTTCATGTCTGTTTAAGTAACCACTTCTGGGCAAGTGACAACATAAAATAATCCTTCATGTGAGAACTACACATCATAGTCTGCCTTTCATGTAAGTACTGTATACAGGAGGTCTGTGTCCTTGAGATCTAACTTTTAATCATCAAACATACTGAAAAGTCAAACTAATGGATGGCGCATCTGATTAAAAAAGTGGCTAATGAGAATCGCGCAAGAAATAATGCAAAAGAAACACTGTTCAAGCTCAACTTTTAACCTTTTGTTGGAGGGCGAATTACTTTGATGTTCCCAGGTCTTTTCATCCAGCATTTTTTTTTTTTTTTTTTTTAATGAAAATCCATTTTCAAAGTACAAAGACAAGGTTTACAATTATAATGTGTCTACTCTTCAGGAACAAATGATTGTCTGAAGCAATTTATTTTGTAGAGGGCAACTTGCATAAAATCACAAAAAGTAATTAGTTACTTTTTGGTAGACTGGACTACATCTGCATGTTGCATATGTTCAATTCCGTGCTCTCCTTTACCAGAAGATGTGGTGGAGGAAATATTTGCTTTGTCATGTAACTTGTCATGTAAACTTAATATCAGAGGTGGGTATTTTACATTTTTATTTTGTAAGTCTGTCAATTTTTACTGTCATGTCTATATGTAGACCCCCTTCTGTTGTCGTCGGTCCATCATTTTTGGAAGTGTACTTAAACTGTAATTGTTGGCCCATCAGCCGAGCACTTTCCTCATCACTTCTGGCATTTCTGTGTTCACCAAAGCCACAAATCTAGGGCAAATATTTTAATTTCTGAATTTGCATTAAATTACTTAAATTTTAAAGAGACTTTTTGGACACCCTGAATATATACACAACATGTTTTCACAAAATCAGGCTAAAAAATTGGGACTTTTGCCAATAACCCAATCCCTGTGACATGTGTAAATGCTTTTGTGTAAATGCGTCTATCTATCCATCCATCCATCCATCCATCCATCCATCCATCCATCCATCCATCCATCCATCCATCCATCCATCCATCCATGCATCCATCCAGCCAGCCAGCCAGCCAGCCAGCCAGCCAGCCAGCCAGCCATCCAGCCATCCATCATGACATATGATAGGGTATTCATCACAGTATTTATTAGTTGAAAACATGATACACAAGATGTAAGTGCTAAATCGCATTGTCATATGTTGCGCCCGGTACCCCATTGCATGCCACGTGTTATACTGTGTTTTGTGCAGCAAATGAAGCATCCCCCTGCAGTTTACAGCGGACTTGGCTCGGCATGGCAAATGTCTGCAATGCAGGCCTCCTCTGAGTTGTGGGCATTATTTCAAAGGCCTTTTTACTGGCGAGTCTTAATTGGAAGTGATCTTAAAATGCTCCTTTAAACATGTTGCAAGCTAATGGTTTAATATGCTCTGGGTATTGCTCTGTCTAATGATATTAATCTCACAAAACAAACATCTAATAAAAATACAAATGCTCTTCCTGGTTCCTTGTTTCCTTCATTACCTCACATGTCTGAATGTGCCCAAATGTTCTGTTGCTGTATGGTAATTCTAAAGCTGCCTGAGTTTTTTTTTTTTTTTTTTTTTGGGGGGGGGGGGGCACAAAACGTGTATTGAATCTATATATTTTGTTTTTTGACTACATGCACAAATCTTTTACATGTCCAAGTTACATTATTACGAGGAAGCAAGACCAACCATTGATTTGACATCTAAGAGTGTGTATCATGTGCATGAGGGTTTCCAAGAGCCACATGAGCAAGGACAGAACAGCAGTGCTTGATGCTGGGCTCAATAGTGATGGATTGGGTCCCACATGTCTCTGGTGTGTTCATTTTCACAGTCCAACCGATGGCTCAGGTCATCCTAGGGATCAAAGGCTATGAGTGGATCACAACAGCATCCGTCCCTCTGGTCCATCAGCTTACACACTTACAACCCTCTCTTGCAATAAAGAAAAAAAAGAATGAGAAAGTATGTCATTTGACTATTTTCACACTGGTGATTGGCCACTGTTTACCACACTACAACAGCATTTGTTTTTCTACATTTATCAAATAATGTATGATTTATCAGGAGATTCAACGGCGGCATTGTAGGTTAAAAAAAAAAAAAAAAAAAACTAACCAAAAACAAAATACATTGCGCTGCATTGTTTATTTTCCCATCCTAGCAAGCTTGCACTGAGGTCGCAGTTTGAATGGTGTGAGCGCAGTAAAGTGAATAAGCTGTGTCCATTCACTTAAAGTAGTCAGGGCCTTCTCTTTTTGTTCTGAAGACTGGGGCATTTCAGGGAACCTGACAACACTAGCTAGTTGAAATAACATTGGACAAAAAGTCTTTATCCATCGTTTTATATGGAAACAGTCGAGGATTATATTTAGCAGTGGAAGCAATGCAAAAATGTGGATGATTTTAAAATATTTATGAATATGTTTTTCTGAGTATGTTTTGGCCAGCATAGAAACCATCACTTGCCCTCCAAGCCCACCACTATGTCTTCAGAACTATAAAGTAAGTCACCAAGCAGATAAAATAGATTGTTATCCTAGGTCTCCTCCTATTGGTTATTTCAGTTAAAAAACACATGACTGATTTTAGGTGGAAAATATTGAAATCTGTCTTGACATGGCTGTTATGTAGCATTAAGTCATTAACACATGTGAAGGGATCTCCAAGTATTTTTGGACGACCACTCTTTTGGAGGACCACACATGTGTGTTATGTGTTCAATGAAGGCTTACTGTATGCAAGCACATCACAGGTAGAAATTTAATCAAGGAATATTTTAGTCACTTTAAAGTATATTTACCACGTCACTACACCATCTTCATAGGATTACCCCAATCAAAATGATTAAAAGTCTGACCAGAATCTGAACATTGTATTGCAATACGCGTATTGCGTCACTTCGTATGGCTATATATCAATATTATCACTCAGCACTAGTTTATTAATGTTAAAAAGGATAGGTATACACATTTATTTTATAGCTACTGATCTTATTTACTGCCACCGCAAAAAATGAGGGGCGTGAAAGATGTTTTCTTTCCTGAAAGGATATAACATTTTCACATTCAGAAATGTGATTGTATTTATTGTATTTTTATGTATAAAAAAATATTTACTAGTCTACACTTTCAACTTTCACAACACTCCATTCGACCGCTTGATTTATTTCAATGTACTGTGTATATATGCATGCTTGCTCTGGATATCAGCAGTGGCTGCATTGAGAACATAATCTGGTAAACACTGTCTAGAAAATATGTAAACATGAGGAAAGATTACATCTGTTTCAAGAGATTGATGAGGCCGTTGGTGAGGGTGAATGTTTGCTGGATTACCTGGCTGAAAACGGGTTCTTGCCAGCATTTCCTATCGGCGAAGCAGAGGTTTTCCCCATGTAATCAAATATATGCAGTTCAATGTGTTAGTCATGGCGTTTTCTGACCTGTTTATGTTCTCTTACCCTTTTAAATTCCTCTTATCCTTTTAAATTTTACTTGTAAGTTTTAATAATTTTATTGAATGATATATGATATTTAATGATATGTGACATTTATACTTTTAAACAGAGCGGGCTGTGCTTGTAGGGGTATTTAGAACTACATTTTGCATTGAGCATCCTGCATTATTAATGAAATTTAAATCACATATCTTTGCCTGATATTGATTGACCACAAGGCCAGTAAAAAAAAAAAAAGTCTCTGGTCACAGGGGCAGCAGTTTTTGCAGGAAAGGCTTTACTTTTTCTGACCACCTCTGTTAGGTTTTGCTATTTGCTATTTGCCATTTGATCAATGGCAGTGTGATATTTCAGGTAATTATAAAATACATGCACATTTATTACATTTGCAAAGAGGCAAGTTGTGATTGAGATGCTTATTTAATGCCTAGCTCAAGTCAAATACAAAGTGTGGTCTCACTGTGCGCATGGGTTGAGTTTTGTTCCTTTCAGTATTACCCTACACTAGCGCAAATTGAAATTGAAATTGCACCGATTCCTGGCCAAATCAAAGCAGCTTCCCTTGCTGGTTTTAATTCACAGCTGAGAGAGCTGCATGGCATGCACCTGTAGTGGATGCAGGACATTGCAACATGAAGTACATTTAACGCAAACTACAAGAAGATCTCCAATAGCTGTTGATGTAAAGCTGGCTGCTGCTGGCTGCTACTCAAAGACAGTCTTCTGGCGCCGATCGTGCATTTTTATCTAACCACCACCACTTACCATGACCGACACTTCCCAGAGTTCATGAAGAAAATACGTCCAGGGAGCTCAAAATTTGTCTGCATGCGTCTCAATCAATTCCACCAACAAAATTCTACCAAATTGCATCATGTCACCTGCACCACGACTTTGACCTGGTCTTAGTTTGTCTAACAGCTTGCCAATTTTTTGATGACAGTGCTCTTCGACTGTAAACAAAACAGATAATTAGATGTCACACGTGTTGGTGAAAAAAAAAGAAAAAAAAGACAAAAACCAAGGAGAAATTTATTCTTATAATATATTAACTACTGTGAAACCTTGCGATACGGTGGCTTCTGTACAGGTTTTAACTTCATATTGGGAAAATTACTGAGCATATAAAAGAAACAAAACAAAACATAACAAAAGACAACGAGAAAAAATTCCCGTTTGAGATAATGCAACTGCTCGTAATATGGCTGCTCGTTGAGGAGGAGTGGATATTATTGCTCTTCTCTGGAACATATACTGCAGATGACTTGATCTCTATGAGGATGAGGAGAATGAAGCCCAAGGTTCAACTACAATGGCAGTTGTTATCTTCGTATCATAAGTTTTCTTTTTCTGCTGTTTACGCTCCTCCACTGCTGCCAAATCGCCTCACTCGAAAGCTAATGTATTATAACATTTAATGTGGTGTTTTCAAAGCACTTGGAATGATTTACATGTGAAACACGATTCATAATATGACAAAAATCATGATACGAGTCACTTGGAAGCGGGTTGATTTAAAAAAAAAAAGAAATATTACAAAAATAAGGTGTCTAAAGCTTATACGCTGTATATTGGGATGGTAACGGTTTATTGCAATACACGTAATGCGTCACTTCCTATCGTAACATATCAATATTATCGCTCAGCACTAGTTAGAATAAAGTGCAGTCAACCAAATTTGCCCTGGATGAAAATTAAGATGTGCCCGTTTTTATGGTGAACGCATGGATGCATGTCTACAAAATAGGACCCACATGGAAAGATTAACCATTTATACCCAATGACCCCACACATTCAAGGCACGCATGCAAATCTGCTCCCGCTATCTTTTTGCATGGACTTAAGTATGAATGTAATATCAATTGACTCATCGCAGCTGAAGCCAGAAGGCAGTCATCATATATTGCCACTATTACTGATGACTTCTGTTACAGATCTGCCATGCAGACAAAACAGATCCATGACAAATTCAGCAAACTTGAAATCGCATTCTCACCAGCAAACTTACTTTTTGGTCTAACCATATGCCGTATCAGCCATGAGTATTTTCATCAGAGGGACAGCAAATAACGTGACAACGTAACCCTGCAAATATTTCAATGTGTTCAAGATATGTGGATGGTTTAGATGGTTGCCTTTGGCTTCACTTTGCGCTTTTGTATGCAGCATTGTTAGTCCATTCATCTATAAATTGATTCTTTTTGGGTATTCAGTGACATTGTAATTTATTACCTGTGTTCTAACCATTACAGTTCTAGGTGAACTTTAATTAATTAAAACAAAAAGCATGTTTGATGAATTACTTATATGTTCCTTACTGTTTTCTACAGTTGGAAAGTGCCTATTAAAGGAAGCCCCATTTCTATGAGACATATATTTATTCGATGTGCAGTACAACTACGCAAAGAATGTGTGTCATGCCCAAAATGTGCCCAGAATTGTCACTATCGATGTTAACTGTTTATACTGCTGTTGCTATGGACTTTTGTCTTAGGCTTCCGGTCCCACCAGGTATAAGCTCAACTGTGAGCAAAGTCAATGCTAAAGTGGTGTCTGCTCTAAGTAATGACACATACGGCCAGCTTCAAACTCGTAATCTGCAAATACAATTTGTTCCTTTATTTGGAAGGAGCTTGAGTGTCATCTCCATATTGAAGGCTAAGTCAAAAGAAAACGACATGTCAGAGATACTCTTTAACAAAAGCGTCTGACTGAGCCTGTGACTAAAACTGCCAATATGCCTAATTTTCTCAATGATGTAGCAGATATGAAATATTTTCACAGCTAAGTGCCCCCTAATCACCAAGGCGTTTTTGGGTGAGAATAACAAACAAATGACAAAGAGATCTGTGCTAGCTGTGTCTGATTTATAAAAAAAAAAAAAAAAAAATTGAAACTTCATTTGCAGTGGTATCTCTAGGCTAGGTGTGTCGAACTCATTTTTATCGTGGGCTGCATTGTGGATATAGTTTCTATCAAAGGGCCATTATGACTGTAAAGTCAGATACATTTTAAGCGCAGTATAATCTTCAAACATTTACCCTTGATTTGCAATTAGAGGGCAGTGATTAAAAAAGAAGAAAAAAATTACTCAAAAGAGGATCGGTGACCAAAAATGTTTCTCGTTTCCATTTTAAAGTTGAAGACAACCTGCAAGCTTGGAATTTTGGTTAGAAGTCACACAGAATTAGAAATTTGCAGGCCGGATCTCGCTTGAGTTGGACACTTGTGCTTTAAGTGTATTTCATTCAGTACTTTCATAACCTTGATTGTGTAGTTTTTGTGTAGTTTTTTTCTTTTTTTTTTTCTGACTCATCTGCTTTAAAATTGAAACTAATGACAATGCTCATCTCAATAAACTGTGGTTGAAATCCACCCCGAGTTGCAAAGGGCGCTCGATGTTTTAGGGGTGTCCTGGTACTCATAACCTGATTTGAGCATGTTTGCGCTAAACAGTAAACCAGAATGGGATTCAACTGTGTTTGTTCCATTCAGTGTGCTACGCGAAATGAGAATATTATCACAAAATACTTGTGGCTGCTTTACAATGACACAATGGCACACCATGCCCTACACATCCGATAGAAAAACCCAGCCAAGATTTACCTGCCCCCCTCACCCCACCACCCATACACTTTCCCAAGTTCAAGGCGGGCATTGAGGTGATCACAAGGGGACACCATAAAAGTGGTAGTGATAACAGTGCTGTGGAGTATCCTTAAGCCTTCATTCAACATTCATGATGGATGGCAAAAGAGATTTGGAAAATGCCATAGACACCAGAGGATGTCAACAATTAAAAACAAAAACAAAAAAACAACAACTTAGTTTGCACATCAAATACTTTGTTTGAGACACCGGTCATGGAACCTTTCTGACACACCTGGCTTTCCAAATATTAAGTACGCCATAAGATTCGCTCTTTTATACCAAGCATGAGTTGCCGAGCCACTGCCCCTTTCTCCTTCTGTCTTGAAATTGAAATATTGTGATTATTCCCCTGGTTCAGGAGACGATAGCAGTAATCACCAGACAAATGATGTGGAAAACCAATAAAAAGCTACTCCCTGGAGACTCTTCTAGCTGGCCAAGTGACACAAGCCATGAGGGATATGAGCAGCCAATCAGCCTATGTAGTGTGATCCAAGTTGTAGCAAAGCACTACCTCACAGCCGTAGCTCTGCACTGGGATCTAAAATGGGATTTGACTAAACAAATGGCAGCATATGGTAGATGAGAGAGAGTGGCAAGGGGAGAACGAGTGAGGTGGCATTGTTGTCAAAGAGAAAAGAAAAAAGAGTGGGTGTTGGGAGTGTATGGGTCCTGACCCCCCCCAAATCTTTCATTATGTTGTCACACTCTAGCTGTGTGCTCCCAGTAACACTTTAATTAGCCTCCATGAGTTAAATTGCGCATATATGTCTGCTAGCTTGTAGTGGTGCATAAATCTATCTGGTTTGTTTTATATTTTTTCCCATGCTCGGTGCTCTATTTCTGCTACTGTGGCAAAGATTATCTACTGCTGATTGTACCCAGTTTTTGCGCGTGTGTTTGTGATGATTTTAATTGCCCCATAGCTCCTCCAGTATCTGTGATATGAGGGGACCAAGGTCAACAGGTAAACAGAGGGTTTGTTTTGCAATGTTTGAGTTCCTTGTCCAAGTTTCAGTGGTTACATTCATCCTATCTTTTCGATTCCAAGTCAACCTCGAGTATAAGTCAACCCCCGTTTTTACAGCTAATTGGTTCAATTTGAAAAAAACCCTGGTACTATTAATCTACTCCTGACTTTAGTCACTAAAGTGGACCATGATTTGTTTTGATTGAACAGCTGTGGTTTCATATATCATGAATGTTCAATCAAAACAAATCATGGAATATCTTATCAAAATGACAAAATTAGTTTAAAAGACATTTCTACATCATAGCTTGCTCAACATATGATACCTGACAGTGAACGCAAGAGCTCTAGTCTACCTCTTTGCTTCCTCTTTTCCTTTGTTTCCAATGTTAATATTCAAATTCAAGTTCAGTCAACAAGGTTAGGGACAGACACTTCAAAAATAGATGGTTTTGGTGGGGCTAAAGTTAGCAGCTAACCTCCATCCTTGTTTTTGTCTTTAACGTATTGTTTAACACGAGTTGTTGTATTCTTCCTCTTGATGGACATTGACCAGAACTATTGATGGACCATAGCAATTGTACAGTGAAAATTAGTGTAAGCTTACCTTGTCATTATTGCTGGTTTAAAAATGCTGGAAAGTGGAAAGCAGAAGCATATCTTCTATGTAGACATACTCCGCCACAGGTCTCCTAACCATCAGAACCATCATTTTGCCTGTTTTGTTTTATCCCCACTCTCAATCCTCCATGTGTTTTCTTTTCGCTAACTTCATTTTGCGATCGCATACCTCGAAATGGTTTGTCAAATTACTGGTGCTATTTGGCCAATTGGGAAGCTCTTTAGGTGCAGCGTAAAAAGTGTATCTAACTACTATTCTTCTGGTTTTTATCACTGATGAACTGAAAGTAATGGGCGTATGTCCATGTATCCATGTGTACTTAGTGTCCATATTCAACTTGTCATCTGCTGCTGCTGCATTCATATCTGCTGTCCTCTGATCTCCCGGTGTTTTGGTGAATTTGGGGAAAAACACATTCAAATGTATTGTGTTTCAAGTAATTTGTGTGCATGTGTGTGTGTAATGCATTACACATTACAAAAAGTAATGCATTATAGTAATTACATTGCAGTACTTTTGTAATCTCTCACTTGCACGCACATGCTCTCTCTCATGATATTTTCACACATAAGAAAGCTCTTCAGGCACTCACTTATGACTAGGCTTCGGCTGGAGGCTTTGACGAGGATATCCGTCAGCCAAGTAACATCGTGATGGGGAGTTGTTGTTGCCACTTTTTTTTTTTTTTTTGGCCTTGATAACACCATGACTCCATCAACATGGTTGCTGAACTCAATGACTCTTAACATATTATCGGTGCGCTCTTGAGCTCAGGTTAAATCCCATTGAACCATTAGCCTCATTGCATTATTAATGGCGGAGTGGTGCACTTAAAGCTGACCGAGATGCCTGCATAGTTGTGCACGACTTGAGGTCACAATCTTTGTCTAACTTGAGTTCAGCATCTGTTGCTTCATCTCATTCAGAGAAGTCTGAACATTGGCCAGGCACATGCAGTAGCAATATTTTATCCATATCAATATTCCTTTTAAGTCGAAGTCTTCCTCGAATTAAACTTTTTTTGTTTACACTCACCCTCTTCCTTTTTTTCTGTTAACTACATCAGTGGTTCTTAAAGTGCCCTCAGGGATCATGAAATAATTTGGGTTATTGATAAAAAAAAAAATATATATATATATATATATATATATATATATATATATATATATATATATATATATATATATATATATATATATATATAAAATTTTGAAAGTAATTCATTACTCTTCAATAAAGGTAGGGGGCACTTCAAATCAACCAGTTAAACTCATTCAATGCCAAGGACATATTTTCGATTGTCCAGACTCTTAAAAATGTGAAAATACGTCACTGGCTTTGAATGAAATTTTGAAATTTGTAAAAAGGTGTTTTGTGTCTACAATTGCTTGCTAACGAGGCAATGAAGCCAGCGAAGCTAAAGTGGCATTTTATTTTAGAGTGCTGTTTTTGACTAAATAATTGGAAATTGACCCGTTTTGTTACAAGGTGTGCAATTTGCAATTTGTATTTTCTAAACTTAAGTATAGCTGTTTTGAATTTTCAAGAGTGACATATGATGTATACACCTTGCACTGTAAGCAACACATGATGTGGTTTGCAATCTCATTACTTCCGAAAGATTACTGCTTAATTAATGTAATTATGTCTGATCCTCTCATTAGGAATATCCCAAAGCATCCAAAAATGGTCCCTTTTCCATAGCAAACAGTAAAGGAATAGTGGGAGGTTTTTTTTTTTTTTTTTACTTGTTTTGAAGGCAATCTTAGTTTCTGTTTAACAATGCAAGTAACTGAAGCTGACGATCTAAATTTGGTGTGTTTTGATGTGGTGTTGTGAACATACAATTTGTTATATTTTTCTGCAGCCGTGATCAAATCAAATATAATAAAATAATGCCATTAGTGTATAGCTATTATGAGCTGGATGCAGTCAGGCACAAAGCCCAAAACTCCAGACACCCTCATCACCAACCCACACACCCATTCAATACACACGCATACACACCATTTCCCATCCCACAATGTCAGCTATATCGGCAGCATCCTGTGCCTCTCTTGCTGAACCAATGAAAAGACGACCATTTAGGCTTTAAAAGACACACATAAACAAAAAAAAGCGTAGATGAAAGGAGATCTGGGAGGGGAGTGTGACAGAAAGCAGGACATGAAGAGAAAGAATGAATGAAGGAAGGCGAGGCTGAAAGGGGTGTAGTTTGGGGGATGTTAGGGTACAGAAAGAGGAAGTCAATTATGTATTCTGAACCTGGCCGATGTAGTCCTCAGGGATCTGGCTTTGCACCTCAGGATCTGTAAATAATTGACAGATAATATTAATTGGCTTTGGATTAGTGAGCAAGCTCAGTATCACACATTAATATTTGATCAGAGGATGATAGGGACCCTGGCAGGGGATCCGAAGGGGCAGCTGAGGCTGTTTTGTTGATTAGGCCAGATAAGCGAGGAGACAGAGGCAAGTAGTTGCACCACCAGTAACAACACATGCATAGACATTCTATGGATAGCAACACACAAAACTGTAGTTTTATGCTCTCTCCCTCCAGGCTGTTAAAAGCTACAATTTCTAGAAAACACCCAGCTGCTGTATCACCATAAAGAATAAAGACAGAAAAAAATTGACTTCCGGAGTCCCTTTGATTGCTTTTTTCTCCTTTTCATTAGGGTGTTTAAATATGGTGTGGTTGACAGCAAAAGTTTTTTTTTTTTTTTTTTTTTTTTTTTATGAGACAGTCCTACCAAGATAAAAGACAGATAATGCTGTTAAAAGAAGTGCCTCCAAGTGACATGCTTACATGACAACAGTGGCTATAATAATAAAGGATTTTAAGGGGGGTTAAAATAACAGTTTTTTTACATGAGACAGTCGTCCCTGCCTGGCCAAGTGTCTCTATCAGGGCCTTAGATGATGTCTGAGGGTTGATGTTAACCTCTCAGCATACAGTATTTTCCTGGCAAATTTGAGTGGCAACTTACAGTTCTTGCCACACCCACCCGGGTTTTTGATAGTGTTGAACCTCATTTGGTTGTTTATGATGCTCTGGATGGTTGTCACAGGGATACCAAACGGCTTGAAAATGGCCAAGTAACCCTTTCTCTTGCGGTGGGAACATACACAAGACTCTAACACAGGTCCTCTCGCAAGTCTTTCTTCTTGACCAAGATGTCCAGAAGCCGAGCATAACTGGGGGACTTCTCTTCGAATTGTACTCTTCTAAATTTGTTCTTTTTTTTAACATTTGTTTTAAAATGTGCGTTTTTTTAATCTGGTGACATCGTGAAACTACATTTAGCATCAAAACTTACACATGTGGGACATTTTTGTTGAGATATTGAACGGTGTATGAAGAATTTTGAACATACGATTTTACTTTCTACTGGCCCATACATCTTATTACACTAGTAAACGGACTTTCTGGCGAAAAATAATGAATAATGCCAAAAATATAAAGATAACATATAAAAAACACAGGGTGGCTTGGTAGAAGACCGCCTCACAGTTGAGCCCCCAGTTCAATTCCAGCTTGCTCCGGCCTTCCTCTGTGGAGTTTGCATGTTCTCCCCGAGCCCATGTGGGTTTTCTCTGGGCACTCTGGCTTCCTCCCACATTCCAAAAACATGCATGATAGGTGTAGTCGACACTCCAAATTGCCCTTTGATGTGGTTGAGACTGAAAGGTGGACTGTCTCGACGTGGCCTGCAATTGGCTGGCAACCTGATCATGGTGTCATGTGAAATACATAGTTGGTACATTTGACTTTCCTCAGATGTTTGAGAGCTTGAGATCAAAAGTAAAATAAATATATTATTTATTGATATCATTGATATTATTTTGCACCACAGAGAAAAGAGTTTTGAGATTCACAAAATAATAAATCTCAAAATCCTGTTTATTTTAATCAATTTAGCTTTGCACAGGGATTGCTTTATTTATGCAAAATATATTTCATGACAGATTTGTTTTGAGAATGTTAATACAAACATACAGATAAGGTCAAAGGGAGCTGAATTGTGTTTCTAGATCTGAAGAAATCAAGGTGCCTAAGAATGAACTGTGGTATTGTACGAGGAAGGCGGGGGTGGCAGATAAGTATGTTACAACAGTGGAGGATATGTACAAGGACTGTAAGACAGTGGTGAGATGTGCTGTAGGTGTGACAGAAAAGTTTAAGGTGTAGGTGACACTGCATCAGGGATCAGTTTTGAGCCCCTTCTTGTTCGCTATGCTGATGGACAGACCGACAGGTGAGGTTACACAGGAATCTCCATGGAGTATAATGTTTGGCAGATGGCATTGTGATCTGTAGTGAGAGTAGACAACAGGGGGAGGAGAAGCTAGAGTGGTGGAGGTTGGCCCTGGAAAAGAAAGGAATGGAGCTTGGCCGCAGCAAGAGTATGTGTGTGAATGAGACGGACCCAACTGGAGTGAAGATACAGGGAGAAGAGATCAAGAAGGTGGAATATTTTAAGTATCTCGAGTCAACAGTCCAGAGCAATGGAAAGTGTGGAAAAGAGGTGAAGAAGTATGTACAGGCCGGCTGGAGCAAAGGGAGAAATGTGTCAGGTGTTATATGTGACAGAAGAGTTTCAGCTAAAATGAAAGAAAAGATGTACAAAACTGTGACGAGACCATCAATGCTGTTTCGCCTGGAGACAGTGCCACTGAGGAAAAGTCTAAAGGAGAGATAGTGAATATATAGGTAGGAGGATGTTGAATTTTGAATTGCCAGGCAAGAGGTTTGGATGAAGACCAAAGAGGAGGTTTAGAGGTGTAATGAAAGAGGAATGAGGGTAGTTGGGGTGAGAGAAGAAGAGGCAGGAGACAGTCTTAGATGGAGGCAATTGAGTCGTTGTGGCAAACCCTGAAGGAAAACGTCAAAAGGACTTAATTGATTTCATGATAATATAAAACTCAGAATGAAATAGGAATGGAAAGAAGCACCCTTTTAATAGGGAACATATGTATATCATTTTACATTGAAATAATGCAATCATAAATACACCCTAATGATTTTCTCCACCTACTGTCTCCATTACTATTAAGGTCAAAATGTTAACGTAATACTGCATACTTTCAGGCAGTGTTCACACAATGCATACACGCTCCAAGGCTAGTTCTAGTGTGATGAACATGAAGCTTATTAGCATGTTGTAAAGTGAAGATAGGATCGGACAGCTTCTAATGAAAACAATTCTATACAGACAAAGTCATTTTGACCAGGATATGCTTTGATACATATAATGTGGATCGGATCGGATCGGATCATTCCTACCAGCAACCATTAGTTTCTCTCCTTACCTATTTGACCTCAGGGCCAAAATTTTCCTCCCCAAAATGTTCCATGGCCCCTTCTGAAATCATGATTTATGTTGTCTTGTGATTGAATTGTTATTTCGTCAACTTAGTTCAACTATTAGCCTTTTTTTTTTTTCTTTTATGGGTCGAAGTGATGTTTAAATCTGACAGACCTGATGTAACAATAAAGCGGTGCAATTTAGGCTCGAGACCACAGAACGTGACCACATATCAAGACACGGTGGTGCAGTTACTCACGCTGGTATATGAAAGAAGTCTCGGCCAATGGATTGCAAAGCTACCCCTGGGAGAAACCAGGTCTGCTAATCAATCAATCAATCAATCAATCAATCAATCAATCAATCAATCAATCAATCAATCAATCAATCAATCAAATTCTATTTGTATAGCCTTGAATCACCGACGTCTCGAAGGGCTTCACAGGTGAAAATCGGTCATGCCGAGACTTATTTTGAAAAAATAAGTCATCCAGGGACATCCTTTCATTTCAGGTACACAACAGCACCCCCTGCTCTCAGAAGGGGAAGGAAAAACTCAAAAACCCCAATTTGGGGAAAATCAGAAATCTTCAGAAGGGACCACAGGTGGGAGGAGCCCCCTTCCAGGCTCACAGGTTGAAGTGGATGCTGAGTGTACCAAATACAGACAAATACAGATACACAACACAGATTACAGAAAACATATTGTGCCATATAGTGCAATGTTGTCTTAACAGCAGGCAAAGCCATTGGGCAAGAACCTTCCCACAGTCCAGCCAAGTGGACCCCAGGTGGTAGATCTCATAACCCGCGATGGTCGATCAGCGCAGGGCCAAATGGGGGCGTTCAAATTATCCTTCACAATCTAGCTAGCCCCCTCTCCGAGCCGGGAGAAGGGGGCAGGACAAAGAAGAAGAAAGCTGCAGATAGTCCCATTAACTAAATGCTTGCGAGTATAAATGTGTTTTTAGTCAGGTTTTAAAGATTTCTACTGAGGTGGCTGAGCAAACTTCCATAGGTAGGGCATTCCAGAGTACTGGCGCGCAAATGGAAAAAGCCCTTGTTCCCGCGGACTTCTTTTTAGCCCGCAGGGTTGTTAACAAACCGGCATTTTGTGACCGAAGTTGTCCGGACGGAACATATGGTGATGCTAGGTCCAGGAGCTAGGAAGGAGCTAAACCGTGTAAAATTTTATAAGTAATTGACAACATCTTAAAATCACATCTCAGGTGTATTGGAAGTCAATGCAGGTCAGCTAGTATTGGAGTAATATGATCGAACTTTCTCGTCCTTGTCAAGAGTCTCGCTGCTGCATTTTGTACAGACTGCAGACTTTTGACGCAGGACATGGGAAGCCCAGAAAACAAAACGTTACAATAATCAAGGCACGACGTAACAAATGCATGAAGTCATGTTTCAGCATTGCTAAGAGACAGAATAGGGCGAATTTTAGCGATATTGCGAAGGGTTCGTAGCGTTATTAATATGTGTCTGAAAAGAGAGAATTGACTTAAATATCACGCCCAGGTTTTTTGCAAAACTACTTTTGGGCAATAGTACAGTTGTCCAGATTCAAAATGGTATTCTTAATAAAGACAATGAGCAGGGCCAATAATTAACTTTCTGTTTTCAATTGGAACAATAATATATATGACTGTCCTTTTTCTACATAGTTGGTGGGGATAAAGTCTCATATCAGTCAGTCCATCGTTACGCAGTCCATCGTTACATTTGGGTGTGGTTGGAAAACGTTTCGAAAAGAATTTAAGTATAGCAGCCCATTATTTTTCAAAAAGCGAAGCATGGAATATCAGTCACTGGGTCACTTGGCCACCCTCACGACCCGCAGGTGAAAAGTTGAAATTATTTTACAGCCCACTCCTTGGCACTTGTGGCCCGCAGCCTTATAATTAATAAAAATGCTTGCAGTAAACAAGTCAGTTATTTCACCAGAAAAGGCAACTTTGTCGATCCCCATTATCCAAGCCTGCTCCTTGTTTGCTTGGTCCTGACAGCAATTGTAAGTTGGTTATAACACATTATAACACTACCAAAAATGCACAGCTTGTGTTTGGGCTGACCACATAATCATGCTAGTAGGACAACATTTCCCATCATTCTTAGGCATGAAAAGAGGAAGTACAAAGGACACATGTATGCCTGCTGGCAATTAGCTGTGGATCAGTTTTGAATTAAAGACAAAAATATGAAAAGTTGACTTGCCTCACGTTAATTTGCACTGACTTTTTTGAAAAAATGTAACATTTTTAAATGTGCCTGATGGGACAAAATCATGGTTGGAGCCAGAACAATTCCCACATCATAAAAAATAATTAAATGAATAAATAACTAAACAGCTGTTTTAGATTAGACCACGTACTTCATGAAATTAACATCATCATACTTGCATGTGCTTCTGTTTGCTTAAAACCGCTGGTCAATGATGGTGGAATGGTGTGGTTTAAGGAAGGAGTGAAGACGGAAGGGTGGAGGCAAGACTGGCATCTGAGAGGGAATAATGACGGCTGCTTGAGTGAATCCCTTAAGCTACAAAGCTCACTCCTCTCCCGCTACAGCGGAGAGAAAAAAGGCCATGGAAGAAAGGAACGATGAAAAGAGAGGGAGTCCGTCTCAGTGTGTTTGTGCCGCGTCTAAACTCCCACCACCTCCTAACATGCACTTTGACCCACTAGGGCCTCTAATTGGCGAGCACAGTAAGAACTTGCAAAAATGATAGAGGATTCAATCTATTTATCTGACTCAGAAGTTTCCTCAAAAATGATAGTGTTTGTTATGATGTGTGTTTTTGTTGTACTAAGTATTTATCATCTCATCTACTTGAAACTTCAGTAGATGTGACTTTTGTGCGCAAGCATCCCATCAGATGTGGGAAGCTCATTAGCATGCCTTCACAACTCAGAACTCATGTTTGTTGAAGCAGTTTAATCTGATATGTAAATACAGCGTTTGATTCAAGGCAACTGTCTAACGACCAGAAACATCTGTATCACTGTCTTTCCTGCACAAGTAATTACAATAAAGCCTGTTTGGGTTTTTCTCTTACACCAGATGACTGTTCCGTCTTTTCTTCCTCAGTCTGATGTCCTTTCCTCTTATCGGTCTGTTGTTCCTTGCTTCTTGCGTCTTCCTCTTTGACACATGTGCAGCTCATTCCTGATTTGTACATGTTTAATCCTTACTTTTAGCTACCGCTAGATTTTGTCAGGGATGTTCACGAACCAGTGAGTAAACGCAAGGTTCCCCAACCCTTCTATCACCATGGACTGGTCAACGCTTGAGGTTTTTATTGTGGATTGGAGAGGGGCAAATGGCAAAAATACACATAAAATACTGTATGAGTTCACCATTAGCGACAAACTAATGGGAGCCCTCCACTTGTTTCTCTTTTCTTTTGAAAATACTTTGGAGGCGTCGGTCATTTGCAAGCTCATCTGGTTCGCGAACAAAAAGGAAGAGAATCAATTCCTTGTCAGTGTGGGTCATTTTTGGACAAAGTATCACTCAAAGTCCTAATCGCAAGAAGTCATTATTTCAAGTAGAACACCTGGTATTGCCTATTAAAACATTCATTTTTTCTTCAAAGTTGTAGGCATGTCACCTGTCTCTTCAAGGCACCTTTTCCCCTCTTCCCAAAGACTTCTTACTCATTTAACATAGAGCGGGAATAATTCATTATTTTCGGTGCCGCCCACTGACTGGTAATGGGCCGCGGACCATTGGTTGGGGACCGCTGAGTTAACATATGTCATTTCTCATTCCCATTCCCATTACCAAGAAAGATCAGGACCTAAGCAAACAGTTGATGCAAACCACATTAAAAGCAGCGATTACATTTCGAAAAAGATTTATATCATGTATTTGTGTATGGTATGTAGACAGTAAATCTAATAATCTAATAATAACTATAATAAATAAAAAG
The DNA here is from genome assembly GCF_059441005.1 of Hippichthys cyanospilos. Taxonomy (NCBI): domain Eukaryota; kingdom Metazoa; phylum Chordata; class Actinopteri; order Syngnathiformes; family Syngnathidae; genus Hippichthys; species Hippichthys cyanospilos. The sequence goes on along the minus strand of NC_142369.1, from coordinate 34,287,645 downwards.
CACAAATGTTAATCATTGTAAGATGTGAGCAGAGGTGTGAGGGACATCAGCTTCAGCGATGGTCCAGTGGGATTTTTTTTTTAAAAATTCATAGGGCAAGGACATACACACCTTTTCTAATAATTTAGCACCCTTAAGAGAACTTTTCTGATCCTAACTTCAAAACGCAAATGTTTCCAAACTCATAGTGAAAATACATTATCAGCCCTTATTATGTTTGTGGTGGTTTGGGCACTACTTTAAACAGTAACAGACAAGCCACGCCAAAAGTGTGGCAGGTTTTTTGCAGGTCAATATACAAACTACAGTGTACTGTAAAAGCTTATTGTGCAGTTTTTATGGGGTCAAGATTTGCTGTTGCATGCTGAACGTGAAAATAGCAGCATACATTTTAACAACTCCTATACTTTACTTGCTGAGTAAATATTTTGTAAGATAACAAAAAAACCAATATTTTAAATGCAGGCTTGTGCCCTTACAATGTCAGAACCTTGATGATATGAAGTCGCTTTGATGTGATTGGTTTTATCTGATCTGTTTTATATGATGCAATCACATTGGCACATACAGCATACATGCCCACATTTGTATGAGGACTGAATCAAATCTGAAGTCATGTGTTGTTTTTGTTTGTTTTCATTACCATAAACCATAGCCCAATTGGGCAGCTTGCAAGCAAAATAATCTTTTGTAACTTGCACAACAAGGATTGTCTTGCCTTAAGCACTTTAAGCAATACAGTATATGGTGTGCTCAGACAAGTCCACTCCATTTGGCCTATACCATTTGTTTAGGAATTAGGACAGTATGTGCTTTCCCTGTTGTTTATCTGTCTGATCACATTTCAACACATTAATATTTACTAAGAAGGCCACATGGATTAACATAATTGAGTAAATTGTTCTAACAACACTGGTATTGTTATTCCTCTCTTAACCATTGTACAATGATTTCTGAGGAACTGGGTGTAGATGACTCAGTTTAATGGCATGTCCCGTAATAGTGTCGGTGTGATGCATTACAAAAGTAATGTAATTACTGTAATGCATTAGTTTTTGCTGTAAGTGGTGTTGTAATGCATACACATCACTCAAAAAAAAAAAAAAAAAAAAAAAAAAAAAATATATATATATATATATATATATATATATATATATATATATACAGTATATATATATATATATATATATATATATATATATATATATATATATATATACAGTATATATATATATATATATATATATATATATATATATATATATACAGTATATATATATATATATATATATATATATATATATATATATATATATACAGTATATATATATATATATATATATATATATATATATATATATATATATATATATATATATATATATATATATATATATTTTACTCTGCACAAATGAGGGTAATGGCATTTTTAATCTGAAAGTAGTGGGGTTTCTTGTCTCCAAATTCGCCAAAAACACCTAGCGGTCGGTGGAGAAAAATATGGAGCAAAATGTTTCTGTTCGAGTGCGGCAGTAGCAGATGATAGGTTGATTATGGACAATATGTACACAAGATGGACATAAATTCAATAATTTCAGTTCATCAGAGATAAAATTCCAAGAGGTTAGGAGACTCATGGTGGAGTTTAATGCAAGTATTAGATAAACTACCACTTTACACAGTGGGTTCACCAGCATTTTGAAACCTTGTCAAGGAGATCCCTGTCTCAACTAGCAATCATAATCATGAGCTAACATTAATTTTTCACTGTATAATTGCTTTAATAATAGTCTAAAAATAGTTCCGGTCAATGTGTATTAAGATGAAGCACACCAAAACTCATGTTAAACAGTATGTTAAATACAATAATGATGATGTTGGGTAGCTGCTAACGTTAGCCCCATCAAAAGCATCTATTTTTGAAACGTCGGTCCCTAACCTAGTTGACTGAATTCCAATTATTTAATTTGAAATTGTGCACTCACTGTTTCTGCCTAAAGCATAAATAATAATTAATAAATGGATTAGAATACATTCATATATATATATATATATATATATATATATATATATATATATATATATATATATATATATATATATATATATATATATATATATGCTATATTGTAGCTTGTCATGTCTTTATCGGTTTATGATACTTGCCAGGTTAAATGATTTGTCCTGCTTTTAGGCTTAAGGCAACCTTCAATTGGATGGGAAATGAGTGTAATGAGCTGCATTTAAAATGGCAAATCCATACCTCTATGTGTGTTGATGAGTTGATTAATTTTAATCGTAATAGTGAAATAGGAAAATTGAGGTTGATCACAACTATTTACTGGGAACTGAATATAGATGACATACTGTATTATAACAATTAGTATGACAGCTATAAGGCGTAAAATAGACACGATAGACACAAGATGGAGTAAAACAGATAGCAAAGTGCATATGAACCAGAAAGGCTCGTCTCTTTGATATTGCACATTCAACTTTGGTGCTCCACTATTTTGACTTGATGTTTCCTAATTAATTTGTCTGCAGTCCGACTACCTTGATGAAAGATTGCATTCGCAAGGCGAGAACACCTGGTAACATATGCTGCTGGGACTGATCGCAAGGCAACAGAGCGCCAGCTGCAACTAACAGCCAGGACCATTCAGCAGATTGTGGATATGTTTTGAAAAGAGGACATACAAATACACACCTTCTTAGATCTCAGTAGCGTTATGGCTTGACATCCTTCATCTTTGGCAGTGCCCAAGGTTCAATGTTACTTAATACGGGAAATAGGTAGGGGTAAATTACCAGCAACGTCTCACATTTAACCTTCGAATAACGATGAATATTATTATGGAGCAAAAAAGTGGAATAATTTATGAGTGGACATTAAAGAGCATTACAATTTTTGTGTCTTTTTAGAAAGAAAATTCAAATGTGGTTACCATTTTTTGTGGACTATGAGCCGCAACAGCAAAATTTATATACAGTACATATGTATATATTTTGGTATGGATAAACCGCATTGGACTACAAGCCGCAGCCCATTACATCAGATTATTACACAGAAAGATGGTATAACGATGGTTATACTTTTTTTTTTCTCAATTTCAAACCTTTTTTAATTGCCTGCTTAGTGCAACATTGACATCATATGAGCACATTGCCCATAATTCATACACATATACAATCAAAAATTAATAATAGTTTAAAATAAATGTCCAAGAAATGTTATGAAGTTATGAAGTTAAAATTTGCAGTTTAATATAAGGACATAATATTAGTTCTTTACTATTGATTTAATATGAGTGTAATAAAATAACACAAACATATTAAAAACTAGAAAATGTGCAATTCCTGAAGAAATTCCGAGTGAAGGCGAAAACGCTGAAAGGGGAGGCGTTGAATGGTGAAATGATGTGGAAGTTTTGAATGGCTAGCATCTCTGAAGCATTCTGAAAAGTTGGAACGGTTTGAATGGGCCAAATAATGTAGAAGATACATGGGAAAATCTGAAAAAAGTGGAACTGTGGGAAATTTGGAATTGTGTGAAGAGGAAAATGGATACGCCCATAAAATGGCGGGAATCGGGGGAATCGATTAATGTTGGAAGGGTGTAAACTGGATGAGTAATGGTGAAGAAGGAAGGTTACAAAATTTTGGTGAGAGGAGTGGGAATGAATGAGGAATTATGGGTAGTAATATTAAAATAGCTATGAATTATTGGAATGTGTGATTATTAGTAATGATGAAAAGATGAAAGGAAAAATTGAATGATGTGTATGTGAAATGGGGAAGCTTCAAATGTAAAATGTTAAATATGACATTGGGAATTAATTATTCCAGGTAAAAATATGGAATTATGGTAAAATATTAATATTTATGAATTATAGAACAATGTAAATCATCCCTAAGGCGAAATGAATGACTTAAATGTTGTGAATGTGTAATGGGAAAGCTCAAGATGTGAAATTTTAAATCTCCCATTGGATAGAAATATTAGAAATTTGAAGTGAAAACATGGAATTATAAAAAATTTATATAAATTATATATATATATATATATATATATATATATATATATATAATTTATATAAATTATAAAAATGTACGACTCATTGGAATGAATGGAATGATCTGTGAGGTGAAATGCAAGAGTTAAATATTTTGTATGTGAAATGTGAAAGCTCAAATGTGAAATGTTAAATCTCCCATTGGGAATGAATGGGGAATCCTCTCATTTCAAATGAATTGTGAAATATTAAAAGGCGAAAAATATGGAATTAAGGGAAAACATTGGAATGTATGAATTACTGGAATGATGGTGTAGCGACTAATCCAGTGACCAATTTTAGCCGCTCAGGGGGATGGGAGATGTTTTTTACGTGCAGCAATGAAATGGTGAGTACATGATGTGCAAATGAGTACTCAAATCCAGTCTCTTTCTCTTCGCACTGAGGCGTGCAGTGTATTCACTCAGGTGTTCCCAAAACTTTTTTAAAAGCACATTGAGGAACTCTCTTTACCTCTGAACTGACATGTACAAATATCCGCTGGGGTGTCTCAGCGGATATATAGTATTGTACGTTGTACAGCATACAATTTGTGCAAGTTTTTGGAAGCACCGTAGCACGTGTGTCTAGCTCATGCGGGACAGGTAAGCTAATAGTTACGCTACGCCTTTAACGTGATCAGCCAAAGCCAACAACGTGTCGCTTGCTTGTTGAGCATTGCACCGCCTCAGTGCAGTGAGCATTCACTGACGTCACATTCAACATTAGGCCTCTACATGGTAATCTTATGCCACGATTGGCTATTGCAGCCATCTAGAAACCCCAGTACAGTATATGGGCCCGTTCACGTATCCATTTGCGCATGCGAAGAAGTCCCCAACTGTACCCCTAGCGCCTTCGTGAGCAGGCAGAATACGTACAGCCTGGTGACAAATTAGCTGAAATTTAATTAGCTAAAAACTCCAACTTAAAACTTAAACACTAGAAGGAGCGTAACCAAATGGATACAAAAAGACACGAAAAGAACAGAATATGGAGAATATTTTTATAAACAAAAAAAATATATAATATACATATTTAATAAAAATGTCCCACCACTGTTTGTATATATATATATATATATATATATATATATATATATATATATATATATATATATATATATATATATATATATATATATATATATATATATATATATATATATATATATATATATGCAGTGGACCTCTGGGTTACAGCGTCCCTGGCTTACATTTTTTTCATGTGGAATACTGAGTTTTAGTCTCCTCTTTCCGGTATTTTCCCTGCTTTGCAACAAAAACAATTGTCATGACCCTAGGGGGTAGGCTGTATTGGGGTTATGGGTGTATTAGGGTGTTGTTTTGTCTCAATCTGCAGGCGTTTTTAGATAATTGCACTTATTTTCTGTTGCCAGTCAAACTGCCTCCATGCAACGCATCACTACAATGCTAGTCTGGTATTGGTCGGTGTCTCCTCACAAAGATGCTGGTCTGCTATTGATCGGTCTCACTCCATTCAAAATGGTGGAATGGTAAACCTTTGTTCTATCATGAGTGGTTACAAAACTGTAGTGAATTGTAGTGAATTTTACTGCTTAATTCAAAGATGAATGGGTTAGCCATGGGTGCCAAGATTGCTAGTGATGTTAAAGAGAGAAGTAAGAAGATCATTTACATGGAAACAAAGCTGTAGATAATCATGAAATACGAAGCTAGCCTAGCATAGGCTACCCTTACTAGGGAATATGGGCATAACAAGCGCCACTCAAAGGTAAATAAAGGTATATTATATATATATATATATATATATATATATATATATATATATATATATATATATATATATATATATATATATATATATATATATATATAAAGGTATATTTTTTATTTCTGACGTTTTCTGATTGTAAACATGTATATTATTTATACGTGGCACTCACTATATTATTTTGGTACCAGTTTTGATGTTTTTACCTGGGGTTTGCCCGCCATGCGGCTTATAATCTGCACTGGACTTTAAACCACAGGGCTAAAATCATGAGAAAAATGTTGTGGTTTATAATCAGAAAAACACGGTACTTTTTATTTATTTTTTTTATTTATAGATGTTGAATATAGATGTTGAATTTACCGTACTTATAGTTCAGTCAGTTGTTCCTCTCCTCTAGCGCTATTTCCATTATTAACGGCTCTGAGAGGGTCTTCCTCTTGTTTTTCTGTCCTTTCTTCCTCTTTCTTAAAATAGAATATTCTTCGTCTCCTTGATCAATGGAAATCCAAAGAGCTGAGCTGTTACAAGAGTCATGAGAATGAAATTAATGTAATACTTTTAACATAAAATAATGTCTAATATTATTAGAAATTATTTTCAAAAATTGTTCTTTTTCATTCCCCAAATTGCTGTCATTCCCAAAAGAATCATTGAGCAAACAATCATTTCACATGTATCAACAGACAACTCTATTGATTACATTTGAGTGTTGTGCATACACGGTTACATTTATGTCAGCACAATATTGAGCAAGAAGAGAGAGCTGGACTTGGGTGTGCCGCTGAATCCCACAATGTGTTACAGATCCTGTGAGGAGTGCCCCAGCAGCTGCCCTCCTTCATGCCTGTTTGTCAAGAGTTGTCGATAAGTCCCGCACTCGCTCCACAATATAAGGGAGGGGAAGTAACGGCTGAAATAGGATGCTTCCTGCCCTTTAACATGCCAGAGGCTTCGTTAAGGGAACCTGTGAAATCAGTTTAATAGGCTGACATCACCCCTGGGCCTCTGTGACCTGGCTCTCTTGAGACCCGCTTCTCCTTTTCGTATACTTTGTCTGCACTTCAACCAACTTCTCATTCCTAAATCATTTCATCCAGTTATTGATTGTCCTCTTCGTTTCTCTACCATTTTCCTCTTTCATTATTTTTCTTTTGATCTCTTCCTCCTCCTTTATTCTTACCAATTTCCACTACTCCTTGATTGTTCCTTCTTTTTGACTTTATCTTCCCTCCTTGACTTCCTCTCCTATTTGTGCGTTGCAACCAGTCGCAAACTGTTTGACGGCATCGCTGTCAAACCACGGGGACATCGCATTTTTCCGTTACCTACGCTGGACGGAAAAAGGGGATCAGGTTGGGCTACGGGCAACCCTGAGCTTGCCTCAACTCACCTGACATTAGTGAATAAAATATAACATAGGACTTCTGTTCCGAATGGCTTCTGAAAAGGAGATCACTCCACCTCTTATTTATTCTCTTTACCTTCTTCTTCAGACACTAATGCCAGGAATGTGACATTAATGTGCCTACAGGCTGTAGGCTGAAACCATTGAGCACAGGTCAGCCACTTTAATAGAGGTTCATGCCTCTCTCAAAGGGATAGCAGCCTGACGCCTCCATTAATGGAGAGCAGTAATGTAGCCATAAAGCAGCCCTTCCTCACTACGGCTGCCTTGGAAGGTGCTGCATCCAAGGTGGTTTATCCTTTATCAAGAATACTGCAAATGAAAAAGGAAAATAATCCCCTACAATCCTTATCGTATTTTTATTAACTGTTTAAAATGTCTTTACTTTTTTTCTTTTTTCTTTGTCCCAAACTTCAAGAAACATGCTGAACTGTAGCTGCACTTCTTTTCCAACTAGGATTGTGCACCATATGTTGGTTGGTTCTCTATTCCTTTCTTGCTCAGGGTTTAATGTGACTATTTATGTGCTGTGAATATTTGGTCTTCTGGATATGGTATGAGGAGTGCATTTAAGTGACGCATGAGAGCATCGAGGGTCCTAACACCGCCTCGATGGTTACGGCTGCCCATGGCTGTGGGCAGGCCTTGGGGGTTGTAGGCTCTCTCCTAGTGGGGATAAAAGCAGGAGGCATCTGGCTTCAGCAGAGCTCCAAAAACTCAAAGTAGCCGAAGATCCCCCTCTCCTAGTTTAGCCAAACAAGCTGGACTAATCCCAACTATCAGGGGATGCACTGTCAAAACAAGCAGCAGGGCCCTAAGGCAAGCCGATCCACTGAGCAGCGAAGGGCCACGCAGAGAGGAAAAAAAGCCCCCCCCGCCATTAGCATAATGCCTCTTGGTACTGAGCTGGTTTGTTAGCCTGACAGTCTGAGCACAGAGCACAGCATCTTACTGAGGGTTTGAGCTCAGAGACGGGGCATAGGGGGCAGCGGTTGAGATGTGGGAGCTCTCTGGCTTAAATCGGCGAGGGTCAAAACCCCGGCTGGCAGCGCCTCCTCTTTCACTCACTTTCAGTGATTTGTGCTTATTTTTAGCAGTCTTCATCCTGCAAAAGCAGGTTGAGTCCTCTTCTCTCGGAATATGTAGTCTTACGCCCTGGGCTTGCTGCCGCTCATCCTATTCACCAACTGCACCACCACAAAGCTCTCGCACGCTTCACTGTGTTGCATCGTGGTTTGAAAGCGTTGGTAGATATTTAAAAACGACACAAAACGGACCATTAATCTCACTTGGCTATATAAGAAATTCAATATATAGAGAAATATATCTGTTGAAGTCTGAAGTAGAATTTTACTTTTTACAGATGTCACAAGAGTAGATTGTCGATTAATGAAGGGAGACCACACTCAGTCTTATTTTGTCGCCGCCTACTGTCATTTAATTTTGTGCATGTAGAACAGCCAAATGAAACAAATGAGCTTGCTTTTTGTTATTATCTCTAATGGGAACATAATGGGGTTAGCTAAGGCCACCTAATAATGACTCTCAATATGAGCTGGCCTTTTATTAAAGCATTGCATCATCTCTATGACAACTCCTAAAGCACGTTAAAGGCAGAAGGGGATAGAGCTTCTTCCCTGCGCCTTGGTGCTGCACTGATACACTAAATCTTAAAATGTTTTAAAATGGTTTGAGATTCATTCTAACACATTGAGATTCATTTTGGTCATTTTGACATTTTTGATGGCATGACCACCTTATTCAGTTGTTCATGTTGATGACTGATGGCTGTTTAACACTGCAGCTTAAAGGTACCATTACAAATAGCGTACCCAGCATCCGCATCCTCATCCCGTTCAGCTGCTCCTGCTGGGACTGTAGTTGGACTGGGTCCAGTTGATTATCATTTTAGCTCACTGTCACTCATAGTGAGGCAGGTTCCTGGGCCCAATTATCTTTGAAAACACTGCCACGGAGGCTGCATGTGATCAATGAGGCCGATGCCAGCGTCAATATGCTCCAACTCAAGCCTATTGATCAGTGGATGTGTATAGACAGATGTTGTGAGCTGTATAATGTCAGCAGGTTGGTGGGTGTGAGGCTGAGGGGAGGGCTGGAGAGAAAGTGCACTGAAAGGGGTGGAGATGGAAGGCGGTTGACGTGGGGGTGGGTAATCCAATGGCGGGAGCGCCAGGAGTCTCAGGTGTGCTTCGTCAAAAGGAAGAGGTGACTGTTTTCTGGGTCCCAGAGCCCCCTGGGAGGGGATCAGGACCTGCCCTGACTCCCAGGCTCCCAGCTCACGACAGCAGGGTGACGAGGCACCCCCCCCCCCCCCCCCCCCCCCCCACACACACACACACACACTTCCCCGCAACTGCTACTGCAATTAAAAGTCTGGCTCAGTTGCTGGCTAAAGCACAATAAAATACAGAGCACAACAACCCTCTCACCTTACGCTCTGGGACTGAGACACACACATACAGACAGATAACTGCACACACACACACACACTGACACACACACAACCACCATTGCACAGGCATAACACACACACACACAAATGCTTTATTGTGAAAAAAATCTGATTTTGTACTAATTAAATTGTAGTTTGTGTCAATTCTTTTTTGTCAACCTTCCCACTGAATATCACCAGCAGTTAAGAATGACTAACAGTAAATATCACAGTGTTTAGTAACCCTTGAGTCTCAGAAGCAATATATCCCATGGCATACTTTAGTACAAAATATTTTCATCAATTTGAATACAAATGAGATCTGACAATGTGCACCCTCAATATGTAATTTTGATACAAGCTAGTCATGGTGCAGTTTGCAAACATTTGTGCTTACCATGCTACATAGAAACTTGAGAAACCATTTTTATGAAACATTAAGTAGAAAATGTTAAAAGGTTAAACCTATGTTTCGAACAGGAAATTATTTAAAATGAGATTGCAACTTTTCATTCTTAAGTATACAGTACAATTACAGTATAACAGTACAAAAGCTTTTATTCACTAGTCATTTAAATATACTTTTGCTCAATTGTTGGTTAGGTAATTAAGTCTTTATTTTCATGCGAGTTTCATTTTAATGTTTATTTTTGTCGGTGAAATTATAAAAACAAAAGCTACAAAAATTAGATGATTTAAGAAAAATGTTAAATACAAAATTAGTTTAGCTTTATTTGTATAGACTATATTCACAACAGTTTGTCAGATTAGTAGTTGGCAAGTGAATCAAACAGAAAAAAGGCTTGTATTAGATACAACATAAATATATATCGTGAATTGTGAAGTGTGCAGTTGGTATTTGACTTAGCCTGATGTTTCACATTCATAATTCATAAAGCTCCAACACACAATTGCTTAATTGTTTCTCCCCTGAAACTAATGTTAGCAACGAGCTTCATGATTGATTTTTGCATCAAAACACTGAAGAATTACAAAGCTCTTTATTCAAACATGACAATCGGGCAATAATATCTCACTTGCTAATGTGTTTGGATACAACTTTTATTGATAACTAATGGAGATACGATCTTCACTCATATATTTTCAATGCTTGTGTCCTACAGACATGGCACAGGAATGTGTTTTAACCATGATATAAATAATATATGAAACAAAGATTGAAAAATGAATGTTTGTACAATAATAATATTTTTGTCTTAGTTACTCTCATTGGAAAACAAAACACCATTAAATACTTAGACCATGAGGGGGGGATCGAGCTCCTCTTGAGGCAAGCCTCCAGTACTCTTCCTCATCAGGAGGAAAAATCAGTTCTGCATTCAGCCACCACGTTTCTAAAACAATGTTGTCTCAATCATGATCAACAATTATTGCACTCAGATTCCTTCATGATATATACACTCATTAATAGTACTATAGTAAACTTTCTGTCGATCCTTTACTAATGGCTCGTTTCATACAAAAAATTGAAATCTGAATTATATTTGCTACAAATTTATGATTGTAGCAAAAATCCAGTCATAATGAGATAAATTACATAAGTGATTTTTATTCTGTTAGAACAGTTCTTGTTTGTCTCAATTAAAAGTTCCTGATATGAAAGAACTACTACATTGCACACTTAATACTCTCAATGAATCACACAGTTTTGTTTTTTGTATCATACAAATTCTGGGTAAGGTTTTTGTTACACCATGATAACTGGTTCTCAGACTGTCCATCAAAAAAAAAAAAAAACTTGTCATTCACAACTATGAAACTTTACAGGAGATTTATTTGTAGTTGCTCCCTTTCTTAGTTCTGATTTCAGATTTCTTGCTGATAAGAGCATTCTGGGAATTCAGAACAAATTTGCATTATTTCTCTGATTGGTTACTTTTGGGAAATGCAGGATAGAAGTTTTTAAAATCCCTAATTAAAGATGTATTTTTTTTTCAGTAAATTCAACCTCAGCAAATCTTTGTTAAACTTGAAGTGCATGTGACAGATGGATGATGTATTATAGCAAATACATACACATACAAATAAAGGACAAAAATGTTCCCCTCTAGTAGTGGTGGAAGGTTGGGTAAAAATGTACCTTGTGTACACTAAAATGCACTCATTTAACGACGGTTACCATTTCGTCTGGCTTGAAAATATGATGCACGACGATAACGGAAAGGGGGCGGGGTTCTGATGAATGTCGGGCAAACAAAAAGTGTGAGCTGTATCACAAAATCAATTAAGCATTGAATCAAAGTTGATCTACCAACAACATTGTTATTGTATTTAGCAACTATTCCATCCACTCTAGTCACTGTTTTTCTACTAACTGTTATTTGAGACTTCTGGAGACTCTGAGTCTACCTTACGATCACTGCAAATGAATGGCACTTGTTCAACGCCATCGCTCTTTAATAAAATAAGTAAAACATTATGAGACATTATACTATATTTTTTGTACTATAAGGGCTCCTGTAAGCCTTAAATTTGATCAAAAACTGACAGTGCACCATATAATCTTTATAAAGTGCATAAACTGCAGGTTTTGAGGGATGAAAAAAACAAAAGAACTGCAAATCCTGCAAATCCTTCAATAGTCACCTCTGCATCACATTTATAAATGTATTTGTTAAAGCTATATTGTTTATAATGCGCTGATTGAAAATTTGATATGCTATATATGCTCCAAATTTGAAGCAAATTTATTGGGAACAAGGCGCAAAACCACAAGTCTTTGTAAAAGAAAAATGAATACAGAAATTGTTTCTAAACCGACAAAATAATATATTTTATCACATTGTTGTTTTGTATTTTATAAAGCAATATATTTAATTTGTTGGTTTTTGGTAGCAATTTGATTAAAATTTTAAGTTTAATATTTATCTGAATCAATTATTTTAAACTCTTGATTCGTCATGGCATTGATCTAAATATTTTAATTCTTAATTTCTAATTGTCTATTGGTAAAGTTTGACTGACATATGATTGTTTTGTTGGCACTCCTTTTAGTGCAGCTCCATCTGGGGGATGCATAAAGCAACCCCAGCCACTACCGTAGCATCTTTTACAGGGGTAGGGAACTCCGCATCATCGAGAGGCTCACATTCAACACACCTGATTGAAATGATCAGGATCGTTATCACGCTTCCACAGGGCTTGTTGATGAGCTGATTAATTGAACCAGGTGTGAAAGGCGAGGGAGACATAGTTAATAGGCAGGATATGGCTCTCGTGGAACCGGAATTCCCTACCCCTGTTCTATTCTATGCTTCTTATAATGCGGTGCACCCTATATAGGAAAAGTAATTTAAAAAGGGCCGTTCATTGAAGGTGTGCCTTATAATCCGGTGTGCTTCATAGTGCGGAAAATATGGTACCCGTTATGCTTACTAGGGTCCCGGTGTGCTAGAGCCTTTCCTTTTCATTTTTTTCTTTAATGAACAGTCGATCAGTTCGGCCCTTGGCTTGTAGTTAATGTTTTCATTTGCCCTTCCTGTCCATTTGACTTTAACACCCCTGTTCTCTAACATGTCTACTTGTGAGCATAGTGGAATCCGATTCATCCCCTGAAGCTGCGCAGGTGGCGGGGATAACCACTTTTAACCCCCTGAAAGAAGCGGGCTGTGGCAGGAGAGTCACTGTTGGCGCCGTCATTGTGCTAGCTAGCACGTTGCTACTCAACGGGATGGTCTGTTCAGTTTGGCTTGGACTGAAAAATATCTCTATTTTAGACATTTTATCTTTAGCGTCTTCCATTTTGCATTTTGTCTTTTCTCGTTTGCCCGCCACTCTGTTTGCCTTTGTTTAGCATGACAAGTTCAAAATGACGCCAACATTCCCTCGCAATCAACATTTTTTTTCCAACTCATGGAACATCATCAAGACTCATTGTAAGTGAAAGGTTCCAAGGGTAGATGATTGGAAAAATGTGATGTTCAGAGCTATTCTAGAAATATAATTTCAACTTTTTTTTTTTTTTAACCTCTCCTTGGATCCCTACCCAGCCATAATCCCAGATTCATTGAGCCAACAGTACTGTCCATAGTCACACCTCTGCCTTCATAATCAAAATGTACCAGTTTTTACATCCAAGGACATTAGCCTAATTTTCTTATTTATGCTCTCTTTTTTAAAATGCCAGCTACAAACATTGGATATGTTGTAAGCTAAATTTTCCCTGCAAATGGTTACAATCAATTGATGCCTGGTCCCTTCAATTGTGAGTAAAACCTTTACCTGCTGGAAACTTGACAGGCCTGCAGTAATGTTCGGCAGTCGTGCCTCTTGTTCACTGAAACTTGAACCTTTTCATTTCCCCGTGGAAACATAGCACTTACACTGTAATGTTTATCAAAAATCTGAGGGCCAAGATACACACGATCCGACGTGAAAAGTCAGGATGTCCGTCCTTTATGATATTTCGTCACTCTGATTGGCTTTTAGCTTGTTAATCAGTGCACGGAGCAAGAACAGGAAGTGACAAATGCAGAAAAAAAGTAAGTGGAGGAAAGCCTTGTCAATTTCACTCAGTTTTCACATTGTCACCTTATGCATTTTGACATACAACGTCTGTCATGATGACGCTCGCTAACTGCGACGCGAGGTACACCGCGTTCATATTTTGCTATAATTTCCTTCTTCGGTTCAATAGTGGTCCTCATTGTTTTCCTCTTTGCCTTCCCCTTATCACTGTCTTTCTTTGGACCCATTATTAAGGGCTAGAGCAACACGAAAAAGTTTAAATCCGGGAAGAAATACTCGAACAAACGTCTTACTCCGCTGGCGGTCTGAGTTGAACTGGCGCTTACCCGCTGGCCGAGAAGGGCCGAGGAGCGCGTCCGGGTCGGCTCGGCTCGGCTCGGCTCGGCTCGGCTCGGCTAGTCGAGCACCGAAAATCTGTTTGAGGTCCGATGCATTATCTACTTGAATTTTTTGGTCGAGCACCGATTTGGTCGAGTATAGAGGCGGTCGAGTACCGAGGTACCACTGTAATCAATTTTCTTACTTCATTCTGTCTTGCAAGGCAGAATAACAAAAGAAGACAGTGTCTTTAATTTTTTTACATTCATCAAGTTTTGATTTGTAAGGAACATGCCGTTTCCATAAAAAAAGGTGTGGACAACTGCTACTCTATTAATTTTATAGGTAATATAGTATAAAATAAGATCAAGTGCATCAATATAATGAAAAGGTAAAACAAGAAACATTGTTATTTCACAGGAAATTGCAGTGACAAAAACCTGTATAAAAAAACTAAATTAGAAAGATTATTTATCAGTACGTTTATGACAGTCAAGATCTGAAAATAAACATTTTCAAGTGAGCAGCTAAATTGAGAACATATAAGTGAAGTGTGAACTATATGCCATGTTGTTAATTATGTGAAGGAAATCATATATTAGGTTGTTATTATCTGTTTATTTCTTGTCCAGAATAGCATGCATTGCTATCCGTCTATGCAGTCCTAGTTCATCTCGCTCGATCCTTCGATAAAGCTGTTGACGCAAGTGTGAACTGAAACCTTGGCCCAGCTGTTGGCGGAGCCCGACTGGCCCTTTTTATTATGTCTTGTAATGTGCAATGCATTGTTGAATGAATAAAAAGCAGGCTGGGATGGCTGGGCTTCGGAAGGCTCTGGCGAACATCAGAGTGAGAGCCAAGCCCTCCCTTGCCGACAAAGAAAAGTCAAATTTAGTTGGTCTGAGTTACTCTTTTGCTGCACAGCAGCTGGGCTTGTCTTAGTCTTCTTTCATAGATTTCTCTTACAATTTATGCACCTGCGAGCATACTGGGATGTTAGGGGTATGGTACCTGTGTATGGCTAAACGATATGTGGGAGGTGTTGCGGAGGGTGAAGAACAGCAATGTATTTAGGAGTAGTACAAGCTCTTGCGATATGAAAGTAAATGGTGTAGGAGAACAAACTACTGCAATGAAAGTGAGCACTGCAGTCTAAATCCTGTCGCCTTTTCATCCTTTTTCTTTGACTACGGGCTCAAGCTGGTTGACGCGTAAGGGGCGCTTCCCCAAGAGCAACTCTGGTACTGGAGAAAAGACCTCCCCTGCACCCCTTGTCTATGGTTCAGGGACAGAAGCAGGATTTGTCAAGAGGGAGCATTATCATTACCAATCACCAGGTCAAAGCCCATTCATTAGCAAGGGAGTGACCTGTTGCATTCACATTTGCGGTTGTGTGGCTTTCATGCATCACACAAGTTTGCAAAACTCGACAAGACTGCTTTGCCCTTGATTTCCACGCATCACAATAGGCACTGGTGACTTCTTTTTCAATCTGTGAAACTGTGGAGCAACTGTACTGGTTGAAAAACCGTTTGGATGCAATAGCGTGCCTTGGCTCCACTTTCTGTAATGCATAGATAAACCCCTCATTTTTAGGAACACCTTAAGTGGGTAAATCTTTAGCTTTAGCGATGACGGGCCATATTTCATTTCCTTCATCGTTTTTTTTTTGTGTAAATCTTGACGCACAAGCTTTACTTCTAGAATGGACTACTTGTCAACGTCGTGATAACAGCAACGTAGCTATACAGAAACCGACAGGAAGAGGATTTGTTTCAAGATTATTATTTTTTTAATGATAGTATTGATTTGGGGACATTGTAAATCGAATTTGAATAGTAACATAATAATTCCGATTCTTATGTGAATACTCCTTTTTTTTTGTACACTCTCCGTCACTATGGTGCAAAAGAGACTGGACTTGTCAGCTATGATAAGTGCATCTGGACAAAGTGAATAAAGACACGCTATGGGAAGACATGGGAGTCCCACTTGATTAACCTGGCAAGATATACCTTGGCATTGCACCATATTGTCAAAATATGTCAAAAGCAGGCTACATTGTGTACATTTTCGTTTCCCGCCCCTGTAGAGCTTTCCACTTGGCTTCTCTTCACAATGACGAATAGTATTTACCATCGCCAATGCTATGGAGGGGTATTACCTCGCACGCATGTCCAGAAGGTCAGTGCCACTGGGGTGTACAGTGATCCCTCGCTACTTCACACCTCCTCTATCGCACCCACCCACAATGCATCACAGATTTTTTTTTTCATTACAAAAAAGCTATATTGCGAAGAGATGGGCTGTAAAGGTTCTCCGCATGCCAGACAGACAACTGGAAATGCACTTGCCACAGGCCCTCCTCAGACGTCAAACTACTGCAGTACAGATATTTATTTAAATCTTAAATTATTAAACCTTCAACAGTAACTGTCGTACTGTTAACCCTTCTCATTTACATGTCTTGACTGTATGTAGTCAGGATCATGGTGAGCCACAGTTGCCCTACAAGTAGGCACTCAGATTTATAACTAGAGTGAAGCAAGTACCTGACCAAACATGATTTTAAAGTGGAGTTTACACCTGAAATTCCAATTTATTACAAAAGGTAAGAGATCCCACAGCTTTCTTTCTTCTTTCCCGATCTCGTCCAGCCACTCATGTATGGTTGAGTCAGAGAACTTCCTCCGCAATGAGAACAAAAAAAGTAGTACTGTTCTCACCTGACTGGCCAGGCGATTTGTCTAAAAGCTCAAGGGGCCCCCCTACAAGACAGGTTATTGGCTCCCGGTGCGACAATCGACTAATGAAGGCAGGAGTTGTAACTCACTCTCGCTCAGAAGTTGAAATACACTCATCATTGGTGCCCACATCTTACAGGAGTGCCACCTGAGCTGACTAACAGAATGTCAGGTCAGAAACAATACTTTGTTTTGGTCATTGCAGAAAAAGTTCTCTGATTCAGTTACACATGAGTGGCTGGAAGAGAAGAGGAAAGAAAGAATTGCGGTCCTCTTACCTTTTGTAATAAATTGGAATATCAAGTGTAAACTCCACTCTTTAACTATGTTTGGTCACCTACTGTACTTACTTCACTGTTGTTAGACATCTTACTACTCGTAGTGCAACTGTGGCTCACCATGACCTCGACTATGTAGAGCCAAGACATTGAAAGATAAGTCATAACAGTACAGCTACTGCATGAGTTTTAATACTTTAAGATTTAAGTAAATATGTTTACTGCGGTAATATATGTTTCAAACATGTAAAGCAGTGGTCCCCAACCACGTGTTGGCTGTACCCGAAATAATGTTTTGGGGATGATTTAGTTTAATGGTACGCGCACACCGAACGCCAACGAGGCGAAAAAGCAGAGTGTTTTGTATTGTAGTCAATTGAGTTTGCGTGACTGGGCGCGAATGCACGTCGGGCGACGCGATGGACGCGAATGGAGCGACGCGAATGGCCACGCGCGGTCACGAGAAGCGAAATTTCGCCTTTTGCTTGAAGTTATTTTTTTTTTTCTTTTTCCGCGTTTCACGTCGCCACAGCCAATCAACTTCGGGAACATTCAACGGCTCACGCAGGGGGCAGGAATGAATCATGGCGGCCGCTTTGAGGTCACCGGGAGCGATCCAACACGGCAAGCTGAGCTTTCAATACAAAACAGAGCCAAGCAAGACCACTCACCTGGTTTGTAGAAAGGCGGAAGCGAGAACTTGGGACAACTAGTATGTGTGGCGTTTGCTTCACTTAACAGCTGTTGAACCGTAGTTACTGTGCTAAGCTAACGATAGCGCAGCATTGTCAGCACAATATTTAGCAGCCAGCATCCCCCCCCCCACCGTCCACAATATTACCGTTGGCCTCTGGCCGCTGTTGATATTACATACATAGCGAGATAGTGAGGAGAATGATGTGGCTTTTAGAGCAGCCAGGAGGCAGAGCCTCACCTGTCATCATGACAAGTAAAAAATAAATCATTATAACATTAAATCTGTATTAATATTTGTTCACTGATTTTGATGTATGACTCATTTCAAACATTTTGTATTGTTAAAAACAGTGAATTTGCCTAGTTCCTGTTCAAATACAGGGATGAAACGAGAGGTGAGGCAGCAAAGAGTCAAGCTTCACCTATGAATGTGAAATCATTACAAACTGGGTTGATACGTGCAACTGGCGCTTGCTGCTTGCCGTATATCTGCATGTTGCCAATATAATGTTTGCAGATACGTTTTTTTTTACCTGATTTTCCGCAGTCTGGCTACTGTCTTTAACCATTAAAGTTTAACGTTTGTTAGTGACATATTTAGTTTTGCTGATGGGAAATAAAACCGCAGTGAAAAGGCACAGGGTGAGGTAGATAGTTCTCTGCCGCAATGAAGAGGGCGTGTGTGAGCAAACGGGTACTTGTTTGCGCTGTTCTTCTATGCAGAGGCACCAGGCGAGTAAAGTGCAATTGGTTTTGTATTATGCAACGTCGTACTGCCAAAATGGAAGAGGATTATAAATCTAACTTTAAAAAATTCTCAAAACTGAACTTTCAGTCAAAAGTGAGCGTGATTAACACAGGTAGACCAAACTACGGAACAGAAAATAACGCACTCTTTTCAAACGGAGTGTTGCACCCGAAAAGAATGGCTATATGGTTGTCTTACGAAAAACTGTCTTTACTGCTTTCCCTGACGGTTTGTTCTCAACTTTTGACAATGTCAGGACTAACACGGGATATTGCGCATGGGCTTCATCCACAAGTAAAGGTAAGACACAAACAGTTTTAATTTCAATCTTACAAAAAAAGAGATTAGACTAAGAATAATACAATAGAATATTAAACCCTGGAGAACCCACAGGGTCACATTTAAATTCTGGCCTTACTTTTCATGCTTTTCATTAAGCAATCTGTATTAAATTGATCTAAGTATCAGAATAAAAGTTTTAAAACGACTGAATATTTCACTGAAGTTCAACATTGAAATCTGTGGTTTTGTACACCACTCTATACTCTCATTTATGTTGTATGAATTACGGAATTACGACAACGAACATATTAGAGATGCGCTGGCCAGCGGGTTACGTGCGGTGCGGGTAAAGAAATTCTAAATTCTCATTTCTCGGTTCAGGTTGGGGCTGATCACTTTTTCAACGAAATGCAGGTTGAAATAATGCTGCTTATTTTGAACATTATTTCAGTGCATTTTACCCTTGCGCGTCGAGGCGGGTTCGAAAAATAGAAGCCGCGCGGGGCGGGTAATATTTTGCCGTTCATGCGGGGCCCCGCGTTTTGAAATTATCCTGAGCCAAGCATCACTAAAACACATGGAGGGTGTAGAGCAAATGCAGTTGTTTTTTTGTTTTTTGTTTTTTTTTACTTTTACATATCTGCAATATGTACCGTGTGTGTGCGTGCGTGTTTTGTGAAGAATGCTGATGAGATATGAAATACCCAGTAGTCAATTGAATAAGATACCCTACCCTTTTTGGTTTATATATTTGTAAATCTGACACTAAAGGAGTCAGTGCCTCACCAACCATGAACCTCATCGCACGTCACTGGGCGTCAGTCACATTTGGCCCACATCACATGAGTGTAATTCGGCTTAAATTGAATGCTGAGAAGATCACGATAATAGGAAATCATTGGGCTCGATTGTCTTGTAGAAGATGATTGATAAAAAAGTGAAAACTTTTAGTTGACTATAGGAAGACAGGTGGTACTCTCAGCCCCAGGAAATGCAGCTTAATATTAGCCAAGGCTGCTTTCACTGCCTGAGGCTACAGGAGGGACAGAGAGGGAGCAGGCAGCAGGTATTTGCCGCTATGGGGTAGATTTAGCAGTTGTGTTAAGCTTTCGATTTGGTTCACACCCACGCGTATGAAAAAAAACGCACACACACACACACACACACACAACTCACAACCACAGCTCAAACCATAAGCCATCATTTGATCAAACCAGACAACCTCGACAAGCACATCACAAGTCGAGTTTTAAGAGAACATTAGATTAAGATGAAAGTTTGGTTAGCAGACTTGACAGAAACTTGGCAGGTTGCCAGTGCAGGTAGCTAAAAATACGATTGTGTTGAAGTTGCATATGGCAGCAGTGTGTGAATGTGGGTGTGAATTTTCTGTCTCTATGTGCCCTCGAACGAATAAAGACCAGTCCAAGGGTGTACCCACATAAAATAATCATTTAAGTTCCATCTTATACACAATTTTAATTTTGTTTTTTATTTGCTCTTACTGCTATCATCGATTTCCTTTCAAGATATTGCAAGATTTATGATTTCCCGAGTCGGACATTTAAGCCAGCCTGCTGTGCTCTTTCAAATATTATTCTAACATTTTTGAATTATTATTACAACTGTTTTAGGAAGGGGACATTTTTGTTGCGTTCATATATAAAACCCTTCAGTTTGCATTGGAACACAAAATCTTCTCAAACCACAAGCACAATAATTAACCAAACTTCATGGTGGTATTGAACCAAAGTGTTAGAGTGAAGCCAGAATTTACTGGAGCTCATCAGAACTGGACTGTTATGTAGTATGGATTGACAAGAGTAACTTGCAACCATTCCCGTTCCCTTTTTGCCTTCCTTTCTTTCTCACTTTACCTATTCTCTTAAGGTGAGGAGTTGTATGTGTAAGCAATATCGGCTGTTGTGTCAATTATCTGTGTGTGTGTGTGTGTGTGTGTGTGTGTGTGTGTGTGTGTGTGTGTGTCTGTGTCCGCTACAAACATTATTTCATAATAATTGGAATCTATTTATCTCGAATGCTTTGCTTAGTCTAATAAATTAAGTCAAGTTTTGAGTTGGGCAGTGTGTAAAATAATCTCACCTCATGAGTGCATATTTTTCTTGTCTTTGGATTTGTATCAAATGTATTTCTTTGAACAAGTGGCTTGTCCCTGCTTTTCGGATGTTATTATGTGAGCTTTGTGTACCATACACAATTTAAAATACAAGTGGAAAGAGTCAAGCCTTGCCATTTTGCACTTGGTACGGACTCTTTGCTTTCCATTTTATTTGGGAACTAAATCTAAAACTATACGTGTGTGTGTTTCCCATTGTCATCAAAGGTTTCGGTGCAGATTGATTTTGTCCCCCCATTCTCCATAGTAAATTATAAAAGTATGTGTGTGTTTGTGTGTGTGCTGTATGTGTTGTCTTTGTTGTGTGCGTCTAATCCCCAGGTCCCCAGGGCTCCAGAGGAACAGCTGAAGCAGGGGCAGTGGTGGCTTGTCATCGTGGTGCTCCCGCTGTTTCCCTCCCTTTCACTGCTCCCCATATGGTCCTGCAGCACTGGATCCCCAGGGGCCTGTTAACGCCGCACCACCCAGGCCCGGGCCCTGCCACCAGGTCTCTCTCACCTCCCGTCTCACCCCTGCTCTGGGGCTCATCGTCACCCCGATGTCCCCTCTAGTGTGCCCCCACCCCCCCGCCTTGCTTTTGATCCTGTGGATCACGTCGCTGAATACTATGATTTTCTCTTTTTTTTTGTACATTATTCACCAACCATACCACTATACCTGTTTTTTCCTTTTAACTTCACATTGATAGTTTTTAATTGACTTCTTGGTGCGTCTTTTGACCTTACCATACAGTACACTCCCAGTGAGAAATGATTTCATACAGTGTATGTGATGTCACTCAGTGGATTTCATGATTACCGGTACGAAAATATTTCACTCCTAAGTCTTTTTTGTACCACCAGTAATAATTCTTACTCCAACAAACCGAACAGATCACCGAAACACAGGTATGACATACTCTCCTGATTTGACTACGGCATGTCCGGTGGCCCTCAGTGATGCTAAACCTCCCTGTCTCTTTAAAGAGTGATTTAAACTCTGCAGGCCCTCAGCAGACCTCGCTGCTAGAAAGTACTTCAGTTTATCTTCACCAACCGAGCCCCAAGCGTCTCTAAATCAGCTGTCACTACCACTCGGGGATTAGTAGGGATTTATAAGTGAGCAGGGACTGCTGTTTCACAAAAGTTATCAAACAGATCATAAAACACCATCGTTGGGCTTTGAATGGTTACACATGCTGGAGTTACGCCTTATGGTAATGCAGTCGGCTTTGCTGGGTGTTTGCACAAGACAGAGAATGTCTATTCTGTTCTTTTTTTTTTGTAAATATGGTTTTTAAACATCTGACTCACCTCACAGAAATGCATGACCAACACCATCCAAGTGATGTAAAATAACAAATGACATTGCAATAGATTTGTTTTGAAAATTTGTGCACCCATATAAACAATTGTCAGATATTTGAAGAATCATTTGCATGTTGACCGATTAAAGTCGGCTTTTCATAACTATTATTATCAATATTATTATTATTTTACATTTTGTTTGGGAATGCAGCATTGACTCTAAAAGTGTACAGTACTCGAAGTCAATTTGACTGAAGCTACATATTGCGTCCTAGCGCCCTCTTTTGACAGCATAGTGGAACATTCTTCAAGCACAGTGACAGTATTGACAGACCAGATATACAGTACAGTACATTTTTGATGAGACGTCTCGTAGAATATTACCAACCTTCAAAGAGGAGCAAAAATTTAGTTTGTGTAACTAAAATTGCCTTACATTATAACTGCACTATATACTGTATTTTACAATCATGTCAATATTTCAATGTTTAACATACACATTGCAATTACAATATATATATATATATATATATATATATATATATATATATATATATATATATATATATATATATATATATATATATATATATATATATATAAACCTGGTGAAGATAAATGGCTTGGAAAATGATTGAACTATCCAACCAGTGTACGACAGAATTATTATAAGTTAACATTATTGTTCGAAAAAAGTTTTATTTAATCTATTGTTCAAACTGAAACATTTTTTGTACCAGTATCATGGTCTATGGCAGCAGTGTCAAACACATTTTTATTGTGGGCCTCATTGTTATTATTGTTTCTGTCAGTTTCGGCCAGTTGTCTTAACAGTCAAAACGGCGGAAAGCCTGCATACCAGCCATTGCTTAAATTGTAACTTACCCCTTAATTTCTCTAAAATCATAAAAGTATTACCGGTTTTAGAACTTAAAAATAGAAAAATAGAAATAAAAAAATGTGTCCCTAAAAATGTTTGTCTGTTTAGACTATCGGCTGAAAGCGGCCTCAGTGGTAACGTTTGTTTATCACACACTTCCCTAGTTTTGAAATCCGAGGCCAGTAAAAAAAAAAAAAAAAATTCAACAAAGAGATCGGTGATCGGTGATCGGTGACAAAAAAAAAAAATGTTTTTTTTTTTTTTAAGACAACTCGCAAGTTCGGTATATCAACCAAAATTTTGAAGTCAAATCAGCAATTTCCGAGCCACATAAAATGATGTGGTGGGCCGGATCTGGCCCCCGGGCCTTGTGCTTGACACCTGTGGTCTATGATATATACAGTGGGAATTTTTTAATTTTTTTTTATTTAGGCAGTGAAAGGGTTAAATGGACTAACACACGACGTTTTTACTGGGCTCATAAGCTCATATTGTGAACTAATTCACTGCTATTGACAGCGATAAAAGGGAAACTTCCCTTTTGACTGAGCTGGCTGTGAATGAGTTAAGATTACAAGGCTGAGGTTTAACTACTGCTGACAATTTTTTGGAGATTTGAGTTGTACACGGATAAAGGAGAAGGCCAGGAAATTCTCAGCTCTTTGAGACACTTTGAAACTGAATGGCTAGAGTTTCATGTTGTGTCTTGGAGTGCAATATCCTCTGCTGTTCTCATGCTGTCATCAGCTGCCTCTCTCTACTCCTCAATCTGTGTTTCTACTTCCATCTCCAACAACACAACCCGTCTGCTCCACCCCCATCTATAGTGTGCACAGGAGCCCAGTGGAGCCTGCAGCTGGCCAAGGCCTCCCCTCCTCTGGGTCACCGACTCTGCAGGAGGTTGGGGATCTGGATCCAGCTTAAAGAAAAGCAGGCAGATCAAGGACAAGAATATGATTCACCATGTGAACAAGAGTAGCGCTTCACCAACCATTTTTAACTCCCCTCCTCGCTTGATCCCGTCTATATTTTTTTTTCCTTTTTGCGTCCAAATTAAAGTCATTCAGCATCCTCTTTGGTTCCAGTTTCGGACTATCATCTTGAGGACTACGGAAAGTGATGCAGGACTATGTTTGCATTTGAGAAAGAACATTCAAAAGGAAGGAATTTAAAGGCCAAACCCTTACTAATGAATTTTCCTTGTTGATGAACTTACTTACTTACTGTATTTCTCCGAGTACAAGTCAACACCCCTTTTTACTACATTATGCGTGAATTTCACAAAAATGCAATCATAAGTCTACCCCCGACTGTAGTGGTTACATAAATCATTCCAAATGAAACACATGATGTGATCTACTACTGGGTGTCCGGGTATTTTTCACTTGCCCGGCCTTATCACCCAACTTGATTGGACATTGAAAGAGTCTTAACAATGTCAAATATATATATATTTACTTTTAACACCTAAAAACGTTCAGTGGCACCAGTCCTCTCCAAACACACACACACACACACACACACACACACACACACACACACACACACACATATATATATATATATATATATATATATATATATATATATATATATATATATATATATATATATATATATATATATATATGTCATTAGCAAGCCCTTGCCTGCTGGCCTAATATAACCTGACATTGTCATACCTATAATAAACTAAAATAATTATAATAGCTATAATAAAAGTCGATTTCATTTTAAATTATTTTTTTCCTAAATATATGTAACGGCGTAAGCCGTTGAATGTTCCCGAAGTTGATTGGCTGTGGCGACTCAAAACGCGGAAAAAGTAAATAAAAAATAACTTCAGTCAAAAGGCGCTTCCTCGTGACTGCGCGCGGCCATTTGCGTCACTCCATTCGCGTCCATCGCGTCGCCCGACGTGCATTCGCGCCCAGTCATGTGAACTCCATTGACTACAATACAAAACGCTCCACTTGTTCACCTCGTTCGCGTTCGGTGCACGCACACCATTAAACTAAATCATCTCCAAAACATCATTTCGTGTGCAGCCCACGTGGCCCGGTACCAATTGATCCACGGACCGGTACCGTTCCGCGGACCGGGGGTTGGGGACCACTGCACTAGGGCATTCGCTTCAATGGTTGTGGGCCTTCTGTGCCATGTGCAAAGACACATTTGAACCGGCCCCTGTAGTTACCGGTATTAACGTGTTTTGTCTGCCACTTCCAAACAATGAACAATGAGCGATCATTTTTCTGGCTCTAGAGATATTGAAAAGACTGATCAATTGTGACCACCATTTGCTTTGATGAGTGCAAGCATTTTCCTTATTTATAGTTTCATTTTTGATATGTTTGTGTTATTTTGTTTTGTTCATATTCAATTAATAGTAAAGAAATAAAATGTTATTCTTATACAGTATTAAACTGTAATTTGTAATTTGGACCATAAAATTTATTTTAAATTTATTTTAAATTATATATATATATATATATATATATATATATATATATATATATATATATATATATATATATATATATATATATATATAGAGAGAGAGAGAGAGAGAGAGAGAGAGAGAGAGAGAGAGAGAGAGATAGATAGATAGATAGATAGATAGATAGATAGATAGATATTTATTTATTTATTTTAAATTATTATTAATTATTTTAAGTATCGACACCATCACATATAATGCCAAGTTTTAATGCGCGTTTATTGACATTTAAATGTTCTGGTAATAGCTTGTGTAGTCCGTAATGCATACATGTGTGCATGAGGGGGATTTATTCGAGAGTCTGACATCACTGAAGTCATGCGTGTGAAGGTCACAGACAGCCACTGATTTTTACAAAATATATGTTTTATATATAAAATTATTCTCCATATTCTCTTCTTTTCATGTCATATTATATTCATTTGGTTATACTCCTAGTGTTGTAGTTTTACATTGGAGTTTAGCCAATTAGAATTCAGCTAACTTGTGTCGCCAGGCTGTATGTAATCTGCGCAAGTAAACAAATAAGGTTATGTTCATCTCATATTAAAATGCGATTTGTAAATTGGACTCATAACATTTCGTGGATATTTATTTTAAATTATTATTAATTCTTTTAAGTTTTGACAGCATCATGTAGAATGATGCAAGTGTTAATTTTAAGTTGCTGACGCAGGTTTATTAACAATGCTCTGGAAAATAGCCTGTGTATCCCAGTAATGCTTACGTGTGCGCATGAGCGGTAGTTATTCGAGAGTCAGACACCACAGAAGGCATACATGTGAAAGTCACAGACCGCCACTCGTGTTTGTTTACATACGTCATCAATATTCACTTGTCAGCTGTAAAACAGATGCACACAAAACATTACAACAGAATTTTATCCCAAGGTCATTGCCTGTCCATCTGCAAGGTACTGAGAGCTGCCAGCTACAATCGCGCAACACCACATTCACTTATGCATGGGAGAGATTTGTCTGGCACTGTTAAAAAATCTTTAGTTGAAATTTTACTTTAAGAGGGAAGACCACTTTAGGGCCTTGGGAGCAATACGTCAACATTTTAAGTATTTATATGGAGCTCCTTTCTTTCTTTCTTTCTTTCTTTCTTTCTTTCTTTCTTTCTTTCTTTCTTTCTTTCTTTCTTTCTTTCTTTCTTTTTATTTAATCAAAACAGAGCCGTAGAATCTGCTTTAGCATGAAGTAAACAAGGTTTGACTCAGTGCTATAAACAGCACCAAGGCCAAATTCTGGGTTGTCGTTACAACCCCTGTCTCATTGAGAACCTTTTTTATGAGTCATTGTTCACCATATGGGGCACATAAAAGCCTTGTGTTTGCAACTGAAACAGAGGGAAGGGAGGAGGCAACATAAAAGAAGGAGTCAATGTATGTGTGTGTGTCTTTATGTGTATGTATGCCTGAGTTTGTGTGCGTGGACCCCAGTCTGTTTCATTGGACACTCTAATGCTCTGGTCTCAAACGGGAAAGTATTTGGAATGTCCACTTTAATGTGATCGCACTTGCAATGCACAAAACATTTCCCACAGAAAGAATCAGTGCCATATACCAAAAAGCTTAGGGTTATTGTGTACAATCCTCCATCCTCCTTTACCACCCCACAGTGCTGGTCTGCTCACCAGCACAGGGGCGTGTAATCCCAGCAGCACCATTGTGCAGAACAGCAGGTATTTCCCGTGGCCGCTGAGCAGCAGACTCAGCTGACTGGCAATGCTGGGAGAGAAACAACAGTTATCCTCCTTCAAGCTGGATCTCCAACTTCTTGTTCATTAATTTACACAGTATAAAGATGAGGTTAATTGTCGTAAAGCATGATATATCTCCTGGATATCACTTGCATGTCTGCATTAGTATTTAGTTTTCGTCGATATTCCACTGCTTCACTTACTCTTCCCATCAGTATCACTGCTCGCTCTCTAGTTTCCAGATGTTTTTAAGAGGCATCTGATTAGGGGCCACTTGCTCGTTTGTAGCTACTTGAGTTATTGCATATATTATCAGTACTCACTGAATCGACTTGTATTCGTGATTGTAGTGCTCACAATTATATTTTATTCTGCTTTTGTTAAAAAAAAGCAAAGAAGCAGCTATAGAAAAAGTTAAGCAAAAACTCATGCAAAACTTTTTTGGTTCAACAAAATTATGTCCTTGAGAAAAAAAGAAAAACTGCTCCAGCTGTGACAAGTTTGAAATGTACTCTCCCTTGACTTGTAATTCTTGACTTGTATTTCAGCCTTCAACAGATATTTTGACCAAGGCTCATTGAAGGCCATGTAGTGGCCCAATATTTATTTATTTTTGCCTTAATTTGTGACAAATTATACCCAACGGCTTGTATTAGTGTGTGCTTTCTATAATTGTGGACCCTATTTTAATCAACAGATGGACAGTTGTGCTTGATTGGCTGTTACCTGAGCCCTGGGCAACTGTTATGCCTGGCCTCTAAAACAGATATGAACAGGCCGATATTTGCTTGCTCATTCATAATCCACAAATGCAATATTACTCAAAATTCTATGTTTCGAACAAGATTTTGGTAATTAACAAAATAAACAACAAAATACCTAAAACTAATATTTTTTAAAAAACGAAACATGCTTGCTAGATGGGAGAGCAAAATTTAAGTCAGCTATGACCACTTCCTCTATGGCAGTACTTCACTTTTCACAATCCCCCCCCCTCCACTCAATGCGCGGACTTTAAATAAATATTATCTATAAAAATTGTATAAGTATACCTAAACATGTATGCTTGTTAACATTAACAAAAGAAAAAAAAAACACTATAAATCAACTTTCAGCAACTGATATTTATTTTTTACAGCTTTTATACCGGTTACAGCTTAGTCTAAAACAGAAAGAAATAACCAAGTGCATCAATGTGTCTGAAAAAAAAAACAAGAAAAACATTCTTATTTTATTGTAATTAACCTTTTACAAGACAATAACAAAGCCTTTTTTTCTGAGGTCTTCCGCGACCCCCCGGCATCACTCTACCCACTATTTGAAAGCACTACTCTATGGTGAAGCACTCCCTGTCGGCTAATGTGAAATTACTAACATCAGGTCTAATCCATCTCAGCAAAGATTTATTTTGAGCATTATCACTTCTGAACATTTGTTTGTTACTGGTTAACACTAGCAGTGCACACAAACTCATGCATGATGCTCATAATACATGTTTCCTGGAGAAACAGCTGACTATTCATTTTCAATGCAATATATAACTAACACCTACTACAGAGGGACACCAATCTGGGATGACACAGAGCATGAACTTTGATCTTAGTGTTCTCACCAATTGTTTTGTCTTTAAAATGGACGGTGTGGGATAGATCCTCGTACAGTCTCGCAAAAGAAATACATTGAGTGTATCTCATATTGTAGCGGCCTGATGGAAGTTCTGTCCTGCAACCCTAGTGAGGTGCCTTTGTCCCCCCTGCACCACTACCCTGCCATTTGGCAAGCTTAAGCCAGGAAACTGTCAGTGTCGATTGAGTTGAGTAGAAGAGGTCTTGCTGAAGGAGCCCGGCTAGTTCCAGGGCCCACCTCTGTTTCCAAATCATGGGAATAAAGAGCTCGGCATTCCACAGAGCTGAGCTGCCAGCTTTCCCCCTGCCCATAGTTCACAGGGAACCCTGAATGAGATTAACAAAAGCGTTCTGTTGGACCTCTCTTGGCCGGCTTCCACGTCAACAGCTCGCGGGGTCAGGGGTCACACTAACTACATTCATTCCCAGCAGACCCCTTGCTCCAAACACAGGCTGCCAGTCGCACAAACTCCAAGCTTTTCCTCTAATCCCCCGAGATATGTCTGATCTCTCCACATGTTTCTGCTCAATTAAAGCAATATCACACCTTGTAAATGGAACAGATAGAGGAAAAGGGAGAATGCGGCCCAAAGAAGAACAGAGACATAAGTGAGTAAAGCAAATGAATAGAACACCAAGCATGAAAGCAGCATGAGAGAATACTTCTTACGAGCACACGTAAGTACTGTAAATGCACTTGATCACACAGCAGAAGGAAAAAGACACTGAAGATACATTATGTTTTTAATTTCCTATTCACACATTAAAACTGTTTCTAGGTGTCATAAATTATTATTTAAAATTAAATTATTATTTATTCATTTACTCAAAATCACAGTTTCCCTTCTAAAACATCTACCCAACTCTACCTTACCCTATGCTCTTTTGTTGTACTAGTCCGATTACAAAGCCTGATGTAAATACTTTGGAGGCCATTGACTAGGACAAGACACATTTAAATTTGTGCCACAGAAAACTAGATGGGGAAAACAGTCACCATTAATGACAAAGAGATGAATGTATTTGTCTGTAATGTGTATTTATTTGTTTGTATTTGGCACATGCAGCATCCACTTCAACCTGAGGGCCTGGAAGGGGTCCTCCCATCTGTGGTCCCTTCTGAAGGTTTCTGATTTTCCCCACATTGGTGTTTTTGAGTATTTCCTTCCCCTTCTGGGAGCTTTGACAGGGGATGCTGTTGTGTACCTCGCACTGAAAAGATGTCTCTGTATGACTTTAAGACTGTAAGAAGTCTCGACATGACCTCTTTTCATCTGTGAAGCCCTTTGAGACTTCGGTGATCCAGGGCTATACAAATAAAATTCGATTGATTGATTGATTGATCGATCGATTGATTAATATGAAAAACAATTAAAAGGTTTTTGCTTCTACATGTTCTTTGGACTTGAAGTCAATATCATCTTCTGCTTGATGCAGTATTCCAAAAGAGCCACAATCCAAGCTCCAAGCACTATAATCCTTTGACGTGCTGCATTGTTTGTTGTTTTCCGTTGGCTGCAGCGCACTCGCTACTGTCGCTGGTAACATGATGTCACTGGTGAGGTTGGGGGAGCAGTGGAGATGCAATTTCTTTTGGTGTAGAGTGGAATAGGGTAGCGCAGGACATAGTGTCGGGCAGAAACTGTTGGTGGAGAGCAGGATTTAGATTAATAAAATACTATGGTTTTTCAAGTTAATTGTCCTTTTAATCATGTTTTTTTGCTTTTTTTCAAGGTAAACTTCGTTGGTGTAGTCTTAACTGTCATACAATTATCATTTAAGTTCTGCAATCAAGTGTACAGAGGAGCAGAGTTCTTAACTGTATATATATATATATATATATATATATATATATATATATATATATATATATATATATATATATATATATATATACTGTATGTAACTTCATGCAAATGGAAAACAACATTAGACCATTTTATTTGTATTTGGTAATTTGGGTCTCTGCAGTGCCTGTCACACTGATAACCGCTAAAATTCAATCATGATGTCTGTGATTACCTTTTGTCTTTGATATAAAATTGCTTCTGTGTACTCCAAATCATTTGCCAAGACATGAGCAGAAAAATTATCTGTGCAGCAGTAACGTGATAATTTGTCAAACTGATGGGTCACCATCCTATAATTTCCGAATAAACATATGTTCAGAAAAAAAAAAACTGTTAAAAAATACATTTTGTGTGGTTATTTTACAAGGGAATGTGCACTCCAGAGACACAAATTAACTAATACAAACAAAATGTTGATTTTACCTAATTTGTATTACATAACATTGTGACATTCTCCCATTTGAGCTTAAGTCCACTACAACATTTTTTTCTGGATGACTAAATTTTCCAGAAACTATCACAATAAATGATTGTTTTGTGTTTTGGTGTGTGTGTGTGTGTGTGCGTTTTTTAAATTGACTTACCTGTGTGATTTTTGCACCTTACATCAACAAGGTTCAATACCCCTCCTAATTAAATGCTCAAATTGTTAAAAAAAAGAAGCTTTATAAGCTGCATATAGAGTGATGTATTTGTTTATCATGTAAAAGCATGCAGTAAACCGATTTCACTTGAGTTGTACTCTCTCGATGCACTGGAGATCTCACATACACTATAAGAGCTATCCAGACAGTACTGCAAGGTGCTGTCAATTCTGGCACTCTAAATGTGTATTTGATGTGTAGTCACCAATCTATAAGTTTCTGGTGGGCAGAGCAAATATTCTCATCACCCATTGTACTTAAACAAGCAATGAAATTGCAAATGTGGTAAGCCTCTTATAATTCCCAGAGGTGGGCACTTGGTCAGCACTGATGGACTGTTGGCCAGTCCGTCGCTGACGGACTGATGCATTTCGGGAATGGTTAAAAAAAAAAAAAAAAACAACAACAATGAAGTAAAAATGTTGGAATTGCAATTTTTATCCGTTGTTGCAATCACAGGGAAAGACATTATGTCAGATATCCATTGAATGTTCATCAGCCTGTCACGCCCCCTTTTGCTTATTGAAATATAATTCAGCTGACAGTCACTTCACAGCACCCCTAAGCAATGGAGAAATATGTTCAATTGAGTGAATAAACTGGGATGTAACAATTCACTACATGTCATTCACAGTTATAGCACAGCTGATTTTACTGGAGATTTATTTGTAGTTGCTTCCTGTCTTAGTCCTGGTTTCATGTTTCTTGCTGATAAGAGTATTCTGGAATGCAGTTTTTTTTTTTTTTTTTTTTTTGGTCTGGTTGTCTCTTGGCCAGAAAATGCAAGATAGACGTTTTTTTTATTCCTGAATCAAAGACGTGTTTTTTTCTAAATTCACCCTCAGCAATACTTTGTTTCACTTGTCGTGTATTTGACATATGAAATTTAGACAAATGTTAATGAAACCTTCTTCTATGGTCGTAGGGCAGGCAGTTATAAATGAGAAGCGACATCCAACAGTCGAGCATCCTATTAAGCATGATAATGCCATCCAGTTGACATGATTACTAATTGCACTCTTGTCCCCGGTATTGATGTTGTATCATAGCCTAGGGTTAAAAAACCCTTAGCTGGCTTTGTTTTCATGTTACACTTTACGCAGAGCATGTTACACTACACATTACTGTGTAGTGTTTCAATTGCAGTGTAACTGTAGAACCGCAGACATGGTGTTAACTTTAAGTGAAAGTACTAAAACAGAAAAAATGATTAGTATGTGTGCAGACGAATGATGGACCAGAAAAAAAGTCTAATTTCTCCCTCTGGTGGTGGCAAAAATACAGTGACAACCCGCCGTTTGCAATTTCGTCTGTCTTAAAAAATGAGGGACCAACGATGACAGAAAGGGGGTGGGGCTCTAACAAATGTTGGACCAGCAAAAAAATTGTAAGTTGCCCACCTCTGACATTTAGCATTGCTGAGAAAAAGTTAGTAATTCAGGGAAGCAATGCTATAGAGGTAGTGCAAATAGGTTTCAAAGTAACAACAACTATAGAAAGTACAGTTAGTAGTCTTGCTAGCATTTCGTAATGTGCTTTGTAAAATGTAAAACGGGTCACTGTGGCGGACACTAGGACCATGTCTCTCACCCAGTAGGCATGTCGCTATGATCCTTTGATGCTTTGAACCTGTTGGCTTTGTCTTTGCTGTTTTGGACTTTGTTGTACCAGTTTTGTGATGGCATGCAAAGAGTAAAGATCTCCACTAGCACAGCAACGTGTGGTTTCTTCGCCTCGCCACATCACCAACCTTTTTTGAAACAGAGCTATTTTGTTGGTACTGAGCAATACGAAGGGCTACCACTTCATGTGTAAACACTGATCATGTTAATGATTTTCCACAATAATGAAGGAACAGCTGAAGTAAATATGTAAATCGTGTGTAATATGTAACGTAAATGTATACATGTATAATTGTTGGTGAAATTCATAGAAAATCACCAATGTACTATCTTGTTACCTATTTGCAGAACAGGCCTGCATGCTACTCATGTGATCTTTGTTTCACCAACATGGTGCCCACAGGCACCATGTTGGTGAAACCTGGTGTTAAACATCTTATCCCATGTTATGTATACTGTACTTATCAATTAGGTCCTTCTTGCCCATTTTTCCCATGTATATGTTCATATTGTGCAAATCTTGTAAGCACATTCAATTATAAAAGATTTTTTGATGAAATTCAACATGAAACTTATTGGAAAGAATTGTAATTTATTACAATGTGACTGATAATGGGACTGATTCACCCACAAATGTATCCAATTTTGCAGGGTGTGCTCGTGAAAAGTTCATTCGGTCGCTTCAAAGTGGGAGGGTTCCAGCTGTTTTATTAAGCTCTTGTTATCCTGTAAAGTGGACAACGGCCGTCTTCTTTAACATCCTTACGCTGATCCGACCCACTAGTCGGATATCCCAGCAAAAGATTTTCTCCCCAAGGACGTCAATGGTGGAAGCAACCTTGACACTCCAATAGTTCTTACCAAGCCGCTATACAGCACTGTGTTTCCTTTGTTTAACCCCTGACCTGAGAAAACACTACTAGTCTCAGACTTCTGAGAAGGCAGAGGAAACAGGAAGTGTTTGGTTACAAATTAAATATATATGTGTGTCATGAGTCATAAATCAGCAGGCCTGCCAACAGAGCTGCTACTGAAATAGCATGTGGTACCAAGACGCTCGCCATAAACTTTTAAAACCTCAATTCAGTCGATATTTTTCAAAAGGTATCTGGAGAAGTACTGGATGAAAGAGATGATGGCTCCCACGTGTGAGAGGAGAAAAAAAAGTAGCCTACTCACATGAAATTATTCACAGCAAAGAGGAAAAAAAAAGTAAGGGACTCAAAGCTGTCTTGAATGGTGACAAGAAAAACTTCTGCCCTTGATAATATGCAAAATAACACAAAATAACGCTTTTATTGTGAAGGACAGATGTAAAACGTTTCAACCACAAATATGGACTTAACCGATTTTCTGAATTAATAACTTATAAATTAATGCATAGTAATGTTCTAGATTGTTAATGATGTAACTTTAAAATTGATCAAGAGATATGGTTATTATTTAATGCATTAAACAAACAGTCTTGAGAATAATTATGTCAGTTATACATTTCAAGCAAAACGTATTTTGCCATTTTCAACACGGACTTGGGCGGGAGAAGTAGACTTCTTTGGAAACAATGTGTGAGCATTACTTTTAATATCAATTATTATTGCTGTATCGAATCATTTGACAGAACTACCTTGTTAGTTTTTGTACTTTAATGATATAAGCCCACCTCCTCCCACCCAAGTCGATGTGATGTGACGCACTCTCGTTTGCTCGTTCCGGGTGAACACAACAAGCAATCTCATTGGATACCAAGCTGTCAATCAAA
This sequence comes from Hippichthys cyanospilos, assembly GCF_059441005.1. Taxonomy (NCBI): domain Eukaryota; kingdom Metazoa; phylum Chordata; class Actinopteri; order Syngnathiformes; family Syngnathidae; genus Hippichthys; species Hippichthys cyanospilos. Next base: position 34,252,414 of record NC_142369.1, on the reverse strand, counting down.
GTGCTTTTACAAGCTCTGATTGGTTATCTTTGTGGCACAAACGTAACGTGTGAGCAGGACCGAGCGCACGCAGAGGACTACTCGAGCGAGCGAGAGCTCGATGTTGAGCGAACGCGATGTTGAGCAAGGGAGGGGGGAGGATTGCGAGAGAGAGCGAGAGAGGGCTATTGCGAGCGAGCAAAAAGGAGTTTTGACCGAGCTACTTTTTTTTCGTGCTCAAAATCCATCGGCGCTCGCTCAGACTCTTATCATTGCTCGCTCAATAGTTTTTTTTTCTGCGCTCAAAATCTGTTCTCGCTCGCTCAGTTTTTTTTTTCTGCGCTCAATTATTTTGCGCGCTCGCGATTGTGGCACAAAAATAACTCTATACTCTGCCGCCACTTTTGGAACATTGCCTCACTCGAAAGGTCATGTATTCTAACATTTAATGTGATCTTTTGGAAAGATTTATATGTAAAACACAATTCATAACATGGCAAAAATGACACAAAAGCCACCCCGGAGCAGATTGATTAAAAAAAGTAAAAACAAAACAAAACAAAGTATCACATAAATAAGGCATTTCAAATCTGATATGCAATAAATTGAAAACTGGACGTTATATTGCGATACGAAGTATTTCGATATGATCGCCCAGCACTAGTACAGAGCAGGTTTGGGCCTTTGCCCCCCATCTTGATGCGTACATGTTCATTGGCTGAATCCGGCCCGCAAGATAATTTTGTAAAACATGAAAAAAATAATCACCAAACACATCGGTCCAATGTCCACAAGCAATAGACAAGGATAATTACTTTTACAAGAAATGCTCAGATGAGCACTGCAACTTACATGTACAAGCGGAATGTGACCAGTTGGCATACTTATAAATGAATGTGCTTACAAGATCACACTCATTGATTTGAACAATAATTATTTATTTACTTTGTCTACTTTAATTCCTAAATTTAGTTATTAATTTTTGTTCATATTATTATTAAGTGTTCTATACAAAAAATGTATTTCATAAACACTACACAAGCATTCATATTAGCATGTTACTCCTCAGGACAGGCCTTCAATCGCTCCGAAGAGTTTCACAATGGGCAGGACTATTACCAGACATTCAGCTTTGGTCCGTGTTGTATTGTAAACAATCATTCTTGTATATCTTTTTAAATTTACTTTATTTACAGCTCATCGGTTAGCACACAGCACATCCATAGTTGAAGTGACTTCTTCCTCTTGAGATTTCCTCTTCTTTCGTCATGTATGTAATTATATGGGTGCCATCCAGTGTTCAAATTGCGACACTACAACACCATTTTAATCTGATGAATTTTCTTTGCACTTCACTGTTCTTTTGAAAAAATATACAACCACATATTTCAATGATGGCATCTTTCTATTGCTAGATATTTGTGTTTTAATGTATTTCTTTACTTCATACGTGCAAAACATGCACTGTTAGATGCACAATTTTACACTTTCACTTAATAAATTACAATTCTTTCCAATAATTGTCTTAATGAATGTCATAAAAAATAAATGTGTAATTGAATGTGCTTACAAGATCACACTCATTGATTTGGCCAATATTTATGTATTTCCTGTTTTTATTTATTTCATAAATCTATTTATTAATTTCAGTTCATCTTATCATCATGTGTTCAATACAATATATGTATTTCATATACAAATGAAAAAGGATAATAGAAAATTTGATTCATTTTATTGCAATTCAAGGTAAAATGTATTAGATACAGTATACAGGGGGACCAAAAAGTTATTTCACATTATTTTTTAGATATCTGTATTTCATTAAAGTGCTTAACAGATAAAGTAGGATTGGATTTGATTGGATAACATTATATTTACAGGTTATCACCTGCTGTGAATTGGGACCAGGCCGACCGGCATTGCCAAAGTATACATATAAGTGAAACAAATTGTTTTTAGGTTACTGTATATGCTATGCTTTTACCAGTCCGTCCCACTTGAGGATAAATTTTCCTCCAGGTGGCCCCTGAGCAAAAACGAATTTGACACCCCTGCTGTAGATGTTGTACAGCTGTCCTATTTGACATACAACTTTGCGTAGGATAAGAGTTGGCATTCCCTTTTTTTATCGGAGGGACAGGAGGATTTGTTTCAACTTCTGGAGGATCACACACCTTAGCCCCCTGGGTAAGGTCGATTCAGTGCTGTTGGAGAGGAGGGGTTGTTGGCAAATGAAATCTTAAGATCCAGGAGGAGAAGTGTGTTTTTTGTAAGGCTAAGGCAGCAGAGATGAGGAGCGGATCAGTGGGGAGAGAAGAGCAGGAAAATATGTTGCCTACTTAAAGCCTACATTGTACGTATATTTAATTTGAAATTTCGGGCTTAAATATTCATCTTTTATACATAAGCATCATTTTTTCATATGAATGTCATTCAGTTCCAAGTGGGACTTTAGCAAGCAAGAAGTCACTGATTGATGGTGTGGAGAGAGGAAAGGAGGAGCTGCCGGAGGACTCGTTACTAAGTGGGAGAAGTGACTGGTTACAAGCTAGATTTGATAGCTTTATTTTTTTTTTTTAAAAGATTGATTAACGTGTTCTGCATATTTATAGAATAGAATAGAAGTTTCAAACTCATGGCCCGGGGGTCAGAAAAGGCACATGACATCATTTTATGTGGCCTGCAAAATGTTGATTTGTCAATCATGTTTTTTAATTAAATTCCAAAGTTGCAAGTTGTCTTCAACTTTTAAAAAATTGGGAGAAACGACAACCATTTTTTGTTCCCAATTTCTCTTGTGAAATGTTCTAACTCGCCTCTGATTTTAAAACTACTTAAGTGCGTGATGAACTTTAAAATTGATTGGACTTCATAGTCTTTCCGGACCTCTGACAGAAACTCTAACTACAATACGATATAAAATAATAATATAAAACTGACTTGACACCCCTGTATTGGAATAGAATAGAATAGAAAGTATGACTGAAAACATATTTCTACATTCAAGCATTTAGATAATGAGTCTGTTTGACAGAAGCTTTCTTCTTTTCCTTCCTGCGCCGTTCTCCGGATTTGAAGAGGGGACTAGATGGTGAGAGATGAGTTGAATTCTGCTGTGCGGACTTGTGCTGATCGACTGATGTGGGTTTTGAGGTGGACCACCTCTGCTGTGGCACTTTGTTGGGATGGACCCACCAGGCCAGTCTGTGAGGAGGATCTTACATGGCATCACCTGCCGTCATAATATGGCACAATTTGTTATTTTTAGCATTAGGCATCTCGTACAACCTGTTGAGCCTGGAAGGGGGCCATCTCGGCCACTAGTATTTATGATTTCATTCTTCTGGCCATGACCCTAAGCTTGTTACCATATGTGAGGGTAGATACATAGATCAACCAGTAAATCGGTTGAGGGTACATCCTGCCCTCTCTCACGGCCCTTCCATGAGCCGTCAACTTACCGTGGTTGATTGGTTTGCATGTATGAATGATACTTGTCTGGGACTTTATGTCCCTGGCGGTGTCACCCATAGCAAACAAGTGAGAGACCAGATAAGGTGCAGGTAAAGAAAAATATTGGATCATGTTTTCTCTTGCCTGAACCAGGGTCACTGGGGCCCACTGTGGAGCCCGATGTGGGGGTGGGTCTCATTGGCGAGCACCTGGTGGCTGGGCCTACACCCATGGTGCCCAGCCAGTCACACCCGGAAAAGTCAATATAGGCTCACCTTCCCATTGGCTTACCTCCTGTAGGAGGCGAAACGAGGTTCAGGTGTGTTGTAAGCTGGGCGGAGAGCTTGGCCATCCGATGCCTGGTTGCAGAAGCTGGTCCCCAAGATCAGGACCAAACGCTACAAACCAGTTTCATACCAGCGGGGATTTACAACCTCAAAAGCGTGGCAAAGAGAGGGAGGAGGACTGGGCTCCTTTGAACTTTTGGATGTGGGAGATATGGGATTTAATGGCTCTTAATGACAGGCATTTTAAGTTTTGTATTGTCTGATATATTGTTGTTTGTGTGTTTTTACCTGAAAATTTACTGTAACGCATTAATAAAGAGACCTTTGATCTTCAGGAGCAAGTAATGTCATCTCTTGATCTTCAGGAGCAAGTAATGCCACCTCTCTGCAGTGAAGGAGCTTGAATTGGTGGGAAAGACAGAAACGTTTAAACGAGCCATAATCAGACTTACTTCAACAAACAACTTTGGTTCTGGACCTAGTCCTCTTGAGAGGGGATGGACTCTTTTCCAGTCAAGAGTAGCCCAGAAAGACAGGCGCAGAGCAGGACTGGGCATACTTCTTGCCCCCCAGGGGCAAATTGGGGACACACTCATTCTGCTAGGAGATTTTAATGCTTACGTAGGTCATGAAAGTGAGACCTGGAGGCATGTGATTGGAAGGAATGGCCCCAATGATTTGAAAGTTTGTCCTTAACAAACACCATGGTCAACCTTAAAGATGTTCATATCATATGTGCACTTGGCACCAGGACACCCTATGCCACAGTTGGACTATCGACAGCGGAGCTGTCAAGTGATCATCACCTTGCGGCCTGTTGGCTCCAATGGTGGGGGTGAATGTTGGTCAGACCTGGTAGACAGAAACGTACTGTCAGGGTCTTCTGGGAAAGTCTACCAGAGTCCAATCAGAAGAAATTTCAACTTGCACCTCCAGTAGAATATTTGCCATATCCTGGGGGATGCAGGGGACATTGAATTAGAGTGGACCATATTCCGGGCCTCCATTGTCAAGGCGGCTGATGAAAGTTGTGGGCATAGGGTGGTCGGTGCCTGACATGACGGCAATCCCCAAACTGGGCTGGTGGACACCAGCGTAGTGTATCAAGCTGAAGAAGAAATCTTACTGGGCTTTATTTGCTTGAGGTATCAATCCGCCAAAGGAAGTGTGGCTTCTGTGGACGCTGAGGCAAAAACGCGGGTGTGGGAGGCATTCAGTGAGGTCATTAAAAAAGACAACTGAACGACATTGAGGAAATTCTTGACAACAATCTGACGTCTCAGGAGGGGGAAGTAGCACACCATTACCACTGTGTACAGTGGGGATGGGATGCTGCTGACTTCCAACTTGGGATGTCATGAGCTTGATACTTCAAGGATGCCCTCAATTCCAATGACATGAGGAGGAAGTAAATTAGGAAAATCTGAGGTGAAAATGCTTGGTGGCAAGATCCCTGGGATGGGTGAGATCCATCTGGAGTTCTGGATGTTGTAAGGCTGTTCTGGTGGACTTGGAGAAGGAAGTCAACCATATCCTTTTGTGAGGTCTGCGGGGAGTGCTTTGGGAGTACGAGGAACCAAATCCCCTGATATGCTCTGTTTGGTCCCTGTACCACCCATGTCAAAGGTGTGTCGTCATTGCCGCGAGTAAATTGGATTTGTTTCCATGTGAGGGTTTGACTCTGCCAAGGCTGCCCCTTTGTTGCAGATTTTCCAAACTAGAGTTTGCAAGAGGAGGAAACTGGCTAGTGTAGTGAAAAAGAGGGTTACTTACAACCACGTTTTAAACAATTTGATTGCACACAGAATACTAAACTTGCACTCATGTTATTGTCACCATATTGAAAACATTTCCAGCACACAATGAAAAATGGAGCCCATTTATTCATATTTCTCACAAACTCACAAGCTCTGTGGAAAACTAGTACTTATGCAACATCATCGCTTTGGAGCAACCAACCTGCGTACAGCTTGACAACACAGCCTGTGTCACAAAAAGATGATAGACCCTGATTTATTTTCTTCGTGTCGCCCGTTGAGTTCTTTATCTGATTGAGATAAGTCATATTAGTGTCTCACCATAAATGTTCCCTTATCGTATGTGTGTAGCAAGTCATTGTCATTGTTAATAAAGTACTAGCAAGCTGTGCTGTGCCTTACACCAATCATTTTATTCTTACATCTTTACACGATTACTTTTTAATTTTATTTTGCAGGGCTGATTACATTTCTGAACTGTTAAGATTTTCTTGCTACCTTAATTTAAATAAATTGATGAGCAATTCATCGGTCACAACAGGCCAGAACAGCAAACTGCAGGGCAATGTGTTGAGTGACATAGATCATATGTGTCTTGTCCAGCCGTTAATGTGTTTTTGTGTTGAGGGGAGAGGAAAGGGGCTTCCTGAGTAAAGGAGGTCATCCAAGTGTTGATATAGCAGTCACATTCTCTCCTCTGGGACCAGCAGTGATACACACCGAGTTGGATTACTCTGCATGGAATTCTTAGGGGGTCTCAAGAAATACCGCTAAACTATTTTGTTCGCCACTTGATTGATGCTGTTAGAAATTGTGCATTGTGCTGCCACTGAATAAAGGACCAAGATCTAATTCATTTGCAAACATGCACTTATGCACGGGATCTCTTTCTTTAGGTCACGAGTTGTGGGTCGCTACCATATGTGAGGGCAGGAACATAGATTGACCGGAAAATTGAGGGCGTCACCTTTCAGCTCAGCTCCTCTTTTACCATGACAGACCAGAACAGATTTCGTATCACAGGACATTCTGCACCGATCCACCTGTTGATCTCCCGTTCTATCATAGCCTTCCTCGTGAATAAGACTCGAACATACTTGAACTCCAGAGTGAGCACTCCACCCTTTTCTGAACGAGAATCATGGCCTCAGATTTGGAGGTGCTGATCTTCATTCTAGCTGCTTCACACTCGGGTGCGAACTGCTCCAGTGAGAGTTGGAGGTCATGGTCTAAAAAAAAAAAAAGATCCCAGAATCTTTGTCAGGAGCTAATCTTGATATCTCATTATTAAATGCTGCAAATACATGAAATTATATAGAATATATATCTCCTCTTTTGCAGTGATATTACCAAACAATATTTTCTGCTGTCACAGTTTAGTAAAGACGATACAAATGAAAATATACATCTGGACTGTGTTGGTCTGTGTCACACACTTCTCCTTTCGAACAGGAAAGAGTAAAATGATCTAAGAGGGATAGACACTATCGGACAGGACCTGTTTTTTTTTTTTTTTTTTTTTTTTGGGGGGGGGGGGGGGGGGGGTCTGCTCGTTGACCCAGAATTTGAATTGAGACTTGCAGAGAAGCCGCTGCCTGTCAAGCCACTCTAATTTTGTCTGGCGGCCACGCATTGTAAGGAAGCCAGACAATGCTGCAAAATAAAATATGGCATTTCAAGTAAGGGGACGCTTTGTTTTCAAGTTACTCCTGGAAGCAAGGTCGTGACAACAATCTACTACTTGACCATCTTCACCTCACAGCATGAACAGCATTCGATGGAAACAACGCTGTGTTCTTTTTTTTTTCCTCCATTGCCGCTCGTTTTTCATTGACATCAAAACAAACATGGCGGACAAAATTGTCAAAACTGTTCATAAGTGGTCAAGTTATGCTGAATATAAGAGTAGATAGACAATGAATAATATTTTGATTTAAATAAAATGATGTGTCCAATGGACACACAGTGAATTGAAAGAAAGTATGTGTCTCTGTCAAGAATTATGCGTCTAGGATGCAGGGACGATGGCAAAAGATAGCAATAGTAAAAAATAAATATTGAAATTATGGAATGGAGGATTTGGTTTACCTTGTCAAATTATCAATGGCAACAAAACCAGCTCTTAATGACCACTCGCGCCCCTCCATGAGCCGTCAAATTATGGCGTTATATTTGTGCCACAATTACGAGCATGCGGAAAAAAAATTTTGAGCATTGAAAATAAAACTGAGCAAGCGAAAACAGATTTTGAGCGCAGAAAAAAAGTTCTTGAAAAGAAGTTTCTCGTTCAAAATTCCTTTTTGCTTGCTCGCAATAGCATTCTCGCACCTTCCGTACCAAGCTGTCAATCAATGTGCTCTTACAAGCTCTGATTGGCTGGTTTTGTGGTACTATCCCGAGCAAGCAAAAAGGAATTTTGAGCGAGCAATTTCTTTTTCTGTGTTCAAACTCCATCGGCGCGCGCTCAAACTCTTATCATTACGCGCTCAATAGTCTTTTTTCTTGCGCTCAAAATCTGTTTTCGCTCACTCAGTTTGATTTTCCCCGCTCAAATTTTTTTTTCGCGCGCTCATAATTGTGGCACAAATATAACGCCATATCAAATTACCGTGGTCGATTGGTTTGCATGTATGAATGGTATGTTGTCTGGAACTTTATGTCCCTGGCGGTGTCACCCATAGCAAACAAGTGAGAGACCAGATAAGGTGCAGGTAAAGAAAAATATTGGATCGTGTTTTCTCTTGCCTGAACCAGGGTCACTGGGGCCCACTGTGGAGCCCGATGTGGGGGTTGGTCTCATTGGCAAGCACCTGGTGGCTGGGCTTACACCCATGGTGCCCAGCCAGTCACACCCGGAAAAGTCAATGTAGGTTCACCTTCTCATTGGCTTACCTCCTGTAGGAGGCAAAACGAGGTTTGGGTGTGTTGTAAGCTGTTTTGATCTCTTTTTGTTAGATATTTAAAGCCTTGCATTGTTATTAGCATTTTTAAAAAAGAAATTTTTACCATGCTGGAATTGTTATGCAGGAGTTAGACGAGAACAGTCTGTGTGTATGAGGGTGTGGCCTGCCGTGTATTATTATTATATTATATTATATTATATTATATTATATTATATTATATTATATTATATTATATTATATTATATTATATTATATTATATTATATTATATTATATTGTGACTCGCTGGAGCAGTGGTTAACATATCTGTCTCACAGTTCAAATCCACCTGGTTCCAGCCTTACTGTGTGAGTTTGCATGTACTCCCTAAGCCGTCATGGGTTCTCTCCATATTCCAAAAACATGCATGCAATTATATTGGACACACTAAATTGTCCTTAGGTGTTATTGGCTGTGTGAATGGTTGTTTGTCTCTGGGTGCCCTGCAATTGGCTAACAACCAGTTCAGGGTGTCCCCCGCGTACTGCCTAAAGCCAGCTGGGATAGGCACCAGCAAGCCAGCTACCCTAGTGATTATAAGCGGCTACAGATGGATGGATATTATATTATAGACTATTAAATGTAAAACAAAGGCTGTAAGAAGCCTAAAGCAACGCTTCAACTTGTAACTTAAAATTGAAATTAAGTGGGTCAAAGCAGGAAACAGAGGGACAAGCCACATTGACAAATTTATACATTTATGGCTCATTGCCTTATTCGTCTTTGAAAACTTTTCATCCATCTCTAAAAGTATAGTTTTTCAAGTGCTTTAATTTATTGTACCACTGAGTCTATCCTTTAAGAAGTGCATGCTTCACAGATCTTCTCTTTTGAATATGTGAAAATGAAAGTAAAAACAGGATTATAGTCTAATCCTCTTGAATGTTTGTGACTCTGATTGAGTTGTGCGCTACTAAGAGAAAAGGGACAATGGACTGAAAGAGGCACAGAGTGTTCTGAGATGGATGTGGCATAGAAAGAGACTTTGGTTGTTTCTGTCCAGTAATGAGAGCCAGTAATAAAATGGAAATAGTCATGGCCATCTGAAGCCAGCAATTATGTACAAAGGTAGCTAACTTCAGATGTTCGCTTTGGGATCTTTTATATCAAGAGTAAATACAGATGTTTTTCAAAAAGTGAACACTAAGATATTCCAAAACAAAACCCCTCTCACTAATGAGGCCGCGGTGTTACAGTATATCCACGCAAACTGTCTCTGTAGCGATACGGAAATAAGCAGTCCTTTCTCTTGATGATGTGTTTTAATCAAGTTGAAGGAACTGGGATTATGATAAAACAGTGTTAGTTAAGCGTCTTCTTCCAATCTTTCCCTCATCAAGATAATGCAGTACTGTTTGATCTACTTTGGAATTTACACCACTGTGACTACCTTAATTAGCTCAGAGGATGTAGACAATAGCTATTTGCAAAATAAAATAAATTGCTTTTTTTCTTGCTCAATGGGTAAAGCCGTTTAGAGCAGTGGTCCCCAATCTTTTGATCGGGGGGGGGGGGGGGGTTCCCCCTCTAAAAGCCACATCGTCCTTCTCACTAAGTATGTAATATATTCAATATCAACGGTGCAGTAACAGCACAGTAACTACAGTTCAACAGCTGTTAAGTGAAGCAAATGCTGCACATACCAGTTGTCCCATGTTCTCGCTTCCGCCTTTCTACAAGCCAGGTGAGTGCTCTTGCTTGGCTCTGTTTTGTATTGAAAGCTCAGCTGGCCGTGTTGGATCACTCCCGGTGACCGCAAAGCGGCCACCATGATTCATTCCTGCCCCCTGCATGAGCCGTTGAATGTTCCCGAAGTTGATTGGCTGTGGCGACGCGAAACGCGGAAAAAGTAAAAAAACGCGAAAGGCGAAATTTCGCTTCTCGTGAGCGCGCGCAGCCATTCGCGTCACTCCATTCGCATCCATCGTGTTGCCCGACATGCATTCGCACCCATGCACGCGAACTCCATTGACTACAATACAATACAATACTTTCCGCTTTTTCGCCTTGTTCGCGATTGGTGTGCGCGTACCATTAAACTAAATCATCTCCAAAACATAGTTTCGGGTGCAGCCCGCGCGGCCCAGTACCAGTTGATCCACGGACCAGTACCGGGGGTTGAGGACCACTGGTTTAGAGGGTCTACAACAGGGGTGCCCAATACGTCGATCGCGATCTACCGGTCGATCGCGAAGGTACTGTGGGTCGATCGCATGGCATTAAAACGTAGACGTCAGCCTATGATCCATCTTCACTCTGAAATTTGTTACTTTATTGGCATATGGGGGGAGGTCGGTCTGACCAATCTGACCTTTTCTGACAGAGGGGTCACTGCACATGCGCACATAACGGCGCGTTCTCGCAAGCTAGTGAGTTAGCCTCTAATTTATTTATTCTAAACGTAAGGATATAAAAATGAGTGAGGGAGCTGGACCAAGTAAAAAGCCAAAAACGTACCATTTCCATACGGAATGGGAGGTGGACTTTTTCTTCACTATGTCATTTTCAAAGTGCGTTTGCCTCATCTGCCAGTCTGTCATCGCTATACCGAAAAAGGGAAATGTGGAGCGGCATTTTCGGACTGTTCATAAAAACTACGATACTGACTTCCCTCCGAAAAGCGAGCTGAGAAGGAGAAAGGTGAAAGAACTAAAATCCCAGTTGTCTGGACAGCAGTCATTTTTCTCACAGCTAACTTCAAAAGCAAAGGCAGCCACCGAAGCTTCGTTTCGGGTGAGTCACTTAATCGTTAAGAACAAGAAATCCTTCCAAGACGGAGAAATGGTAAAAGAGGCATTTGTTGAAGCAGCTGACTCGCTGTTCAAAGACTTTAAAAACAAAACTGAAATACTATCTTCGATAAGAGCTCTCCAGCTATCAAGAACTACAGTTACACGACGCAGTGAAGCCATGGCTAAGGATTTGACTAAGCAACTTTGGAAGGACATCACAGATTGCGAGTGTTTCTCTCTGCAGTTGGACGAGTCTACAGACGTGAGTGACACAGCCCAGTTGTGCATTTTTATTCGGATGGTGTTTACTGATATGAGCACAAGAGAGGAGCTGTTAACAATCCTGCCCATGAAAGAACACACGCGAGGAGAAGACATATTTCAGTCTTTTAAAAACTTTATTGAGAAAACCCAGCTCCCAGTGTACAAAATGGTGTCCATCACCACGGACGGAGCGCCTGCGATGGTTGGCCGCTCGAATGGGTTTATTGCCAAGTGCAGGGAGGACGATGCTTTCCCAGACTTCCTTAATTACCACTGCATATCATCAGAGCTGGAGATGCAGGGGAAGTCATGTGTGCAATTTGACAGTGTACGCTACACAAAACAGATTGACAATTGCTTATCAGAGTTTGACAAACGTTTTCAAGACTTTGCTTTACTTGAGCCTGTTGCTACATTCATGTGCTACCCTTTTCGGGAAGATGCTGAGGTTGTTTCACTTGCATCAAAAATTGCAACACTGTTTCACCTGAACTCATCTGGAGTGGAGGATGAGATTTTGACACTACAAGCCGACATTGAGCTGAAGTCCAGAGCTCATGGACAATTTTGGAACTTACTCACAGAGGAAAAGTACCCCAACATGAGAAAATGTGCAACCTCCTTGACTGCATTATTCGGCTCCACTTATTTATGTGAGTCAGCCTTTTCCCACATGAAGATCATTAAGTCCAAGTACCGTTCCACCATGACTGATGATCATTTGGAAATGTGCTTGAGGCTGGCTGTCAGCAGCTACTGTCCGGACTATACATCCCTGGCTGATTCCATTCAGTGCAAGTCATCAGAGTAAGGTAATGAAAAAAAAATGCACAGAGTTGTATTGAGCAATATGGATTCATGTAGTTATGCAAGGTACACCAACATATATGGTTCATATAAAGAATTCTCAATATTTTTATAAATAAATATATGTTTTGCAAATTTATAGTAGGTAGATCATTTTGACTTGGTCATTTTATAAGTAGCTCGCATGCTGGAAAAGTGTGTGCACCCCTGGTCTACAACATAGTTTCATCTGCTGTGGCTCGATCACTTCCCAGCTGTAACCATCTTCATTGTGTGAAGGCGAAAGCCTGCACACATGTTATTACTCTTTTTTATTTTTTCCGTTTTTGACGCGTTTCAACTCATTCACAGTTCATCCGATTCACACATTCCAATTTCAAATTATTCCAATTAATCGTGCAATGACTGCTTCCATTTTTCTCGTTCCAATTATTTATCGTTTTCCCACAATTCCCTATTTTCCACCTCAAAAATCTCTTGACTTAACTTAGGGTGATTTTAATTTCATATTTACAGCTTTCACAGTTCATATTTTCAATACTTAGCTCATTCATCTCGCCTTAGGGATCATTCCCACCATTCCGGTCATTCAACATTTTCAATATGTATATTATTCCTATAATTTCACATTTTTCACCATTTTAATAATTCACAATTCATTGCCAATGGGATTCATTCCCAGCGGGATTCACATTTTGAATCATTCATATCACCTTATGGATCGTTCCCATCATTCAAATGATTCATACAGGTTAATATTTTCCCATAACTCCTTATTTTCACCTCAATATTCCAATATTCATATCCAATGGTAGATTTAACATTTCACATGTTGAGCTTTTCCATTTCATATTGACAACATTTAACTCATTCATTTCGCCTTATGGATCATTTAAAAAATGTATACATGTTTATAGTTTCCCATAATTCCATGTTTTCACCTCAATATTCCAATATTTATATCCAATGGGAGATTTAAAATTTCTCATTTTGAGCTTTCCCATTTCACATTCACAATATATATTAAAGATTGTTCTTCCCACTGCCATACACATCCTTTCACCTTTTAATTTATGTGTTTGCAATATGAATACCGACACAATTTCTACTTTTTCTAGTTTGTTTTTCCTTGAATCTTCTACATTATTTGGCCTATTCAAACATTCCAACTTTGTAATAATCACATTTCTTCACAGATTCAACCCGTTCAAACATTCATTATCATTCCACTATTCAATGCCTCTCCCTTCAGCGCTTACGCCTTCACATGCAATTTCTTCAGGAATTGCACATTTTCTAGTTAAAAATGGGTCGGCAAAAGTCAGTTTTGTGACATTTTCTTGTTAAAAATGGGTCAGCAAAAGTCAGCTTTTAACTGATAGCAAGGTGACTATCACAGAGATAGTCATCCTGCTGCCCAGGACCAAACTCCAGGTTGATCTGCAACTTTGATTTGGTTTGTTCAGGGGCTAATTTGGAAGTGAACTCCAATCTCCATTGAGTTGTTGATATGTGAAGATATGTAAATGCACTCAGACTAGGAATGACAGAAAGGGATTATGCTACATTGAAGGGGAGCCTCATGGCTAAAACATTGTTTGTTTCTATATCCACTCGATCAAGAATTTTTCTATGGCCTTGGGTGAATGTTGTAATCAGCCATTATTTGCTTTGGCATGGTCATGTATCTAATTACAACCATTTAAATGGCTTTTTTTGATAAGTGATCCCTAAATGGATATTATTGTCTGTTCATTTAAAGTTATGGCATTAATAAATGCCAGCTGGAGCCTTGAATTATGGAATTTACTGTATTTTATTGTAAGTGTGTGTGCGTGTCTAGGTGTGTGTGTGTGTGTGTGTGTGGGGTTGCAAATCATGTGTTACAGATCATGTGTGTGGCTGTTTGAGAAAGGAACTACGTAGTTTGATTATCTAATATTTCATAATGGCAGATCGTATTTAATGAATGAGGTCTGAAAGTTTCCGTGAGAAACCTGTTTTTTTCTCAATAAAGCAACAATTATGTACAATTTTATTTATTATGTTTTACCTGCCAGAGTTGCCATTTACAAATGTAGATCATAAGCAAAAGAACGCGATGCAGGTCCTTATTGATTTCACCTTGTCGGCTTTCTTCAGGTACCTCAGCTTTGTCCTGCATTGTAAAGCTAGGCATGGAAGGTTTATTTAAGACTCCAAATAGTCCATAGGTGCAAATGGGAAAGTTATTTGGTTTATTTTGTATGTGTTCTAAACTTGGCTAACAGGCCAAAGTACTCAGTTTTTTGCCTTCAATCCGCTTTGATAGACTTCATCCCAGTACAGCCCTAATGTGGACAAGTGTTAGAAGCGTTGGTTGTATTTGAGGATAGATGGAAATTAGCCACAGAAAGATTGCATCATTTTTGAATTGTTGTTCAGTGGATTCATTCATCCATCCATCCATCTTCTGAACAAAATTGTCAAAGGTTGTCTTATATTTTACAACTCATTGTTTTTGGCAATTTTGAGGCAAGGCACACTTGTTTCCTTTGTAAAAATCTTGAGGCACACCACCAACCAAAATTAATAAAAAGTCATTCTAATCAGTTATGAACAGGAATCAAACAACCATTTGCTTATTACTCCTTAAAAATCTTGTCTTAAAGTCCTGTGACCTTTTGGCGATGAAAATATTGTATTACACGATTATTCTGCAATACACGACAGTAATAATGGCACAATGTTTCCAAAAATAAAAATGAGAGAATTTAGATATTTTCTATATCAAAGAACACTACTACTACTTCTACAGTAATTGTAAAACACTGATATTCATTTTACCAGTGGTGAACTGTCAGGGTCAGCAAGGCCTTCTCTGCTTGCCAAAAATAACCTGATATTATCATGACTAAATTAAACTATACTAATGAATATAACTATAATAAAAGTCAATTTCATGTTATATTTATTTTGGATATGTCAGTATTTTAAAGTTATTTATAAAAAAAAAAAAGAAAAAACATTTTGCTCAACCGTAAGCTAACCGTAACCATGTGGCATAGTGTATATCGAAGCCAGACCCGCAGGCATTTAGCATAAAATTCAATCTACTTGCTTTTTTAAAATTTATTTATTCATTTATTTTTGAACTCACAGTGGCTGAAAAAGAACAAAACGGAAATTGGGCCAAAGCGACTTTCAGCATTGGTGTCCATGCCAATACAAAAGGATTTATTATTGGAAATGAAACGTAGAAACTCTACAAGCAAGTCATTGA
Source organism: Hippichthys cyanospilos (assembly GCF_059441005.1). Taxonomy (NCBI): domain Eukaryota; kingdom Metazoa; phylum Chordata; class Actinopteri; order Syngnathiformes; family Syngnathidae; genus Hippichthys; species Hippichthys cyanospilos. The sequence goes on along the minus strand of NC_142369.1, from coordinate 34,236,932 downwards.
AGTTTTTCTGAAGAAAGAAAGAAGAAATTATGTTGTATTGAAAGCGGTGGGAGACACGCGATTTGGTGAGTCGAATATTTGATTTTTTTTTTTTTTCATTTTTAGTATGGTTGATTTTAGTATGTTTTATTTCGTTCACATTCAATTAGTGGTAAAGAAATAAAATGATGTTATCATATTAAAGTACGATTTTTAATTTAGCATCCAACCTTGTTAAAGCTTATATGTTATTGGTGTCAATTTCTGTCTGGGTTTTTCCTTTTGTGGCTTTATTGTGTGGAGTTTGACTTATTTTGCTTTTGGGTTTGTGTTGGTTTTGCCTGGCGTCTGTTAATGTAATTTGTGTCACCTGTCATGAGCGTGTTCCAGCTCAACTGTAGCTCTAGTGTTTTGTGTTTCGCCCAGCTTCTGCAAGTGATAAATCGTTTTATTGAGCCCATCTCATCCTGCCTCCTTGCATTTTGGATCCACCTTCCCGCATCCGTTGCCAACATGCCACACCGACATGACACTTGGTGGACTTCATAAAACTTTGTGGATAAATAATATAAAATGTAATTAATTATTTTAAGTTCTGTCAGTATCACGTATAATGATAAGTTTCAACTGATGTGGGTTTATTGATGTTTAAATGCTCCAGGAAATAGCCTATCTAGCCCAGTAATGTGTATGTGTGCTTCTGAGGGGGCCAAATCTCTGAAGGCCTAAGTGTGAAATGCACAGACAGCCACTGCATTTCACCAAAGTCTACTGACAATGTTTAATGAATTCAAGCAACAAAATTAAAGGAAACAAGTGAAAAAAAAACAAGATAATGTCCACAAAATTATATATGAAAAGCAACTGCATTTTTTAATCCTTTTTTAATCGTAATCTCCACCTGGCAGCTGGAATTAAATTCCTTAATCTCCGTCTCTCCTCCTCCGTCTCTTCATCTAGGGTTTTGTTTTACTCCTTAAGTGATGCAAGATGAGTGTGCGTTAGCGAAATTCTGACTTGTTGTCCCAAAGGACCATGCTGAGGCGGAGGCAAGTGTTTGTGCTTGCTGCAGCCGGTGGCATTAGGTGTCAAGGTTGCTACATAATGCAACTTGTTCCCGGCCTCATGGGGGTTACACCCGGGTGGCTTCACTCAAAGGCTGATACCATAGATACGGCACATGCGAACATCACCTTCACCAGCTTAATAAACCACACAAAACTCTTACCATACATTGCCTTCTAAAAGTCTTCCACATCCTGCATACTTTGATGTAAATCATTTGAATTGAATCAAAGTTTTGTATACATTGTATACATACAGTTTTGTATGCATTGTCCCATTTTCCAATAGGCCATTTGGTTAACATGTCAGCTTCAGCCAGGTTAGAGTGCTTTGGTTCCACAGCGCACTCTTCTTATCCTCAGTCCTCACCACTGGCTAAGCTGATGCCAGTAGACAGGGAACAGTTGTTGGCTCCTGCCGGGTCAGCAGTGACTTCAGATTGTGACCCGATCTTTCAGGCCGAAAGTCTGAGGGGGCCGTCAGAACATCACTTTTTCCTCCCCCAACAACATTTCTTCCCAAAAGTCAATGTGGCCCCTCTGGGCTTTTGTTGCATGACGGGATATGCTCAGCTGCTCCGTTCGGCTGGTCTGGAGGAATGCTGCGGGTGCCCCCCCTCCAATGGATTGGTCAGTGGAGCGGAGACGGATATCAAAGAGGGGGCGGGAAGTAGGCTAAAAGGGTCATGTCTCATTGGGCAGAGTAGGGGGGTGCTGAGCCCGTCACATGGCTGATGGCTGATTTACCACTCCACTGGAGAGGTGAGGCCTCAGAATCCACCTCTCCCCCTTGCCACAAAGCACACACATCCAGTCTGCACTGACAGAAAGTCTTTACTGCTCGACTGCTTAACTTTTGTTAAACCTTAAACATCATGTATTACTGAAGTGATATTCATTCCTTGTCCATTGTCAAGCTCTTGCACTTTTGCCATACTGTTCAATGCTCCACATTTATGTAATAATAATAATAATAATAATAATAATAATCCAACTATCCATCCATTTTCTATAGCCGCTTATCCTCACAAGGGTCACAGCCTCACGGGTGCCTTACCCAGCTGAATTCCGGCAGTAAGCAGGGGACACTCTGAACTGGTTGCCAGCCAATTGTAGGGCACACTGAGATGAACAACCATTCACGCACTCAATCACACCTAAGGACAATTTAGTTCACCTGCCATGCACGGAGTGTGGTAGGAAGCCGGAGTGCCCAGAGAGAACCCACCCAGGCTTGAGGAGAACATGCAAACTCCACACAGGAAGTGAGGTGGATTTGAACGCAGGTTCCTTTAACTATGAGGGGAAAGTGCAATTCAATGTACCACTGAGCTGCCCAAATTATATCCAATGTTTTAAAATTATAGATCAGCGAAGCCGCCACTAGCTCAATACATCACAGCCAAAGGAACAAGATGGATTCTGACGCGGGTGCAGTACAATGGATCACATACAAACAGTACAGCAAATAAATGAACGCCAGCTAACTCTTTTTGTACAATTTATGAACCATAAAAAGGCTTTTGACTCAGTCAGACCCTGGTCGGTTTTCGGCATGCTTGAAAATCAAGGAGTGGATTAGGCTTACATCAACATACTAAGGATGATATATAGTGACTCAAAGACATCTATAAAAGTCGATAATAAAGTTCGGATTGAGTTGCAAAAGGGCATAAAATAAGGCAACTCATAATTTCTAATATAACTGAAGTTGAATGATGCATCAAACTTGCTTGAAGTGCATTTGGGAGGCTTAACATAATTTTCACAAGATGCCATCCCTATGGATTGAAAACAAAACGTGTTCGACCAGTTGTATTCTTCCTGTTCTCACTTTGGGCTGTGAAACATGGACGACCAACACTAAAATAATACAAAGACTGGGTTACATGAAAGGACATGTTAGGAACCAACCTACAGGGCAAGAAGAAATCCAGTTGAATCGGGCAACAAACAACAATTGTGGATATAGGTGACAAGACATGAAATAAAGAACTTGAAATGGAAATGGGCTGGTCACACTGCCCATACAGATGACAACAGATAGACGAACTAAACTAAGTCCCTAGTTGGATACCGCTACACAAGCAAAGACGAAGCCCTAATGCTCGATGGGAGGATAAAATTATAAAGCATGTGAATAAAGCAATGAATTCCTCACTGGCAGCAAAATATGGACCGTAAATGTTGGGGTGATGATGAGGAGGCCTATATCCTGCAGTGAATTGAAAATGGCTGATGATGATTATATCGATGATGTTTGTTATATGTAGTTCCAGTGGTGGGCCGTGACTTTCACACGTGCGCCTTCTGTGATGTCAGACACTCCCATGCCCCCATGTGTACACGTATGCGCTACTGGGCTACACAGGCTATTTTCCGGAACTTTTAAACGTCAATAAACCTGCATCAGCCATTAAAACTTGTCATTATACGTGATGCTGTCAAAACGTATTCAAAATAAATATCTACAAAATTTTATGAAGTCCAAATTATAAATCGCAGTTTAAAATAAGACCATCATTTTATTTCTTTACTATTAATTGAATATGAATGAAATAAAATAACATAAACATGTTAAAAAATGTTAAAAATGAAACAATAAATAAAGAAAGGCTTGCACTCGGCAAAACCAACGGCAGTCACAATCGTTGAGTCTTTTCAATACCTCCCGATTTTTCTACACCTTTTCATGATGGAGGTCTCTTTCTCTTGGCACTGAGATGAACAGGGCATCCATTTGGGTGTTCCAAAAGTTTTTAAAAGCACCACAGTGCATTGAGGAGCTCTCTTTACCTTCGAACTGAGATGTACAATACTGTATATCCACTCGGGTGTCCCCATAAGTTTTCAAAAGCACCGTAGTGTGTATGTGTCCAGCGTGCTTTGGTGTCTCATTGCTGCCTTGGTTAAACAATTGAAGTTTGCAAATCCAGTGTACCTCCAAACACCAAATCGAATTGCAAACAAAAGGCATTCCCAGCAGAACAATTTGCCAGGGTTACCTCACGCCCCTGGTAGCCCAGTCAGAAATATGGCCAAGTCCGGACTGGTTAGCCAATAGCTACGCTACGCCTCTAAAGCAATCAGGCAAAGTCGACACCACGTAGCTTGTTATTGAGCATTGCACCGTCTTCCTCCAGTGACCATCCACTCACGTCACATTGAACGTGTGGCCTCTAGATGGCGATCTTATGACTCGGATGGTTATTACAGCTGTCTATTAAGTTTTACAGGTGCGCACACATCCATCTGCGCTTGTGCAAAAGCCTGCGCCGCATTGATGCGAAAAACCTGGCTACTGGCAAAGGCAGTGTCACGTTCTGCCTGAGTTACGTTCTGCTATTAGGTTTTGTTGTAGAGATTTTGCGTTGTTTGTTTAGCCATTTAGTTTGTATAGCTTCTTCCCCGCATCTGCCTCGCCTCTCTGTCCATTAGTTTGATCTTGTCCACCTGTCGCCTGTGCGTTCCTGCCCTTGTCACCCAATCAGCTTTCCCTGCCTCTTGTCTCTCCCAGCTGTTTCGCGTTGTCTTGTAAGTAGCCTCGTGTATTTAAGTTGCAGCCTTTTCATTGTTAGTCGTCGGATTATTGTTATGGTCACCCTCACGTCCTCGCTCCCTCGTCCACAGTCACTCCGGTTCATCGATTGCCCTTCCCTGTAAGTTTAGTTTTGCGTTCTCTTGTTCCTTTTGTACTTTGCCCAGTTTTTGTCTGTTTTTGTTCCTGCCATCTTTTGTTCATTGAAACGGTATTTTTGAGCACATCCCCTCCTGGCTTCCTTGCTCCTCACACCCCTGGTCCATCCTCCCGCACACCCGCATTCAACTCGCCATGCCCCGTCGTGACAGGCAGATTACATACAGCCATACATGCAACACAAGTTAGCTGAATTTTAATTAGCAATATAGAGAGAGAATATATATAAATTAAAAAAAATTATAAATTAAAAAAAATCCACTGTATTACAAAAATAAGGCATTTAAAGACTCATACGCGATATATTGGAAACTGAACATCATATTGCAATGCGCATATTGCGTCACATTGTAATACATCAATATTATCGCCCACCACTAATATATACATATAACATTATTACTTCCAGCAAGCTGAAACCTGTCAAGTCTATACCCAAACTAAGTTCCTGTTAGGCACTGTAATTGGTGTTCAATCTCAACTGATCTGGGAATATTCAGTTTATTTACACATGTACATGAATCTGAATATCTAAGATATCTTAATTGCTTCATGCCTACACCCACTGCACAGAACCCATAAGACAGCACTCTCATTTCTCCGGAACTACAGTGATCCAGTTATCCTTCCTCTAAAATGCCACATCCATTTTGAATTTTGGTTTTGAGTATGGTTAATCGTGGAAAAAAACGGGGCCTTTGAGAGATAAAAGAACACTCCTCTTTCTCTCTGTCAACATGTAAGTCTTAAATGAAGCTGAATGCTTGCTGGGATTCCTGTCTGGTATCCTGTCTGACATGAAAGACGCCTCACTGGGACTGAAGAAGGAGCTCACAGAAAAGTATTCCCGCTGGACCCTACAGCAGATGGAACAAGAACACCTTGAAGGAAGGGAGTGTTGCTTTGCCCAAGTGCTTTTTTTCGTCCCAAACAGATGAAACATAATGTGGGGCTGATGCAAATCTCTGAATGTGTGCCTGAGTGAGTGACAGAGAGCACCTGGCTCTTCAATGGAGGCAAGTGACAGAATGCCTTGTCAGACAGAATCATTGTTACGGAGCGATAATTCCACATTGCTCGATCATAAATGCTTAACTTCAGGGCATCTTGTACCAACTGGGAGATTTTTTTCCCAACTTTTATCTGGTAAATAACTATGACATTGTTTGTCGTACATATTACAGAATGGAATGTGAACTATAGAAGTAATGACAAAGTACAGGCTTTCTTTAAAATTCTTTAAAACAGTTGACATAATTAAGAGAATCTTGTTTCAGTTTTAAAATGAATTCACTCGTCAGTTCTGCTTATAGTCCTGAGTGATAAGACTGATCCCAAAATGCTCCTCGTAGACTCGTTACATCACGATGACAAACTAGACAAGGGGAGACTTAAAGGTCCTTGGAGGAGTATTTTTTTGCTGCTCAGCCACCTTCTCTGACCTGTCACTCACTCTTCTGAAAACTGCAAAGACACCCGCCTCCTCCCTTTCCTTCCTTCTCTCTGCTCCTTCAGCCTCACGGTCTTCCCCTACTATGCCTGCATGTGAATTGTTGGTTTCATTTTCATGTGTCAGGAGCGCCAGTCAGTGTGACAGCTCCGTGTCTACCTGGCTCATTAGAAAAAGCCAGCCTGGTGTGGGAAGCAGCAGGCAATGTTCTTCTCTACCAAACCCAGAAAATATGAGATGAGCCATGTTAGCATCAGTCAACCAAATCATCATCGCACGACTGTGGATGTAGCCTTCACAAACTAATTCATTAATTCAAACTTATGTTGATTGGTCTGCGTACGTTCTAAAAGTGGTGTGGTGTCCTTGATGTAAACAGATCTGTAATATGTACTTCAGAATCCATGCAACAACATAGTTATGGAAAAACAAACCAAATATGTGTGATTGTATCGGAATTGGATTTTGTCCAGGGATGTCTCTTCATTAATAGAAACAAAGGTGTTTACTTTTCACACTTGCATATCAAATGGCCTTGAAGGATGAAATATGCTTCAAAAAGCCTTATACATCAGAACACCATGATTTCCACGGCTTTATTGTTTGTCCTTGAGTGCTAATTGTGCAACTCAGAGAAGCAGGCAGTAGGCAGGCTTGCGTTTGATGTTTTTGCTGCGATGCGTGGATGTGAGCTGGTGAATGGTTAAATTATAATTGCATGACAAATTTGTATCGTTATAGTTTGGGTAGGCTTTGTATTTCTCCCTTTTAATGAATGTAATGTGGCTATGTTTGATAGGAAGCCCCTGATAATTATTAATTAATAATGAGCTGTGAGCGTCCTTTGAATATGTATGAGGGCGTAAGACCCAAAGCATGATGTACACTAGCTGCCCTGATGGGTGTGAAGTTGATCATATGATTTCCTTCCAAAGAGACTCATTCATGAAGTTAAACCAAAGCTCGTTGTAAAGTTTCCTTGCTTTAAAAAAAAAAGTTGAGCATTGGAAAGCACTGCAGCATGATGATATATATATATATATATATATATATATATATATATATATATATATATATATATATATATATATATAATCAATTCCTATCTAAACTGATCCTATATGATGAGGTCCTCATTGCTTCTTTGACTTGGTCACTCCCCTGAAAATCCTTCTCCTACAAGTATTAGGAATGCAACTTATCAATGTTTGCTACAGCAAAGTTGTGTCCGTCCATCACAGCTAGGCTCCGTTTCAAAACATCTCTCAGAGCAGTGGACTGTAACCTTGAACGTTGGAAAACTCAGCATTTTGTCGAAGTACTTGGCCACGGCATCTTTGTCATTAAGCTCTCATTTGCAGATTTCTTCAAGAACTGTCTTGTTTTTCAGAGCATCACTAACAGCCTGATCCCATGACAACCATAACAATTAGTGTAATAAAAATAAAACATTACAATTCAGTAAAGTCATCAAGGTCTACATACAACGCTACTGACTATCAATTTCTTCTTCACCTCTTGCATCTCAGCTATGATGAAGATAATGTGGTGAGCTGAAAGCTCTCTTAGTGATGACCCTTCAACCTGGAACAGTTAAACTTATGACAGGTCCCATGAGAATAAAGCGTGCCCTCCAATTTAGACACCATATGAAAAGGTAATCAGAGTGCTATCATCACCCCAGCGGAGAAAGGGTTTGTTTGACCCTCTGTGGCTCCCGTTTTTGATGGTCTTATTTCCCTTGCCAGCAGGTGTTCACTCCCAAATATAATGGGCTTTACATGTGTAATTAACACATTGATGCTTGAATTGCCTCAAACCTTGACTCTTCCCTGTAACCTTAGCTCATTTTTTCATTCTTTCATGTTCTCAGCTATTCTGTATGCCTTTTTCCCCCTTTTTTATTCAAAAGTATCATAGCTTCTGGACTGCATGCTGTGATTAAAAGTGTCAGCAGAAGACAACAACTTGATGAAGAAAACCAAAGAGTTGGCAATGCATGGAAAGGTCAAGATGTAGGGGGATGGGGGTTATGTGGTTCGCACCGATATGAATGGAGTTAACAGCTTGCTGCATAGGCCAGCTATTGCCTTAAACACAACCTCCACCACCATGGAACCTGTAATTACCAAGGCTTTGTTAATTAAGAATGAAACAGAGACGCAGTGGGCTAATTGGGGATGACATGCTCTGTAATTAGAGTTAGTCACACATTGAGATTTTATGAATGAATGACTTTGTCAGTCTTTTACAGCAGTTGGTCAGTGCTAGCAGTGCTATTTGCATGCATGTATGGAAAGGAGACAATGTGTTAGAACGTTGTTTTTTATTATTATTTATTTATTTTAACAAACAGCAGCTTTTCCTCCCCAGGCCTCCGGACTAAGGCGGTATTAATTGTGTCGGTGAACAATGGTTGGGGGTGGGGAGGGAAACATGGGGGTTGGGAAGTCCAATTATTTTTCTCTTCTTCTCTTTTTCTGCCCCCAACCTTTCTTCACCATGTGCTGCTCACTGCTGGGGGATGGAGGTAGATTTCCGACTCTCATTTGCAGAAAGTGGCAGGAGTTCATCATTTGGATAATTGCAAACATAGACATGACCTATTTCTGTGATGCCATTGGCAATAGTGAAATTTAGTTTTAAAGCCAAGGACATTTTTCTATACTTCTTTTCATATCCATCTGATTAGGAAACACATTTTGGCATGTTTATGTTGGTCGCAAAGTGATCGCCTTAGTCACTGTCATGAATGTGAAGCATTTTCTTTCCAAGTGATAGAAGGCTGGTTGGGTCAAGTTAGTTATTGTGATGACAAGAAAAACTGAGCTTTGACCTTGTTTGGCTTGTCAACCTCCGAAACAACCAGGGCCTTGGGTTGTCTGCAAACGTGTTCCTATTCAACATTAGCTCACAAGATAAGAAATGACTGATAATTATTGATATCAATATGCGATCTAGATTCCCTACTCATCAGGATAAGTTATAGCAGACAGAAATTACCTTTAGCAGTGTTCAAAATGAGGCGACAGGAACCAGTTTTAGTTTAGTAAAAACAAAAAAAGAGCTGGTTATTTGCTGTGATTTTTAAATAATTATTTGAGTGTGGACAAATGAAATTGGATCCCAACTCTTTTGAATGTCTCTGTTGTTATTTATGTGTGTGTTCATGTAAATGTGCGTGTGTGTGTTTGTACAAATGTGTGTGAGTGTGTGCACGTGTCTTTGTGCCTTCTAAGTGTGTGTGATGCTAGGCAGACAGGGTGAATTTAACCGAAAACAAAAACAGCTGAGATAGGCTCCAGCATGCCTGTGAGCCTAGTGAGGATAAGCGGCTATAGAAAATAGATGGATGTTTTACTTAGAGGAACTGGGAGGTGTGGGGGCCTGGAGTTGAGTACACCACTTTGACTTTGACATGCGATATCTTTATTAATCCAGTTTTGATTGATCGATTGATTGATTCCTTTAAATTCTTCAGGAGAGGGCAATATTCTACATGGTTGTAGTCCATGCAGATCAGCTCATGCAAAGTACATTTTAAAGTAAAGCAACAAGAAATCCATTCGTGGATGATGTAGATTTGGCCCGACTGATCACAGATCGTCACAGAAAAGTGTGCATTTAGGGACAGGCTATGAACATGACCATTTGTGTCCTTGTGTCACCCACCACCGAAAGCCCCCCCCAAAAGAAAAAAATCCACTTTAAAAATCTGATTCAGCTTACTCTTCATCATAAAGCAGAGATGGTGTGTCCCAGTTGACGAACATAGACTAAAGACATCCGTTTGGATTGATTGAATTACCTGTTTCTTAATAACACAACGCACTAATGATTCCTTAAACAGTATGCATGTATTATGCACATAACCAGGAATATATGCTATGGAATCTAAACACTGACTACTCACTCACTTACCTAATGATGACGTAGCAAGTCAGTGGTTGGGGATCAAACCCACAACCTCTTATTTAAGTGACACATTGAATGTTTACTTATAGGTATCATTTTTATGAATTGTATTATGTTTTGTATTTTTTCAACGCATCATGTACAGTATTTTATTGGTGCTTCTCAGCTCCCCAAATAGTAGAAGCAAAGTAGTAGAATAGGAGTAGAGTCTAACCCTAATCCAAATCATTCAAAAACCACAACAAATCACTTTAATATGAAGCTTATTTCTTACCGTCAGGCAGTTTTATATGAAAGCGTCTCAAGGGTCTGTTAGGCACAGGCAGGCTCAGTCAATATTTTACTGATTGTCAGATTATTTGACATTCATCCATGAGGACGCTACAACATGAATCTCTGACATCTGCCTGTGAAGTCTGACATATTACCATTGACTGATCCCATTTTTTCTGTCTAAGAACTCTGCTTCAGCAAGTCTGTTTCCTGTCTACCGGAATTCTGCAACTGCTAGAATTACTGTAGCAGTCATTTTGACTACTAAAACAATATTTCTATATCATTTGAGTTATCACAAAAAGGTCTACAAAGGTAAACACATAACAGAACACTAATTGAAAGTTATAATGTTTGAGCATTTTATTCATTTAAGTGAGGGAACAATTATACATGCAAAAACTCAAGCTATACTAAAGCATGCAGACAGTTTGAGTGCTATGGCCATTTCAGTTAGGAATACTCAAACCCCCTTTGTGTTTTTAAATTATACTGATAAAGAATTGGAGAATTGTAGAACAGAACATACACTTATTTAGGACACTAAGTCAGGTCCCCACTGGTACATCAGTTATTTTAACACCAAGTTATGAAATAGCAAAATTTGAAAATGGTCAAAATGACTGCCTTGGTAGTTCTAGTGTTAGAATCAAGCCCACTTTTTTTAATGACTTACGTCTTGATAAAAGGAAAGACTTGAAACTTTACTTAAGACATGACAACTTGACAGGCTTTATTGTTGTGTCTCGTATTTAGGGATGGGTCACTACTCTTTAAGTTCAGTTTGCGAATTTTCATGGCAGCACTAGTGTGGGTCTCAGTCATGTATGCGTTCACAAGTGCTAAAGCTCCATTTCTGGGATGCAAGACATAATGCAACCGCCTACCACCAGACTAAACAAGTACAGTATAAAGTGGATCTTGGAATGACGGTGCAGTTTTGCACTTTCCATCGTCCTCCTGAGCCATCAGAGCTACCATCTGAGCCAGTGGGAAGAGGATCACACTCACACATTAGCTAGGTCCAGTTGATCCCCATGGGTGAAACCTGCAACCTTTAAAGCCCACTTCCAGGCCTCATGAATGATGTAAAGTTGAATGTTATGTGTTGTGAGCATGCTGGGTTTGGTTTTGTTGTGTTCCTTTCATGTTCTAGGTTTGTGCTGGTTTTTGTTTTGTTTCCAGTTCTTCATTGTTTTCTTTGTCCCTTGTTTCAGTGTCTTGTTAGTTTGATTGTGACCACTGCTCCCCTGTGCTAGCCAATCAGCTCTCTGTACCACTTGTGTCTTGTTCAGGTGTTCTTTATCGTCTCAATCAGGCTTGTTTTTAGTTTCCTGGTTCTTTCACTTTTTGCCATGTCTTTGTTGTTGCTGTCACCCATTTTTTGCAGTGGTCACCCCATCGTAGTCTCTGTGAGTGTAATTTGTGTGTTGCTTGAGTCCCAAATGTTTCTGTGGTGAGTATATTTCTAGATTTTGTTTGTCATTTTGGATTTAAGTTTGACCATGTTTGATTGTTTTTTTGTTCTACACCAAATTGATTGATCTTTTTTTTTTTTTTTCTGCCTCCCTGCTTTTGAGACCACATCCTCCTCAGCCTCAGCAGTTGGTACTTGGAGACCACCTTTAACCCCTGATAGTGTGGCTGTGTGTTACTTCTACGTCAATTGTATGAGAGCTCAGACCGGTTTGTATACTTTTGTTGTTCATAAGGAAAACGCCAAAGCATTGATTTGTGCTCCCTGTTGCTCATATCTTTGACTTTATATTGCCTCTAATTACCTACCGCATTTATCTTGGTGTGACACTTGGCAACTTTCAACCCTCATAAAACCTAATCCAAAGATGATCGGAGACATCCAGTTCCTCTTCATCACTGTGAAGCCTCATTTAAAAACACTGATACAAGTCGCACTCCATCACAAAGGGAAACACCAGTGCATGATTTCCTTTTATTCGTTAAGATAAAGAGAAAATTACATTTGAATCAAGTTTGTCAATTATATTTAATTTCAATACTGCTCCTTAAAACCTAAAATACTAATGAATAAATACTAAATACTGAAATCAACTGTTAAGATGTATATTTGTAATGTAACATTGTCTGACTCTCAAAATGCGTTATGTCAGTGATCATGCCATTTTAAAAGCAAAGCCAAGTTTCTAGCCAAGTTAGGTGTCACCAACTCCGGTCCTCAAGGGCACCTATCCAGCATTTTTTTAGTGAAACGCTCCTCCGCTGCACTTGATTCATATGAGGAGCTTATCAGGTGCAGCGGAAAAGGGTTACACTGAAAAAATGCTGGATAGGTGCCCTCAAGAGCCGGACTTGGTTAGGGTTGGGGTTAACTCATTTAAATTCAGACCAGAGATGGGAAATCCAGGTCCAGAAAGCAAAAACCCTGCCACAGTTTGATTTTAGTTCCAGGTGCTTCTAATCAACTTGCAGTCAAATATGTTTGTTAACTTACCTGTCAAGTAAAAGCACCTGTGGATATAAGCAAACTCTGGCAGATGATGTTCCAGTGTTGTCAAAAAGAGTATTGCTATTAGAAAACACTAAGAGTCACAGTTTTTTCCAAATCAAAAACCAGTTCTGAAGCGTTATTGTGTTGATGATTAAACCTTCATAAACCTTCACCAAATCAAACTTTTACCAGCTAAAAAACATATCAAGTCTGAAGAGTTGAGAGTCAAGAGGCACCAAGCAAACCAGGAGCATCTAATACTCTCCGTCCATCCATCCACTAAACTTGATTATTGTACCAATCTTTTTACTGCACTCCCTTAAAAGAGCATCAAAGAGATGCAGCTCATTCAGAATGCTGCGTTTTGGGTTTGGAACATTCAATATTGATTCGTTCAAAAGAATGAATCTTTTGAGGAATCGTGAGTTAACGAATCGCTTCCTGAGGAAAATTTATGCCATGCTATTGGCATTCACAAACAAGTGAGTGAACATATGCCACTTCTCATTCGAGAATTTGTCAACATGTCATTTCCCATTCACAAACAAATCAGTGAGTCTAACAGCTGTCTGTCTGTTCACAAGTTAATCAGTGAGTGAACATTCCGCTATTATCACTGATCCGTTTGTGTCTTGAGCACAAATCAGAATGACCGTCCTGCCATTATCTGTTTTGTAGTGACTGTGAGTGATTTGTAATTTGCTAGGAAATAAAAAACATCTCACACAACTCACCAATTGTTATTCTTGCGGGGATACTTTTTCATCTGTATTCGTTTATCTAAACTAACAGTTGATGTAAAGTACATTAAGGAAGCATATATATTTCTATTTGAAGATTTAGAAGTTTTTATTACTATTGTATTGATGCGCTCTCGGGCGGCTTGGTGCATGAGTTGTTAGCATGTTAGCCTCACAGTTCAGAGTCCCGTGTTCAATTCCGGCATGCTCTGGCCTCCGTGTTTGGAGTTTGCATGTTTTCCCTGAGCCCGCGTGGGTTCTCTCCAAGCATCCTTCCACATTCCAAAAACATGCAAAGATGCAGGTCTATTGGACACAGTAAATTGTCCTTGGGTGTGATTGGGTGCATGAATGGTTGGTCAGCATTGTGTGCCCTGCAATTGACTGGCAACCAGTTCAGGGTGTCCTCCGCCTACTGCCCAAAGACAGCTGGAATAGGCACCAGCAAGCCAGCGACCCCTATGAAGATAAGCAGCTATATAAAATGGATGGATGCACACACGCACTGTCCTCCACATACAGTACATAACAGCTGTAATAGTTTTGGTAATAATAATAATAATATAATATAAATAATAATAATTTTGATAACAAAAGGATGGTGAGCATAAGTGTATGTTAGATGTCAGCATGCGCTGTTAATTGTCCAATACAGCCAACAGACGCATCCACATCAGGATTTTGAATGACTTGATGAGCCGATCTTTTGAACAATTCTTTTATCTGACATCATTCTAATGATTCAGTAGACTAGGAAACATATAACCCAAGTCTTAAAGGCAACACACAGCCTGACGGAGCAGTAAATTTTGTCCGTTGCAGTCAATCTACAACTTACAATTGATGTATTGAGAATGAATTCTTTTGATTCTTTATTTCGTTTTGAAACACCACACTACTTGGAAACAAACACTCGATGTTGCTCTGTTGAACTTTTTTATCTTTTTTTCCCCTCTCTTTTTGTCTCATTCTACAGGTCAAGCACTGCAGCAAAAGAGAAGCTTACTCAAGTGCAGAAACAGATGGAACGACCAACACTGAAACTCATCAATGAGGTTCCAACATAGTGGAAAAACACATTTGAAATGCCGTAAAGGTTTCAAACTAAGGGGGGGACCAACGTGGGTTTCCCCGGTCTCTCTAAAAACAGATATAATTCCACTGTCTGCTGAAGAGTATTCAATCACAGCGAAAACACTTCTCACGCTTTTTCCTTTCCATCAGGCGAGAGTGAACTTGTCTGAAGAGAGGCAAGAGTCAGGCTCAAAGGTCACCCAAAGATGAAAATGCTCTTTCTTACTCTAGAGCCTTATGATTCAATGAACACACAAGAAGCCATGAACTTAGATGAGCAGCTGAAGCACTGAGTCACAGGCACTGCTTCTAGTCTGGAATCTTTAGGTATGTTGACCCAGGCAACATTTCTAGACTTCAAGTTTAAATCATTTGGGTTTCACAGTTCCTCTAAGTGCAATAAGGCTACCGCCGTCTGAATGTGCTGCCATAATTGGATGCACAAATCAGCCAGTGCCGAGACCATCTTCAAACCAGCTGTCTGCACCTACTTCAGGCATGTTCTTCTTTTTATGTGTTTAGAAATCATGTGGTCATAGCTCGTTCAGCAAAGTCAGCAGGCCCACCAAAAATGCCACTGTTGTTGCCAACCCAGATGTGCAATAATGCCCAGCAGAGGCCAACCTTTCCAGATTCCAGAAACCAGTAAAATACTGGGAATCCCACGGGGCAATATAATTGTTTGCCTTAAAATTGATCTGTACTCAAGTATCAACTGTCCAACGCGAGTGGGTTTTTTCCACATCAGGAAAAATTGTGTCAAAAAAAAAAAGAGCTACAGATTAAATGTCAAAAAGTGAAAAACCTTCCTTTTGATTTTTTTTTAAATTACAATAAATCCCTTTCCTCAAGCATCAATAGTTCACAACAATTTCACTTTAAATGACAGTTTTCTGTCTTCCCTAATGTTTGATTTGCTTGATTATGAATTGAAGTCTGCTTGGGAAGAAAACAGAATAAGAATCTCACTATGTGGTGTAGTAGCTACTATACATGTGACATTAAAATCTCTTTGAATCTTTCACGTTATTTATTTAATAATATCAATCAAATTAGTGTCAGTTAAGTTTGTAAACTAGATTGCCTGTAGGGATTTTTAGTCTAGCAGGTGTCAGCAGTCACTGACATAGTATAAGTACAGTTCTGTGCTGTGTTGAAAGACTACCCGAAACCTCATTGAGAGAAGGACGTGTGAATAATGTCATGTAGTAAGCAATACTTTCAAGACTTATTTCCACCCCATAGTGATTGCCAATCATGGCTTGGACCTCGTTGGTTGCTTTGCGCTTCTGTCATGTTTTCATAAAATGAAATACATACGTATATGCAATCTTGCTCAACTCAGTCATTGTACAGGCCTAAGGTAAAAAGCAATGTATAGAATTAAGTTTAGACATTTTATTTGTTATTTCACTTATTAAATATGATTTGAAATAAATAGACGGCTTGCACATAGCTGAACAAAGCATTCTGGGATGCATTTCCTTCATAGCAAACAGGTGCTGTACTACAAGTTGGGCTCATCGCAAAGTAACGACAGTGACAAGCACTCTGATTGGCTCTTAGCGAG
Source organism: Hippichthys cyanospilos (assembly GCF_059441005.1). Classification (NCBI taxonomy): domain Eukaryota; kingdom Metazoa; phylum Chordata; class Actinopteri; order Syngnathiformes; family Syngnathidae; genus Hippichthys; species Hippichthys cyanospilos. The sequence continues at coordinate 34,220,703 of NC_142369.1, read as the reverse complement.
GAACTGTAAATCAATTTATGAGCTACAAGATAAGAAAGCCCAAAGAAAAAAGCATTCCCGAGTAAATTAAGCTCAATAAAAGGTCACTTGGTTGTTGGTTGTGTGGCAGATGACTTGGGCACACATGTGAAGTTTGTTTGATGGAACCATGACTGTGATTGGCGTTGGGAAGAATGACTTCTAATTAAAGGGCTTCTTTTTTTTTTTTTTGTATTTGTATCTTGTTTGAAAGAAAGAGTAATTGAAGTGAAGATGGTATTAGGTTTTAATAATTTTATTTTGTCTTTCTAATCTCTGAGGTTTTATTTATTGGTTTCATAGGCTGGAGTGAAGACATGTATGGTTAACGTTTTATTTAGTTATTTAATTGGATCACAGAGGATTTTTTTTGGAGGGGGGGGTAATGAAATTGCTGCTAATATATGACTGATATAGCAACAGGACTGACGATTACTGATTGCAATTTGGGTCAATTTCCAATGAAGACAAACCAACGGAGACGGGAGGGCGCCCATGGCGCTTGTCCTCATGTCACGAGGGTTGCGGGTGTGCAGAAGCCTGTCCCAGCTGTCTTGGGGCAGATGGCAAGGTACACCCTGGAGTGGTTGCCAGCCAATTGCAGTAATATCCTACCACAGAATTAAATTGTCAGATTCAGTAAGTAGTTTTATTTTCGAAAATTTGGTGAAAAATATAAAGCCATAAAGTATAACAGGATTCTTTGTCTGCTGCAGTGGTCCTTTTTGGAGGAATTCCAAGCATGTACTCTGATCACCAACAGTCAGCTCTTATTCCCTGCTGTCTTTGCCAGTCTTCTGTCTTGTATTTTATTATGCTGTTTTTTCTTTCTAGCTAGTGACAAGTTCAAAGACACTATAACAAACATGTGGAAAACAAAAAACAAAGATGATTCTTCACATTTATCTCCAGAGCTCACATTCAGTACTAGAAGGACCACCTAAATATGCCCTGCTCACCTTGTTCCTCTATATCTCTGTCTTCTCTGCCTTTCTGTTCCCCCTCCATGCTCTCAGCGGTCAACATCTTCCATTAAGCTTGGACTATTATGACTTTCATCTTTGCCTTTTCATTTACTGGAGTGTTTTGTGCTGTTTACACAACACTGGCTTGTATTTTACTTAAAATGGATGAGCCAGACTCTTTTGTGTCTGAGTGTTATGTCTCTGGTAACGCAAGAGGACACTGGCAGTCATCGTGTGGCTTTGGGCAATGCTGATCAGTGTCACCTGCTTTTGGAGTGGCCTCCTAATAAAGCGATCAAAGGCAGTAAAAAGGTGCTAAGTGGTCAGAAGATGCAGTGGCACGCTGCTAGCCTTTGATCTGCCTCCCTTCCTGACTCATTTTAAATATGGTTAGGAATCTATGTAGTTCCCACACTTTACTTGTGATGAACTGCAGTGTTTTTGCTTTTCCACTGGGTATTACCGCAAGTGACTGTTTTTGTCTCTGCATTGAAAATGACACAATATTTTCACAGGCAGAGCTGAAACTTACTTCGATAAATAAAAAATAATGCACAGTGTCATGTTTTTTAAGTTAGCGAATTGTAGTACAGTGATTGTACAGTTTTTTCACATATTTACACACATCTAAATCCGGTCAAACTGGTGAAAATGGGCTGCTGTGGGATAGGTGGTTGAGAATTGAATTTTTCAACCCCTGAGGGCTAAAAGCTTTTCCTAATTTTTTGCTGTGGTACTTGGGGGCCAGGTACACCCTGATGTTCATGTGTATTGGAAAGAGTTAAGAGCCCAAAGCTTCAACTAACTTGCATGGCGACAGACACACTCCACAAAAATACATTATTGTGCCCAAACCCTGTGATATTGTCAATATAAAACACATCACAAAATGGGGGTCATCAAAAATGATAATTTGGAGAAATCTTTGATGAGCGTAAGATTTTCTATAATCTCATTTCTTTTATATGTGTACAAAAACATCTAAAAAAATAATGACAACAGGCCAAACAGCAGAGTCTGACCAAGTACCCTATGTGAAACTAGTCTTTAGCTTTTGGGACCTTGGTCTGAGAGTGATAAACACCAGCCCTCACCCCTCATGCTTCCTGGGTTGCAGTGCTAAAGCTTGTCTAGTCTGGCCTGTGAGCGGCATAGCACCTCTGTCTTGTATTAGACCAGAGACTGTTTACGAGTGGACTGTGCAGACTTAGGTGAAACAGTCGAAGTCTTGTGTCACCAGATATTTTATAGGGTAAGCGGCATGGCGGACGCACGCATTAAGCATGAAGGCAGAGGGGTGCCGGTGCTGCCTGAGCCAGCCGTCAGGTGCTCTGTGTGCCCCTTTATGGGCCAGTCCACTAATGAAAGTAAGGTTCTGGAACATCAGAGGCCACTCTACCCTGCCAGGCCCACATCTTCATCTATATAGGAATGTCATAAAGCTTTAAGAGAACCCCCTTTTCATTATTGACTTCCGTCTTGGTTTTCACTCTGCTGGCTCGTCTGATGCTGATTGATTAGTTTTCATTTCTTGCCATGTTTTCAGGTGCCTGTTAAAGTGTTTCTGCAACTTCACTGGGTTGACACAGGATGGAAGCAATAAGTTACAATACAGCAAATGAAGTGTGAGAAAGCCCAGTCAAAGTTGTTTGATAAGAGAGGTGAACTACATCACTGTGACAGAGCTTGGCATATGGTCATGTTGAGACGCTGTAGACACATGTGGAACAGATCAGGGGAATGTTTTCTGTGGTCTGAGGAGATGTTGCCACTTAAAGTTCTCTGTTACACATAATGATTTCGATGAAAGGTACAAAATATTGGAAATATGAAAGTTCTACAGAGTTTAGATGAGTTCCAGATGCAGTATGATGCTTGTCAACCTCAAATTTGTTAAGATTCTAAAACTATTGCAAATGAGAGAAATTCTAAGTTTCAAGGTCAAAATGATGGCATTATAAAATCTCTCTCATCCAAGATATTATACGTATTTTTAACATTTTTAATTGTCATAAGGTAAGCAAAAACACTCCAGATGCACTCTGCTCAGTGATGCAACGGTAATATGGCTTGTTGTGGCTGTGCATTGTCCTTGTTGACATTGCGGGCTCTTCTAGTGACTCGGCTGGAGTAATTGAGGGGAATGATTTCCCAGAGATGGGCTGTGCAGTTTTTGATCAGACATTTCAAAGCCTTTCTGTCCTTTTTCCAAGCCACACTGAAATTGAAGAAATGTCAATCCAAAGGATGTTATTTGGGATACCAAAAGTTGTCATTTCTTGGGAAAGTACAGTCTTGGTTGGGGTTCTCTTGGGTTGTGGTGTGTGTTGTCATCCAGCAGTGCTCTCATATTATTGATTTGACACCAAGCAACAAGTCACTTCCCGTCTCCCTTGTGGTGCGTCTCTACGCATCTGGTAATCTGTCTTTTGACTTTTGTGTCATTAGCAAATTTGACAGCTCAGATATTTTTCTGATCAATCACACAAAGTAACCCATGTGTCAGAGAAGACTCAGTTTATATGTGAGGTAACAGTTTTCAGTGCAGAGCCATAATAAATAAAACACGTCCTGACACACGTATGTGGTTGATAGTGATGTTTAAGAAGTACAACTATACTCTCCAAGCGCATATTTCATGGTGAATCTGAGCACAGTGGAATGGTGGTGTGTTGCTCATTGGGTTTTTTTTGTTGGTTTTTTATTTTTTTGAGAGGCCTACTGTAGCTATTGACATAAAGCAGATGGGAACAGATCCTAACGGCAAGTGAAGATATCCATGCCAGCTAGCTCTGATGAGCTGGCTCACAAGCATTCACCGGACGATAAAGTCTGATCTAACTGCCCTTAAGAGGTTGTTTTTTCAGTCACACCATGTTCGCCAGTGTCACTGACAGCAACGTGTCCTCTTTGGCTGAAGTGAAAACGGGCGTAAAACAAGCTCAGCTACTCTCGCTCTAATCTGCAGCTACACTGGTGAAGTACTCTAGTCCAGGCTGTGTAATGTGTTGTGTAATGGACATATGGTGGTTAATGTTGATGCCCCTCCTCTCACACACACACACACGCACACGCACGCACAGACTGTTTTCCCCTTGTATTTTTCAGCATCACCAGAAATAAAAGCAGCAGTGCCATGTCCCAAAGTAAGTCGCTACACAAATAAACGGGGTGAATATATTTTTTTGTATGGCAAACTAAAATCATTGAGAGCTATCACATTTCAATGCTACGACGCAATCAGATATTAAGTATTTAGTTTTGGGATTAATGATTTACAAAAGTAATGTAATTATTGTAATGTAATCGCGTTACAGCAAAAAGTAATGCATTACAAAATCATGGAATTACTGTAATTCGTTACTTTCTATGTGGTAGTGTAAGGCATTACACTCAAAAAACTGATATTTTACTCAGTACAAATAACAGTAACATGCGTTACCATGCATTATAATATATAGCCCCAAAAAAACGCACTTAAACACTTTGAATTTATAGAATTAATTGAGGCAGTTGACAACATTGATGCAGTTCATTTGGTTGCTTTGAGATGGCGCTGGTGTATTGTTTGTATGGAAAGAACTTTGTTTCAGCTGTTTTATTTGTACGCTTCTATTTTACATTTCCAGCGATCTAGGCATCATTCAAGAGTCAAAGGGAGCAGTGTTTTGGGATCATTTTGAGCATGTAGGTTTACTTAAAGGGAGTATGTGCAATTTTTTGCATGTGCTCGTGGGAGTTTTATAGGCATTACAGTAAATGTAGCAAAACACCCTTCTGCCATGGCTGCCCATAGCTATACCAGGCATGACAACGTCTGGAGGAGTGCCACCCCCCATGTAATATAATTTAATAACGAGACCTATACTCAAAACATACTGTTGGTCATTAAGAACACATTTATTTGCAAGTTTTTTAAATTTATAATCATTTAATGTATTCCTATTTTAATGAAAAACGCTCTAAATCTTACATATTGTCACTTTAAGTTTAGTTTAAGGTCATTCCACAAAATGTGTATTGAGCATAATGAGCTACATTGAGAATGCCAAATCCATATTTCCAGGTATGTTGGTGAGAGTAATGTAAAAGTAATGCAGTGGTAGTGTGATTCCTTAAATTTCAAATACAGTATTATAATGTAACAAACTACTTTGGAATGACAGTAATTAGTAATATTTAATTCATTACAGTTTTGAAGTAACTTGCCCGACACTGGAAATAATGAGATGTTTAACAAATTAACTGGGACTGGGTGAATGTTAACTGAATAAATTTTATACTGTAAAATGAGTATAGTATAGAGAAATGTATGTCATCATTTATATTTGAATCATCATTATTTTGAATGCACTACAGCCAATAATCTTCCAATGGTCAGTTATGTCTCAATATGATCCACATGCACACATATTTGTGTACCATCCTGGATTGTGTCTGTCTTGGACCTCCACCCTACATCCTTCTTGGTCCCCCTCCCTTGTCCCAGTACTGTTCTGTGTAAGTGTGTTCAGGGGTGGGGGTACTGAGACTGAGGGAAGAGAAGAAGGGAGTGGGTCGGCAGTGCTAGGTCGGTCATGCGAGAGCAGCTGAAGTGCTTGTGGTCATTATCAGAGCAAGTCTCTGAGTTGCTGCACCAATTAGTTTTGACCCAGAAGGAACATTGTGTAGACTAGAGTCAGGCAACAGCTCTTTCTTACCAAATTCAGATAGCTACAAACATATATACTGAATGTACAACGTAACCGCTTGATTAAAGAGTGCTGATTAAAAAGGAATGCTTGCATCCTTTGCATCCCCCTCTCATTTTGATCTTCACGGCACATTGCTATTTCTCTTGCCCTGCACACACATCACATTAAATCTTTTCTCACTCCATGAACTCCCTGTTTACATGGCCACCGACAAATGTGAGTCTTTTATATGAATGCTTGTTCACCAGTACCATGTAAAAATTTGATGTGGGACCAGAATTTTGTAGTGTTAGTTTATCAACTCATTTTGAAGAGATAAAAATGATTAATTATACTCCCCTAAAAAGACAATAAAATGGACAAAACAATCACAGACGGCTTACGATACAAGTGTGTTATGAACTAGCTAACTTGTTAATTACCAAAAGTTCATCACGTAACATCAGTTATAATGTTTGAGATGAGATCTCTCTTGACACAACTTGAAAGAAAAAGCTTTAAAAGAACTCCAATGGTAAAGCAGTCAATAAACTGAGGAAGAGTTAGTTTGTTTTTTTTTTTGTTTTTTTCATGGTCTTACTTGTATACTCCAGCCTCTCTCGTCCTTACTTCAGACATCTCTCATGGATGCCAGCTTGGCCCAGACAAACTCCTCTCTGATTTGTTAAGGTAATGATCTAATTTGTGGCCATTTGGGAGATCAGCCTTAAAGTGTTTAATGCATGGCCAGGTGGTCCAGCTGCCAAGCTCCACAAAATTAAAGGTCCCTGGTTCGGCAGTAATGAGTAATGAGCTGTATTTAAAGCTGCCTTACCTGAACTTACTAGGCCAGGCCTCAATATGGCCTGTTTCAAATGAACAACCCCAGATGCTCTGAGAGACTGCCGCACACCCATACAAAACAACAATAATAATAATAATGATAATAATCACAATACTGAGCGTCACAGTGGCAGACTGGTTAGCACGGCCGCATCACATTTTTGAGGTCGTGGGTTCCCTTCCATCTCCAACCCACCTGTGTGGTATTTGAATATTTTCTGGCCACAAATGTGGTGCTCAGAATACAGGCTGCATTTGTACAAATCAAGATAATGTAAAAAAAAAAAAAAAAAATCGTGTCAGACCTTGACCAGAAAAGGAGAAACACGAGGGACTCTATCAGAGTATGACTGGAGTGCATGATAATGATCAGCAATGAAAACCATGTCACACCGATAAGATGACTTTAATTTGCATAAAAATGGATACAATTTAATGGCACATAATGTTTAAGGCATGCAACTGCTCTATACTTTGGTTCTTCTGATTTTGTACTAGTAGAGGCATACTGGCATGAAGACATTTATGTTAAATGTAATAATATAAATCACTTTGATTAAACTCTTCTAAAAGGTTCCACATTTGTTGGTATCATATATCTATGGGATGAAAAACAGACATGAGTGTAACAGGTCAACTGATGAAAAATGAATCACTGAATTGAAATAAGCTAAATTGAATAGATACCAAAGACGGGCGTATGAGTTTCATGAGGGAGACTCATACAAGTCACATGATTGGCTGCTGGCATGACCATCAGCTAATGAAGGCAGTTGTATCTACTCTTGCTTTCATTGGTTGATGGCTGCACTGGGAGCCAATCACGTGTATTGTAGGCAGGCCTCTCTCCCTCATGAAACTAACACATGCTTATTAGGTAGATGCAAAGGGACACAAGAGAGAAGTTCGACGCAAATGGACACAAGAGAGAAGTTCTCGTCGACCTCATGAATCTCATATGGCTTAGTAGTTGTGAAGGGAGACCAGGAGAGAGCAGTGCTGCAGCGGAGCGTTGTAAAACTCTCATATCTATTTGTTTTAGAATAATTTGAAATTTTGAGCGTAAACTCTGATTGTTATCATGTTTGGTCAGCTACAGACTTCACTCTAATCAGACCTGGATGGGGCTCACGGTATGAGTTGCGATTGCCTACAATTGATTTCAGGTTTATGTATGCGGCGTGGGCGGGGCTCTTTTTAAGCATGTCAATGTCCAGTTGCAAGCGGTCGCCTGATTCGATCAATGTCGGGACCGGGGTGGATTGACGGTTTGCGACCGTCTACCAAATGTCAAATAACTACTGCTACCAATGTCAAATAACTACTGCAACCAATGTCAAATAACTACTGCTATTACTATCACCCGCCGCCCCCGTTCCATTTACCCTTCCAGAGGGAGTTAGTTAGGCTGAACGCATCAGCTCGACATTGACATTGAGTTATTATGCTATTGGGAGTTTAGGGTTATTATTTTTATTACTTTGAATTTACAATTGAAAAAGTTTTAAAATATGTCATTAATTGAGGGTGCGCCATATAATCCGGTGCGCCTTGTATATGGAAAATGTTTCAAAATATGTCATTAATTGCGGGTGCGCCTTATCAGGTGCACCTTATAGTGCGGAAAATACGTTATATATGTATACTGCTGTAGTTCGACGTCGGAGGAGTGCCCGTGGCAAGTGCATTTATTGTTCACTCATCTGTCTAGCACGCAGGAAAACTTCACAGCACGTCTCTTTGCAAAATAGATATTATTTTTTTACTTTTTTACATTAAAAAAAAAAAAAAACGTGATGCGATGAGGGCGCGAAGAAGCGAGGGATCACTCTACTTTCAAAAAGTATTGGTACAACAACAAAAATCATTCAAGCACAAATGTCCTTATTTTAAGTGTCATTTATGCCACAGCATTTTCAAATGTAAAACCAACAGCTAACGTGAAGTCTAGTTCAAGCTTTCATGCAAAATTTACAAATTACTAAGGGAGACAAATATATGTTGAGTTACTATTGTGTTAAATTCATCATTAGTAATTAGTACAGGTTTGATACAAGTCTCATGTTTTATGAGGTCCTTGATAAGCGTATCTTATATAGCGGATCTTGCCGGAAAGGCTGCACAATTAGAAATAATCAAATTCCATCAATCCGAGTTCATAAGAAGCTGGAGTCTATCCTAGCTGATGGATGAAACGGTAATATACATCCTGAACTGGTCATTAGTCAGGCGCAGGGCACAAAGGCAGACACACAACCATTCTTTCTTCTTTCACATTCACACCATTATGGAATGCAGACCAAAGGCATGCTGTCTGCACTCAAGTCCAGTGAATGTTTCTGTGACTTATGTATCAATTTACAATACACATTATTTGACCCAGATCTAATCAGTAATGTAGAGTTAATTTAAAGCAATAAAAATAATACACTATTTTAATACAGTTACACCACCATTCAACGATATATTTGGTCATAAAAATGCTAATTTTTCCAACTCTATACTTCTACAAGATTTTTTTTTTTTTTAAACTTAATGAATTAGAGCACAAAAATGTTTTGGGCATATAACAAGAATTGTCTTCCACTTGTGAATTATTGTATACTGTATAATGTCATTTGTAGAGGCAAATTAATTTGACATAGTGAAATCCATTTTTCTGTCTGTGAGCTCAAATCTCAATTTCATGCCTGTATGGTGGAGAGCTGTCATTAAGCAATGTGATTTGAATATTCAGATGACTGTTTTAATTGAAGAGAACAAGCGTTCACACATGGCACGGCTGGCAGTGTTGTCGAGCGCCTGAGGCCTTATCCCTGAGTGGCCTAGACCCATCTGATCACAGCTCAGTGGAGCCCACGAGCCCACCAACGCTACAGCACAACCCTGACTGCTTTCAATGCCCTCTAGGCTTCAAGCACATTCACATCAGCCTGAACTCACGCACACACCTGCACAGCAGAGGGGAGGAAGAAGCGAGGGTATGTAAGTGACAGGCGTGAGATGAATGAAAGATATTATGGCCTTTTGTGTGTTTGCATTAAGATGGCAGATTTTCACGAGTCAAAATGAATGTGCTGTATGGTTAGTTTGGAAGTATACTGTGCTTCAGGCGGGGGTGGCAAGAAACAGCTTGAAGCGAGCACTTTGCCCTTTTTTTTTTCCCCAGAACTGTTCACTCACTGCCCAACTGCTTCATGTCGCAAAGTCTGTTGCCACCAAGGGTAGTGCTCAAAACTCCAATTTTTGCTCTTCCCGCAGGACTACTAATTCAAGTATCCAAAAAAGCTCAGTTGAGTCGCTTGCAAAGGAAAGTACCACTTGATTTCAGGAAAATAAAAAGAAGGCAGATATTTCTAAGCACCTTGTCATCCCCACTCCTCTGCTCAAGCACCTCTTGTCCACCACGGATCACACCCTCCTCAACTGCATTAATTGGCTGTCAAAATGTGCTGAATTAACAGATTAATGAGCTTGAATTTCAATCTTAAATTTGGTAATAACAGGGATGTATCCATGTTGTGGCACAGGCACCCCCTGCCTCCCCTTCTTGTGTGCGTAAGCCTGTTACAGATATGCATCCAGGACATTTGAGCGGATTGCATTTCATTAGTTTGATTTGAGCAGACAGCACTAAGCTGCTGAAGGCTCTACACTGACAGCTAATTACAGGAATCAGCCCTGTCCACTGATAGAGAACAATGGGCCGGGATGAGCCCGCCTAGCCAGGGGGACTGGCCCTGCATACAATAACAGCATTTGGCTAATATAGTACCCACAATGGAAAACCATTACTCATTTTAAAAAGATATGGAAACCTTAATTGACTGCTAACGTACCTCCTCACTTCCAAGCTTGAACAGAGATGAAAGTAGAAAATGTCCTTTAAATCCATCTAAAGTACTACCCCCCACCCTCATTTAAAAACTCTTCATAACTAGCAACAATTTTACGTTCTTTTACCCACGCCTGCATAAAAGCTGTATAGATAGATCAGTCTTCATTCAATTACCTTACAATAAGCAGCTCACTCATGTGGACACTTTCCCCTTAAAAGAGAATTAAGTGGATTAGAGCAAACGTCAGTAAATTTAGCAGTGCATTACCCGTGCTACGTGTACGAATGTTAGATATGTTAGATTGCAGTCAAACAAAGGGATTACTTAAATTCCCACCCTTCATATATATATATATATATATATATATATATATATATATATATATATATATACTGTATATATATATATATATATATATATATATATATATATATACTGTATATATATATATATATATATACACAGTGGGCCACCAGTTTACGAGATTAATCCGTTCCGCGGGTGGGATTGTAACGCAAATTAGGCAAATGGCGGGGGAATCCAAACCTATGCTAATTAGCTAAGGTGTGTAAAATCCCAGGTAAAAACATCAAAATAAATATACATATTAAAAATTGGTAGCAAAATAGTAGACAAGGTACTACATATGTAATATACATCATAAAAAACATCCTAAATAAATAAAAAACATATAAAGGATTTATGTACCTTTGAGCAACGTGAAGAGTGTGTTATGGCCATATTCCCTCGTGAGGGTAGCTTAGGCTAGCTACCTTAGCCTTCTTCGTATTTCTTGATTATCTCCAGCTTCGTTTCCAAATAAATCACCTTCTTACTTTTCTTTTTAACATCACAAGCAATCTTGGGACCCATAGCTAACTAAGTCAAGTTTGAATTAATCACTACAATGCACAATAAATACCGTATTGAAAGCACTCTCAAACGAGATTGAGTCTTTAGGCAGCCATCTTTGTGACCCCGTTCGCTAACCAATAGGAGACCAGCATCTTCATGACCTGTGACGCCAACCAATAGCAGACTAACATTGTAGTGACAAAAGCGGTGACGCGTGTATAGAGGTACGTGCGCACACTTACTGCCATGTAGGATGTGGTGAAAGAAATGGCGTAAAGAGGCGACAATAAAACGTCACGGCCCACCACGTTGTGAGGTGAACAATAAACGTAAGGCAGGGATGTCATAAACCGGAGGTCCACTGTGTGTGTATATATATATATATATATATATATGTATATATATATGTATATATGTGTGTGTGTGTGTATGTGTATATGTATATGTATATATATGTATATATATATATATATATATATATATATATATATATATATATATATATATATATATATATATATATATATATATATATATATGTGTGTGTATATGTATATATAATTTTTTTCTTTTACTAGAGTCGCTATCCTCTTACATAATTTTAATGTATTTTTATTCTTTGCATATTCAAGACAAATATTACTGCAGTACACATTTTAAATTACATTCTAAATTATTAACCTCAAAAGCTCTCCCATCCCGAGAACCGTGGTTATGTCAGCAGCGCCCCGACGTCCAATTAGAGTGAAGTCTGTAGCTGACCAAACATGAAACATGAAAGCGGAAGACATGACTTAACGCTAATTATGTCATTGTAAATGAATCTAGAAGGAAGGCGGGAGGAATATTTATCATGGTTTCAATGTGATTGGGACCCGTGATAGGGAAACTTTTACCGCCTACACAATCATCGGCTCCATGACGGTCAAGCTCCATTCAATAGCAGCGGCGTAAAATGTTGTACAGTACTTATGAATGGGAATGGCTCATTGGTGCGACCATCGACCAGTGAGGGCAGGAGTGATTCAACTCCTGGGCAGGAGTGGATTATAACAGCCGATCACCTGTTTTGTAGGAGAGTCACATCCGTGACCAAAAAATCTGCGACATGATAAGAGCTACTGCGACAAATTTCAACTTTTATGCTTGTTTATTTGGAATGAAATGTAAATAGACATGGCAAACCATATTTTAATTGACTTTAAAATCTGAAATCAAATATCCCATCGGAATAGTCGGACAAGTAACAACATTAAAACAAGCAAACTTTGTTCGATGATGCCTTTGTAAATGAAATGGAAAAGGTATTTTGGGGTTTAGGCCCAAAAAAACATTTTTGCCCAGTCACATCAGTTGAGATGTTAAACTTCTTGAGATTTTAAAGTGTTTATATCCCAGATGATGTCCTTTCCTGGGATATTTGAAAGATGATTTTGTGCCAAAATCTTCAACTTGGTCAAATTCAAATCACTGCAACTTCATGAAATTTTGTGCTATCGCCATTCATTATATATTATTTTAAAGGAAATTTTGTATAAATTTAGAATATACCAATATCTAAATTTTAATTTTCTTTGACATATGCCTGGTTATGTGAAACATGTCACACACAAAAGAACATGACCATTAAAAATTAGACAAATGTTAGTTTGCTGCACCACGGATGACTTATTGTTGTGCCCTGAAGTAAAATTACTATTGCAGTTACTATTTGCATTCATATGTATAGCACTTTAAACATAATGCATTATTTTTGTCAACTATGAAAGAGATCAGCTGCAACTTTTCTTGAAGCAGTGTGTGAAAAGGAAGTACAGTATTTTATTTTGTGTATATTCAACTATTCTGATCTCAGTTGCATCATTGTTGTTGCAGCAGCATATGGAAAAACTTTAATTTATTGCAGCTTGCTCAATAAAAATCTTTCATTTTGAAATTGGAAAGGTTTTATTTTATATATATATATATATATATATATATATATATATATATATATATATATATATATATATATATATATATATATATATACACACACACACACACACACATAGGGTGGAGTCGATCTCGTGAGATCTCTCTTCTTGTGAATTTTGTATCTTGTCCCATGCCTAATACTGTATATATATACTATATGTATACATGTGTATATATGTATATGTGAGCAGCGGTTTGTGAGTTTCACACGAACGCCTTCTGTGATGTCAGACTCTTGACTAAATTCCCCTACTGGGCTACACAGGCTATTTCCCGGAGCTTTTAAATGTCAATAAACCCTCATCAGCCATTAAAACGTGTCATATGTGATGTTGTCAAAACTTTAAAAAATTCATAGTAAATCGAAAATAAATATCCAAATAATTTTATGAAGTCCAAATTACAAATCACAGTTTAATATAAGAAGAACATCATTTTATTTCTTTACTATTAATTGAGTATTAACAAAATAAGATGACATAAATATATTTAAGTTGAAACAACAAAGAAAGAAAAGGCTTGCAAACACCAAAACAAACAGCGGTCACATTTGATCAGTCTTTTCAATATCACAGGGTGTTCCAAAATGTTTGACCCCATTTCCAAGTCCAACAATTTTGACAATTTTCTTTGGAATGACCTCAAATTTTCACAGCTTGTGTAAAAACGTTTCATGTTTTTGTGTGTAACTTTTGGCAGTTCTATCTTTTCGGGGTAAGAAATGCCATTCACTTCAAAAGAAAAGGCATTTTGCATGTTAGCGTATGCTCGGACTCAGTCACTGAAGAGAGTGCAGTGAGCCTTCTTCACAATTTTTGCAAAGAAGGCACCAATTACAAAACAAATTAGGATTTGGCACCTTAACTTTCAAGAAAAGGGCTATTTATGCATACCTAACTTGCCAATTGCCAAGACGGCCATCAACGTGTGCAGAGTCACAGGTGGCCTTCAAATTGAACATTTATGAAAATCTATGATAGAACCAATAAATATTTGTACTTTTCTTTGTAAATTAAACCAATAAAACCTTTGACCTTCAACATAAAGTGTTTCACAATGTTGTAAAACCCTGTATATACTGTATATACAGCGGACCCCAGGTTTACGGCGTTCCTAGCTTGCTTTTTTTTTCACCTTACGATGTCGACCGCGGCGTTTTTTGGTCCCCTCTTTATATCATTTTTTTCGCATTACATCAAAAATCCTCCTCAAACATGGCGGTCTGTGTGCGTGCGTGACTGCAAGTCACTTCACGCTCATACGTCTATGCATGCATCACCACCTACGTCTATAGAATGCTGGTCTGCAATTGGTCCGCCTCACGACTCCCTGAGATACTGGTCTGCTATTGGTCGGCGTCACAGAAGCAGTAAGAAGCTGGTAAGCTATTGGTCAGCGTCACGGTTTCCAAAATGGCGAAAGGTTAAAGCTTTGTTTGCCCGTGAGTGCTTACAAAAACGTATTTATAGTGCATTTAGTGCTTAATTCAAACTTGAATTGGTTAGCCATGTGTTCCAAGATTGCTAGTGATGTTAAATAGAGAAGTAAGAAAATGATTAATATGGAAAGGAAGATGGAGATAATCAAGAAATACGAAGAAGGCTACACTAAGCTATCCGCACTATGGTATATGGCTATAACAAGTTCTCACAATCCTCAAAGGTAAACATTTTCTTGTTCTTCTTAAAAATATTTAGGTTATGTAATTGTGTATATTATATATCATATATAAGTACCACTCACTATACTATTTCGATAACAATTCTTAATATGTATTTACCATTTTTTAAAATTCTACCTGGGGTTTTACACGCATTTGCTGTTTTACATAAGTTTGGATTGTCCGCCATGCGACAAATTTGCATTACAATCCCAACTGCAGAGCGGATTAATCTCATAAACTGGGGGCCCACTGTGTGTGTGTGTGTGTGTGTGTGTATATATATATATATATATATATATATATATATATATATATATATATATATATATATATATATATATATATATATATATATATATATATATATATTGTACACAACCCCAGATTATCGAGGAAAGTCAAGCCATGCCATACTCGTTAAGGCAGATTTCTATGGTGAAGAGCATTTTTGACAGAGTAGATTTTTTTGCTATTCTCTCTTGGTTGTGGCTACCGGTATGGTCAGTGGCTAATGGCCAGGTGCCCTGACATTTTTATGGAATGAAACACCATCTCTGAGCTTTTTGTGCCATTTTCAGGTCAAACCTTTAGGTCATTTCCTCCTAGTTTTTACCAGTCATTTTTTTTTAGCAAGTTGATGGAAGGTAATGACTTAGGAGGATGGCTGTGTGTGCAAGTGACCATGTCATCTCAACTCAGTGACAGCATCTGTAGTGGTCGGCCTATACTGCCAGTTAACAGGCAGCAGCCAAATACGTGGTTCAGGAGTCAATGTGAGGTGGTCTCTGCACTGACTGGCAGGACACGTTGGTTTGTTAGGGAGATTTGTCCGTGCCACAGATCTCCTGTCTGCCTGTTCGTGGCACTCGTGTCAATTTGCACACCGTGCATATCTCTCGTCTAGCTGACAGGTGAGCAATGGAATGATGCTCCTTCCCCCTAATTGTATCCCGCAGTCCAACTTGTATATTGCACAGATGCAGAGTGGTAGGGCACTGTTAGCCTACCGGCCAGGCCCAGAGCATCCTCCCCAACATGGAAGTAATGCAAGGTGAGAGGGTCAGTCGCTCTGTCATCTGGTTGTCTCCATATTGTGAAGAATGACAGAAAACAAAACCAGGTATATATTTTGAGCATTCTGCAAACATACATGTAAACAGAAACACCATACATAACAAACAATAAATCAAACTGTGATTCCATTAAATCCACAGAGAGGTACATAGATGCCCATGCATTTATGTCAGGGTAGCTTTATTCTTTGGGGAATCTGAGGATCTGCTTGAGCATGCGTGTGTGTTTTCGTGGGGGTAATTGTCAAATTGTCCATCACTGAATTCCCCATAGAACTGTTTATGTAAATATGGTCCACACAATTTTCAAACAGTATGCATGATGAATGGATAAAAATAAATGCTACAAGATTCGAAATGCTCTCCTTATTCAACAAACAGGGTTATCCAGTGTACGTGCATGTGTGCGCGTGGGTTTGGGGGGTAGATGAGAAGTAGCTGTTGAGGTGTGCCATTTCCTGGCTCATGGAGGCCTTGGTGCCAGATGCATGGGGCTGGAGCTGCTTCCTGCGGGCAGATGCCTGCAGTGCTGCCTCCATGATCCCAGCTCTGTTCCTGTACCAGCCCTACAGTCTGCTTCATGCCTCTGGGGGGTGTGGTGTCACAAGTAGGGGGGTCGCTGAAGGGAGGGGGTATGGGATAATATACTCATGAACACAAATCTCTCCAATGTATCACACAAAGCACATATTACCGAATGAACAAAGATGCACATCCGGTGCGTTATATTCACATAACAACTCAGAGGTTCTAAAATATTCATTAGAGCTCAGCCACACATCTTCAAATACAGTATTACATACCACCAATACCCCCCCGCAAAAAGTCAAGGCCATAAGGTGCTATGCTGTCAATCTTGCATATTTGTGCATATTATGGAGGCTTGAGGAAGTATAGCTCGACCCAACAGGAAGGGAATGCCTATTTCTTCACATCAGCTCTTCCTTGGTGTGAGTAGTACTGCTTTCATGACACGCGTTCTTAGCCCTGGTCTCTTCCATCATATTTACCAGCACCACACTGGCATCCAGAGGCCATCTTGAGTACTGCGTGCCTTCAGCTATCGCGTCAGCCCTCTGGATCACTCTGCTATCAAGTCTAATAATATTAGACCAGTAATTAGTCACAGCATAGCACAATAAGATATGTTGGAAAAACCAGAGTCCGACGGTGCGCTGTCTTTTATCATCATAGTATGTGTCTGCACCCCAATTTGGAAACCTGGAATAGTGGAGGTGTTTTAACTAAAGTACAAGGTACAGTGGTACCTCTACTTACGAGGTAGTCATTCCAGAAGTAATTTCAAAACGTGAATCTTTCATAATTAGAGGCACTTTTTACCCAACCTAATCCGTTCCAAGGCCTCCCCAAATGCTCCTAAACCCTTTAAATAAATATTATTAAATTATAAAAATGCATTGTAAACTGTAACAAATACATTTTAGAACTCTATTACTGCATAATAATCTAAATATATCATGTAAAGAATAATTATTTTGAAAAAAGTGATTCAGTGATTCAGGAATCATTTACAAGCCCATAGGAGCATATATATTAATATATATTTTTTGAGCATGTAAATTTACTTAAGCGTAGTGCTTCCTGTGTGATGTCATTACTAAAGTGCTAATGATGTTACTATAGACAAAATTTTTCCGCCCAGGCTTTTTGTAATTTTTTGGAACAAGAGGCGTTCATAAGCAGAGGTACCACTGTACAAGATATATTAGTTTTGAATGTAGTCTTGAGGATGAGAATTAACCACTTAGAAAGTATGGGTTCAAATTCAAAAGCAGGAATCAATTTTGTTGGTGTGAATTGTATAATGTTATTTTATTTTGTCGTGTTACTTGTATAAAGTTTGACAACCATATTTGTGTAATTAAGAAGATGATAATTAAATAACAAACACATAAATAAATAAATTACACACTCAAAAAAAGCTATACAATGGGTTCGAAACAAAAAATTCCATAATGTTTACGTAACTATAAAATTGTGGTGAAATGGTGAATGTTGTTATTAAAATTACAATGACTTGAGTGGCATTTATTGTTACTTTAAATCAATGCTTAGTCTTATTTCTTCAAAGAGGAAAAAAAAGTCACATTGATTCCAAAGTCAGTGACACTACATCTTGGTTGTTGCTGCTAGTCTCAAGAGGCTGTCCACCCACTTGATTGCAACCAACATTGCCAAAGTCTCCCTCATAAAATCTGTAGGCCTGAATACATACACCATCCCCACCATTTACGCAAGGGATGCGTCTGAGGTCGTTTTTGAGAGCCACTTCCTCAGGCTTGGCTAACCAAAAACTCCCATATAGTCTCTTGATAATTTTGTTGCTTCAAATGAAATATTACCAAATGATCTGCACATTATTATACTGTATGAAACATGATTGAGTTGTTATACTGCTTAATGAACTCATAATTCTCTAAAAAACTAAGGTTGGGCAATAAATTAGCAGAGGTGGGCGCTTCGTCAGCAATGATGGACTGTCCGTCAGTCTGTCAGTCGGTCTGTTAGTCTGTCAGTCAGACTGACGCCTGTTTTGCAGACGGACTGAAAAATGACAAGAATGCTAAAAAAAAAAAAAAAAAGCAAAACAAATAAAAACGGCGACTTAAAAATGTCGAAATTGCAATTTTCATCCACCATTGTAATAGTTGGAAAAGGTATTTCATCAGATGTCTATCAGACGTCCGTCATATGTTCGTGAGCCTGCCACACCTCTTTTTGGTTACTGAAATGTAGTCAATGTGACAATAGTCACTTTACAGTATGAACAAACAGTGTAGAAATACAGTATGTTCAGATGAGTAAATAGACTAGATTGGTTCAATTTACGACCTATCATTTACAGTTATAACACAACTAATTTTACCTGAGATTTATTTGTAATTGATCCCTTTCTTAATGCTGATTTCATAAACCAAAACTCATACTTTGCACAATCTGGCTGACCAAAAGTTAAAAGTAATGTTTAGAATTAAGTCTTGAGATTTGTTGTGCTATTTTGCTTTTTAAATATTTTTTCCATAAAGATATTTCTTGCTGAAAAGAGCATTCTGGGATGCATTTCCAGTGCAACGTGGTCATTCTTTCAAGTAACCAATGGGTGCAGAACAAATTTGCATTATTTCTCTGATTGGCTCTTGACCAGGAAATGCAAGATAGAAGTTTTTAAATTTCCTAATTAAAGATGTTTCTTTTTAGTAAATTCAAACTCAGCAATACTTTGTTTTACTTGTATTTGACATATGAAATTTAGATAAGTTCAAATGAAAATAATATATTTAAATTAATTTAGCGCATTTAAGCAAGTTATTCACAAAGTTGGAATGCTGTAGCTAGTTTTCGCACAAGCTTTGAAGTTTACATTAGAACTTATTTACAGTTACGATACATTATTGGGCGGCATGGTGGAAGAGTGGTTGGCACATTTGCCTCACATGCAGAAAACCTACAATTTCTGGCACCAGCATACCTGTGTGGCGTTTGCATGTTCTCCCCGTGTCTACGCATGTTTTTCTGGGTATTCCAGTTTTTTTCCCACATACATGCTAGGTATTATGAACACCAAATTCCCCCTAGGTATGTTTGAGAGAATGAATGATTGTTCATCTTTGTGTGCCAGGCAATTTGCTGGCAACCAGTTCAGGGTATACCCCACCCACTACCCGAAGAAGGCTCGAATAGGTTCCTGCATGCCCGTAGCTGATGAAATTGAAGGATACCATATGTTATACTTGTGTGGACATTTTACATGTGATTTATTTTTGAAAAATAAGAATAAATTGGATTAAAATCATAATTGTCCAGAGTGAGTGGATAAAAATGAAGAGGTTTTATTTTTGGGCCATATCCCCCAACAATGCACTATGTAAAATACAAAAATACAACCCAAGATTATTTACAGAGCTCTTTAAAACACAATGATAGATTTATTAATGTGTCATACATATGCTATAACATTATATATTTATTGAGTATGCGCTCTTCATTCAAATATAAGAGAAAAGCTCCCTTTTACGTTGGCATTTGGCATAGAGGCACACTTTTATTCCTGCTTTTTGCACAGTCTACACAGGTGAACACAATCTACACTCAAAAAATGATGACTGAAGCATTCACAGTTGAACTGTTGGCGATGACTGCCTCATCGCTAAATTGAGTTTAAAGAAATCATTTTGGTTGGACTGCTGTTTTTTTGGATTGCTAATTACCATATTCTGTGCTCAAAATTAAGTACAATACAAGCTACATAAGCAATGTATGAACATTAAACAATGAATGAGACATATATATATATATATATATATATATATATATATATATATATATATATACAATTAAATAACATAAATAAAAAATATAGAAAGAATTTATTTACCATTGAGTGCCGTGACAGCTTCTTATGACCATATTCCATCGTGAGGGTAGCTAGGCTAGCTTAGCCTTATTCATTTTTCTTGATTATCTCCAGCTTCATTTTTATATAAATCGTCTTATTACTTCTCCCTTTGACATCACTAGCAATCTTGGGGCCCATGGCTGACCAATTCAAATTTGAATTAAGCACTTAAATGCTCTATAACAGTGGTCGCCAACCCCTGGTCCGCGGACTGGTACCAGTCCGTGGATCAACTGGTAACGGGCCGCGTGGGCTGCACCCGAAATAATGTTTTGGAGATGATTTAGTTTAATGCTACGTGCACACTGAAAGCGAACGAGGCGAAAAAGCGGAGAGTTTTGTATTGTAGTCAATGGAGTTTGTGCTACTGGGCACGAATGTGCGTCGGGCGATGTGATGGACGTGAATGGAGCGACGCGAATGGCCGCGCAAGGGTACAAGAATCTAAATTTCGCCTTTCGCGTGAAGTTATAATTTTTTTTTACTTTTTTCGCGTTTCGCGTCACCGCAGCCAATCAACTTCGGGAACATTCATCAGCTCACGCAGGGGGCAGGAATGAATCATGGCGGCCACTTTGCGATCACCGGGAGCGATCCAACACGGCCAGCTGAGCTTTCAATACAAAACAGCCAAGCAAGAGCACTCACCTGGCTTGTTGAAAGGCAGAAGCGAGAACTTGTGACAACTGGTATGTGCAGCGTTTGCTTCACTTAACAGCTGTTGAACCGTAGTTACTGTGCTAAGCTAACGATAGCGCAGCATTGTCAGCACAATATTTAGCACGGTCTCAGCCACTTGATTGCAACATTGAAACTTTTGGTGCCGCCTCCTGGCCGCTGTTGATATTATATACATAGTGAGAAGGATGATGTGTACTTTAGAGCAGCCAGCCCCCCCGGTCCGCAGTATAAGTCTAAGGCGTTGACCGGTCCATGGTGATTAAATGTTTGGGACCACTGCTCTATAATAACGGTTTGATAAGCACTCGCAGGTGCACAAAGCTTTAACGTTCCGCCATAGCAGACCAGTACTTTGGGCTTCCGTGAGGCTGACCAATAACAAACCAGCATAATAGTGACGTAAGCGGTTACGCGTGTATAGCCGTATGAGCCCGGAGCGACTTGCAGTCACGCACGCACACTGACCGACATGTTTGAGTTGTAGTTTTTATCATAATGCAAAAAATATGGCGTAAAGAGGGCACAAGAAAATGCTGCAGACAACATTGTAAGCTGAAAAAAAATGCAAACCAGGGACATCTTAAAACGAGGGTCCACTGTATATATAAATATATATAGCTCAGACATCCCTCACCCCTTGACATCGCCAGGCAGACTTCATTTGTGCCTGAGTCCGAAGGCGCTGGGCATTCGCTTGAACAGTTGGAGGCTTCTGTGCAGTGTGCAATGGCATATTTTGTACGGGCCCATATTTTTGTTCGACAGCTGCAATAGCCAATCCACCCATAAAAATGCCTTCAAGAAACCTCATGTAGAACGTGACGTAAGTGGACGCTTACTGCAGGAAGGCAGTGCTATACTGATCCACCATGTTTAAAGGTGGAAGTATTTAAAGGTATTAAAGGAAAAACATGTTGCTCAACCAGTTAACCTTTTAAAAAATAATAAAAATTAAGCCCACAATGGCTAAAGAAGAGCAAAACGAAAATTGGAGCGACACGACTTTCAGCATTGACGTCCATGTCAATACAAAAGGATTTATTATTGGAAATGAAACACGGAGACAAATTCTACAAGCAAGTCATAAAAGTCTTTCTGAGGAAAAAAAATATAAGAATGGATTTTGTATTGAAATAACTTCCGGACAGCCGTTTTGGGTGATTTAATATGTTTTTGTCATTTTATGTCATTCATATTCAATTGTCATTTTTGGTTAGCTTTTTGTTGTGGGGTTATGTTCGTGTTTCTGTTCCACTCGCACCTGCCTCCATCGTATGTGTTCTTGTTTATTTGATTTGGTCCATCTGTCTGGTGAAACTTTGTCCAGTTTTGCTCCTGGTTCGGTCCTCCCTCAACTTCCTTTTTTGAGCGACATATTTTGCAGTGTTCCTGTATTTTGGGGGTGTCCTTCCTGCCTCCTCGCAAATCACCATGCCCAGACATGACACTAAATGTTGTATTAAATATAAATATCTTATATTAAATTTATAATTTAGCGTCCAATCTTGTTAAAGCTTGCCTGCTCTTCATGGACTTCATAAAACCTTGTGGACAAATACTTTAAAATTATTACTTATTCTAAGTTTTGCCTCATAGAATGCTGTTTTAATTGTTGATGCGGGTTTATTGATGTTTAAATGCTGAGAAAAATAGCCTGCGCAGCCCAGTAATGCATAAGTGTGCGGGTATTGGGTCTATTCACTGAAGGCGTAAGTGTGAAATGTACATTTATTTTTTCAAATATATATATATATATATATATATATATATATATATATATATATATATATATATATATATATATATATATATATATGAAAAAATAAATGTTAGGCCAACAGAGAAGGCCTTGCTAGATCTGCCGGCCTATAATGGACAGCTCTACTGTTAACTCCTGGAATTCAGCCAGCCGCTGAAATTGACAGAATAGTACATACTTTCTGAATGCATCAATTGTGTGGTGAACTTGATTTCATTGTTCAGTCTGGTGTGATGCGCTGAGTAAACTAACTGAAAATAATTCTATGATCATTATTTCTGCAGGTTTTTATTGCATACCTTTATGCATTCTCCTGTTATTTCATGCTGCTGAGTGGCATTTTTGTGACTTCAACTTGGATGTTACCTGCGCAATTACATCATCATCTATTATATAGATGAGATGGTGTCACTGACAGCCCCATGGGTTTGGCACAAGTACAAAAATAAAACGTTGTCTTCGTATTCTTTGGATTTGTCTGGAAGAAGAGCAAAATTTTAAAAATCATTTCTTAGTATGTGATGAAAATAACAAATAGAAAATGAAGACCATAATGTCCACTAATTTAATATCATGGTAACATGCTTGTTGGCAATGGGACCGGTCTGCTTACGACTGTGGCGGCTGTCTGAACCTGTTTGCCCATGTGGGGGTGAAATGCTCATGATGAAGTGATTTCCAATAGGTCTTCACCTCCTCTGCTGTTGTTGGCCTGCGGCTCCTTCCGCTTTCTCCATCTCTGTGCTCAATCAATTGACTAATACTGCTGACCAGCTCCCACAGCACACCGCCAAGGGAGACATGTTATTGGATACGTGTGTGTGCGTGTGTTTATGTGTATTAGCCTATATAATATCTCCAATGGGGAAATCTCACACATTAGATGGAAAAATATGTAACAGACTTCAATTATCATGTTAGTTATGTGGTAAAACTTTGCTTGAACTGGACATTTTCTTTCTCCATCAACCTATGCAAAATCTGTTTACTGTACTACTTCACACAGCGCCCAAAGTGAATGCAAAACAATTTTGGATTACCCATCAGTCGATTTCAGGGCCCATTTAGGCAGCCATCCATGCCTATGGGCAATTTAGTTATCAGTTAGCCTCCAATGCATTTTTTCGGAATGTGTGAGGAAGCTGGAGTCCTCAGTGAAAACACAAATGGCCCAAACGAGGCCTGAGTTTGAATCGACCGAGGCAAACATACAGACTACCCACTGCTTTCTTCCCCAAAGCCTTTTGAGTGTAAGATGTCATTATTTAATTTGTTAGTCACAAAGCTAGAGCTGTATTTCCATTTTTTGATTTGTCATCATTCATCCACAGACTTGCTTCGATTGAATCGTTTTATTAATTGAAAAGTATTCAGTGTATGTTGCCTTTAACAATGCCTTTATTTACTTATTTAAGTTTGAACTGAACGCTGACACAATAAAAAATAAATAGCCGACTTTGGCTATGTCGAGGAGGTAATGTGTGTGTGTGTGTGTGTGTGCGTGTGTGTCTGTGTGTGTATCATAAGACTTCTAATTCTGACAGTGCTCATTGTTGCACCTGCACTCACTGAAGTGAATATTGCTTAAAGCTGGAATTATGCACTTTCGAAGAGGTCTTGTATTTAATCAATTTTTTGCTTGTAGTAGATTAGAATAAATGGCTGGTTGAAGAAAAAATGTGAAGGACTTTTCGCTGTCTAAGATTTCTTGTATATAATGTATGATTGCTTGTAGATTAGATTTAGCTTGTAGATTTAGAAAGCAATTTTTCCAAGGACCCCCATTGCACATGTTTGTGGAAACAAAACAAAAAAAAAAAAGTCAAAAATAAGTGCCCTTTTTTATCCAGCAACATATTCAATTTGACAACAAGTATATACCTTTCAGCTGTACAGAAGTTTAGAAAATAAAAATTGCAAATTCCACACCTCCTTTTAACAAACCGGGTCAATTTCCCCTTAAAGGTTGCTGCCAGTAATTTAGTCAATAACAGCATTCTAAAATAAAATGGCGCTTCAGTTTTGTTGGCTTTGTAGCCTCATTAGCAAGCAATAGTAGACACAAAATGCATTTTGACAAATTTAAAAATTATTATCTTTTTTAAAAATGTTAAACTGGTTGAATTGATTGCTTCATTAAAGAATCAGGAATACTTGCACATTTTAATACAAAATGAACTGAACACAAATACATATTTTTGAGCAGTAACCCAATGTTCTAGCCTTTCTCAATGTGACAATGGCTTCTAATTAGGTAGACTCAAATGAGTGTAACTCTTTTTTAATTTAGTTGTGTACAGCTCACTTGTTTCTTTTGTAAAACTGGAAAGAAAAGAAAATACACCAAACATAACCCTGGTAAGTCACTTAAGCAAGCATTATATATCTTACTAAATATACACGGATTGCGTGGATTATATTAATCCTATAACTGAATTACAAATTATATTCCTTTCAATACGAAATGTTAATTACATGCAAACGAGTATTATCAATGCAAAACATTTGCATACCATCCTTCCCTATCACAATGCACTATCAATAGCAGACAAAAAACAAAGACGAAACCAAACAAGGCACAAATCTGTAACTTTTGTAACTTAAAATTAAATTGGTTCGAAAACACCCAAATTATTTCCCTGACCCCACTTTGAGATCTACTGTATTAGAATACATGGCTAATTAAAGAATATAAAGATTTTTTTTTTTTTTTTTTTTCCTTTTGGCATTGTGATTCCTGAACATTTGCTGAAAAGTATTCCTGGCTTTTGGATCTTTTGCTGTTGTCAGATCCATGAGGAGAGCTTTCCTTGGAGACCAAAAGGTGCCTGCTGTTATGACCACAAGTACATGTGTAAGGTACCCACCCTCGGGAGTCCATCACCTGTTGTTTGATGCTGGAGATTAAATATCTTAATTAGGCAGTGAGTGCATATAATGGCACACACACACGCACACAAACACACACACACTTATTCAAACACCTCTTTTTACAACTACCTTGGCCTTGGTACCTGCCCCTTTCACCTTGAAACCCCGTGTTACGAACTTAATCCGTACAGCGGCTAGGCTCGTAACTCGAATTCGCGGTATGGCGGGCAATTCAAACCTATGTTAATTAGTGAATGCGTGCAACACGTGCAAAAACCTTAAGTAAAAACATCACGACTTTATACACATATTAAAAATTAATATCATAGTAACATAGGCTCGTGCCATCTAGCAAGATGAGGGAGTTTGGCCAATAGCATATCGGCATTTCTGTGATTGACGTGACGCCGGCCAATAGCATATCGGTATCTCCGTGACTGCCTTAATCGACCAATAGCATATCGGCATTTCCGTGACATGTGAGAAAAGTTGTTTTTGTCGATGGAGCAAAGTGAAAAAAATTGTGCGGACACACTGACCGGCATGTTGGATGGTTCGTAAGACGAAAGGTTTTTGCGTAAGAGGGGGACAAAAAAACGCCGCGGTTCACGCCGTAAGATGAAAAATACGTAAAACGGGGTTCGTAAACCAGGGGCCCACTGTACTCACTTTTAAATGAAGATATTTACAACAATTTGAATACTGTGAGCAGAGTACACATTTAAGATGTAGATTATTTGTCATGACAGTTGATACTCTCTTGTAATACAGCCTTAGTGTTATTTCTTTATTTTGGAAATCTGTATGTGCTCATATTGTCTTTAAAGCCACAGTGTGTAGAATTTAGAGCAGAGGTCACCAACGTGGTGCCCATGGAGACCCCAAAGATCACATGAGTAACCCGTTGGCCTGTTCTGCAAATAGCTTACAAGAGTTAGAACATTGGTGATTTTCTACGTTTTTACAAACAGTTATACATATATTACATTTATACTACATATTACACTTGATTTACACATTTACTACGACTGTCGCTTAATTATTGTGAAAAATCATTAACATGATTGGTGTCTTCACAGCCCTTTGTATTCCCCAGTACAAAAGAAGTAGCTTAATTTCAAAAAGGTTGGTGACCCCTGATTTAGAGAGATGCAGCTTGGGCAGCACATACGAGTATAGAGTAATAAGATCGCTGTCAAAAAGATGTATACTTGTTGCACCATTCGTACGAGTACAACACACGAGACACGACTTTGTGGATTTCATTCTTAGCATTCGTGGATCTAGATATGCAAATTAAGATGACGACACGCCAAGCTACCACGCAAAGTCAGTCAATCTGCGAGTTATTCGCTCCACATGTGCAGACAGCAGAAAAAAATGGTCAAATTGAATGTGAACTGAAGGCCAAACAGAAGCTTTCAATAGCTCATCAGGCTTCAATCTCAAGAATAATGGACACTCCTACAAGACACGTGATTGGCTCCCGGCGTGACCATCGACCAATGAGTGCAGGATAGATTACAACTCCTGCTCAGGAATTGTGAACACACGCCGAGTACCAATCACATGTCTTGTAGGAGTGCCTGTATCCCTCATGTATAGTAACTCACAGATGCTTGTTAGATAGACACGAAGGGAGACCAGGGGAGGAGTGTCTGTCCCCCTCATGAAATTTAGTTAGACGCAAAGGCATAGGAGTGCCCGTCTCCCTCATGAAACTTACAGTAGACGCAAAGGGAAACCAAGAGTGCCCGTCTCGCTCATGAAACGCTGCACCGGGGCGTTGTAAATTTCTTACCTAGATTTCTTTTGTAATGAATTTGAATTTCAAGTGTAAACTCCGATTGTTATAATGTTTGGTTAGCTACAGGCTCTTTTCTAATTAGACTTCTAGGGAATGCTGATAAACCACAGCTCACTGTGAGATTACAGCCAAAGGGATGGGATGGGAAGGGAAGGGATCAAGTCAAGTCAAATATATTTATAAAGCACATTTAAAAATATCATAGTCAACCAAAGTGTTGTACACAAAAACGTAAATAGAAACATAAAAACACACAAAACACACCTACAATCTAAGACACAGATGGGACAGCACTTGAGGGAAGTCCGCTTTCAAGGCATATTAAACAGTAGTTGCTGTGTAAGGTTGAATAATTTCAGATATTTGTCTTAAATATGTAAAGTATAAATACTTGTCACATTTAAAAAAAACTCAGATACCCAAATATACACATGCATGAAAATTTTGTGTGTGTGTGTGTAGGGATGAGGGGGTGATGGTATTTCACGGATTTTCACTTAGCACAGGAGGTTCTTGTCTCCATTGACCACGAAAAACAAGGGATTATTGTCCTCTAAATCTCACTCTTTTTAAAAAAAAAAAAATAGAAGCAGTGGTATGTAAGAAGACTCGAAAAGTCGTTTCTATTCAGTATTATAAAATAATCATGACTTAATTAGGAGCAGTTTGTAATTATTACTGTTCATAAAAGCAGAATGGATGAATGTAAAAAGTATTCATCAAGAGGCAAACATGGTTTGGTTATTTGTTGGACATTTATTGGAATTCTTCAATTTGGTTTGCACTCCACAGGTGGTTAGTCTTCATTGATATCAACCTGGCAAGACAAAAAACAAAAAATATGCACCTTCTTGTTTCTCTCATGTATACAACTATGATCTCAACAGCAAGACATGCCCCTCCACCTCTTTCCATTAACAATCTACATTACCAAGTGGAATTATTTTCAGTATTTTCAGGGAGGGTTTACTTTTAATACTTGGGCTGGACAGGTAAAATCATATGAAATATTTAAAAAAAACTGTTAGCAAAAAATCTGCACATTATTGACACTATGTGCACCAGCCTGGTCCCAATTCCTCACAGATAATGGGGGTCAACTGTCAATATATTGTTGAAAGTTAAATAGATACCATAAAATAGCTTACAAAGCTGTGGGGTAGTACCTCTGGTTTCTCTTGGAAACCACCTTTAAACTTACCTCAGAGTTTTTTCATCAGCTCACTGCACCTGTGTTTGCCGCTCCTGCGGTTCGAAGTAAACTAGCACCTGTGTGCGCGCAACCCTTATTCAGCTTCTGATTGGCTCATCAAGCACCATACCAAACGTTAGCCAGGGAGTACCAGCCACTTAGAGAGAGCATAGGGTGGGTCACGGCTTCACCAAACTTGAGGGAAAA
Organism: Hippichthys cyanospilos; assembly: GCF_059441005.1. Classification (NCBI taxonomy): domain Eukaryota; kingdom Metazoa; phylum Chordata; class Actinopteri; order Syngnathiformes; family Syngnathidae; genus Hippichthys; species Hippichthys cyanospilos. The sequence continues at coordinate 34,191,863 of NC_142369.1, read as the reverse complement.
GGCTCAGTCTGGCAGTTGCATATTACTGAAAGGTGAGCATTGGGAGAGGTTAGAAGGGGCTTTACGCAATGCTTCCTGAAAATAAAGTGGGTAGTATACCCTTCACTACACCACCGGGTGGCCGAACAGAGTATTTGCCGACGTTCAAATGTCTGTCAAATCGAAGCCACAAAATTTTCAACCTGTTATTTTTAAGGAGGAAATTAAGGAGTTGTAGAGAGAGGTTTTTAGCTATGGCACTATGTGGAGCAATGCCAACAATCTCTGCTTGCTTGTTCCGAGAGTTCCTGGGAGAGAGACTGCACCTCGCTCTCCTTCCATTGCGTTGTTTCTGCCTCGTCCGCTATTGCATTGTATTGTTTTCGTTTTTCTAACCTGTTTCTCCGTTTTTCAGAGCAGAATTGTGATCTTGGTAACTTGTTTGTCATGTGCAGGTTGGATAAATGCCACCCATCCGTTCAGACTAGTCGTTGAACAAAAGATTGGATATGGATCGTTTTCAGGTTTACATAAGCGGTCTGTGTCGTATTTGGATAAAAAATCGTATCGTTGTCATTCACACTGCTATTAAAAAATCAGATGAAGTTCCCATAAATGGAAATTGTGTTACTTCAGAATGCTGTGTGAACGTAGCCTTAGATGGAATTGATGACGGTTTTGGGGCCATTACCAGTGCATTACCATGGCATGTGTGTGTGTGTCTGTGGGGGAGCGTGTTTGCGTGTGTGTGCGTGTGAGTCCATGTGTGTGCATGTGTTGGGAGTTAGAGCTGAGAGGGTTTCCCCATTTCTGTTGTCATCAAGCTGGAAAGAATGTCTGGGCTCCAGTCAATCTCATCATCACCAAGCTGTCAGTTTACTCTAAAGTCTAAACACTCCACTCAAAAGTTTCTTTGCATGTCACACTGCTGAAGACTTTCTTTCGCCTTCTGTCAATTTGCCTTTTTAACCATTCATCTTTATCCTTACTGTCTTTATACTAAAAGGGAGTGTGTGAGCATCATGTGTATGTGTGTGGGAAGAGGAGGTCACCAAGGCTGGCAGTAAAGACCAATTTTTCCGGCTTTAATTGAGACATACTGTCAAGAGTGACAAACACATTTGCATTTGGTGTGTTTTTCAGGATGTATTTTATCCGACTTATCTTCACTCTGTTAATAAGCACTACAACTCTCGATGACATTTTTCCGCACGTACGCACACTTGAATAATGAGTTGTTCAGACTTCTTGTCTATCCAGACTAATTGGAAAATATATAAAACAAAGATGTGGAAAACCCTATATGAGGGACTTGCATATTGAACTGTCAGCTTGATATATTGACCAACCAACATTTTCACAACAGTGAGAGAAAATTAAGAAATGTTAGTGAACATTTATAAACCATTGCCCACCTGTATTCCATTTCTGCTGTCCTCACATTGTGACACATTGACTTTGTTAAGTAATACAGCCCGCAAATTAATGTAGAAAACAGGTATTTTGTACTCATAAGGTAAAGGAATGCATGTTAATGTAGTAAGTGAGATAAAATAAAGAAATATATTATTATATTACCAATTATATTGTACAATTGCTGACAGCATACAGCAGAATGTGGCGTTCACAAACGAACACATACTTTAAAATGGCTTTTCACACTGAACAATGGTAACCGGGGCTTTATAGGAAGCCATTCAATCACCCAGCCCCACACCCTCACTTCTTCTGTCGCTTCTGGAGGAGTGTCACCTCATTATAATGACATCATACATAAGTGGGGTTTTATCCCTGGAGTAAGCGTGAAAAAAAAGACTTCTTTTGTGCTCACTGCCATGGAAGGGAAGAAATTAGAACATCACAAATCAAGGAAGGATGGACTGAGCATAGTAGCAGGGAGGAGAAGTAAATGACAAAAGTTTGTCGGAAGAAAAAGGGGCAGAGGTGAAGAAGAGGAGCTACTGGCATCTTAAACTTGTGACCAAATAGAAATGAGTGGAGCCAAGCATGATTAAATATATGTTGATAGCTTTCGTCAAAACATCTCAGGTGCAGTCCACCCGTCTACTGGCGATATGTATGTGTATATGCATGTATAGAGTTCTTTTTATTTGCTTATGTTCTAAAAAAAAAAAAAGGAAACATAAAAAATACTGAATATGTGTTTTTAGAATCTTCTTTATGCTAAAATGAAGCAATTTTTGAAAATTACCAACATGACTAGCCCATGTCATTAGAACTTACACTGTGTGCACGAGAGGTGGGACTCTTTGAAAGTCTCATGATTCGCTCAATTCCAATTTGGGGGTTTTGAATTCAGAAGTGATTTTTGATTCAAAATGAATGTCCTTCAAAATGATTCAATTCAATCAAAAATGATTTCTGCATGGATGTATGCTTTTTTACACAAAAAAAAACATGTGGATGACTGCTTCTCTTTGTAGCGAGCTGTAGATTGTATAGCTTTTGTAGTAAAATGAGATAGGACACAAATAGTGTAATAAGATGTATTTAGATGTGAAGTTGAACTTTTTTCATAGAAACCAAATTTCATACATCTATAGTAACAGTCTTAATCCTACTTTCAAACAACTATCATTAGAAAGCTTCTGTCTAATTAATTGGCTAATTAAGTAGTTGCAGTCACTGCAACAAATGGGTAAATCTTACAATAAAATCATCATTAGACAACTACAATGAATATTTCATTGGAATTTACAGAAATTTATTAGAAGTTAAGAATTGAATTTCAGAAATTAATCAAGAAGAACTGAAATGATAGATGGGTGTAAGCTTGTTGATGATGGTACAGGTTTTTGCTGTTTATATTAAATATTATTTCCATGTTTCTTAAAGCTAATTCTTCCACCAATTATGATCCCTAAAAAGAGCACTTTCTCACCTTACCTTTGGATTTAACTATTCCAATACCGACTAATGACGCATCAGTGCGAGCATCTGCAGATTCAGTAATCTTTTCAAGCTCACTTCGACATGGTTGCAATGGACAGAGATCAAACCCGCAACCTCTGGATCACTTTACCACTGGTAGTTACGCTGCACCAAGTGTGTACATGCGCGCGTGCAACCACGCAAACGTCTGTGCATGTGTGTATTCTATTTTGGGCAGAGGGATCCTCGCCTGCAGGTCAAATTAGTTTCATGAGAGATAAAGCCTACTCAAGGGTACACATTATCATTCACTTGACATAGTCACAACAGTTCTCACATTAATCAGTAATTCATCAATAAAATACTGTATTTTTCGGACTATAAGCTGTGACTTTTTCCTCATGATTTGAGCCCTGCAGCTTATAGTCCAGTGCGGCTTATCAGTTGTTTTTTTTTGTTTTGTTTTTTTGATAGCCACCAGCAAGCAAATGTGTGTATCTATTCGTGGTTTCAATTTATGAAACAACTATGAAATAGAAAAAGAGTTTTAAAAATCTACTATTAAAAAAATATGTCGAAATTGAATAAGAGAATGTATGAAATTTTGGGTAAATTTGTGACGTGTACATTTTATATACAGCACATAGTATATATGATTTTATTTACGTAATATTGATTTCATGTAAGAATTATGTGCAATGTGTTTTTATATTCACTAAACTAATCTATCAAACAAAGGGAGATAAAAAAAATGCCCTTGAAGTATAGATTTTAATTTATTTAAATGACAGTATTCTGTTAATGTTGAAAATATCCATGCATCCATTTTGTATAAATATGGTGGGACTAAACATGCAGGCATGTTCAGTCTGTTAAAGAGAGGATATTGTCTGCTGTTGGCAGACAATTACAAAAAAATAACCAAAAAATATTATAAACTTCCATGTACAGTACTATCTTTTTTCAGGAATATCTTATTTTATTACCTGTACCACTTATCCATGCCAAAAATCATTTTTTTGCTCATATTTTGCCGCTGCGGCCTTTTTATCGGTGCGGCTTGTAGTGCGTAAAATACGGTATACTTGTTAATAATACTTGGTAATACTTGTTATATTTTAAATTGTGTAAATGGGCCATGGACAGTGACTGGGCCATGGCTTGGTGGTTGGCCTGCGCTGATCTAAAGAAAAGGATATTTTTGGAATGAATATGAACATGCTCAAAAATGTGGCTTTTGCTCTTATAATCTCCTTGCTTTGATATTAACTTTTCAATGTAATCATGTTACTTTTCTAAAACTTCGAAATTTGCTATTGGCATTGTCTTTAAATCTGGTGACTTACCTTCCCTGCATAACTACAGCCAACTAAGCACTCCTCAGGCTATTTCCAAAATCGCACAAAATCGCCCATCACACTATCTCCCCCTCTCTCCACACCTGCAGTTTGATTTTTGATCCAAGCATTTCACTGAAACAGCTACATTCCTCGCTGTTTAAGAAATAAAATACAATAAAATAATTTCTCAAGTTGATACTTTTGCTTAGCTTTGCCTTGTTTGAGATCCAGTAAACATCCACAAAAGGACACAAAAGGACAATTTAGAATGCTGAAATGGAAGGAGAAAGCCCACGCAGGTACGGGCAAAACATGCAAGCGACACACATGAAGCCGGAAGCGAACCTAGGACCTCTGAACAATGAGGCAGACGTGCTAACCCCTCTTCCACTGTTTTGCCCAGATCTTTTTTCAAGTCCAGTAATAACTCAGTATAATGGTTGTTCATAGTTGTTATTCTACTTTTGCCACTGAGGAGTGAACGCTATTGTTCAACACTGTACATCTAGAAGAAGGGAACAAGAACCTATGATTTTTCACACTGCAAGTTTTCACTCATTAGGCTTGCCCAACTTGAATACATTGATTTCTACTTGGCATTTTCACATTTCATCTGTCTCGACTGCAAACATGTCAATGTGTGGTGTATGCTCGAACCATTAAGTCTGGAAGAAGCTCTAACACACCAGCTATCATTCCATATTGTATATAGCCGCTCATCCTCACTAGGGTAGCTGGCTTGCTGGTGCCTAGCCCAGTTGTCTACGGGCAGTAAGCGGGGAACAACCTCAAGTGGTTGCCAGCCAATTGCAGGGCAGTTCTAATTCAATATTATCATAATCACACATTTTGTCTTATGAGGTGTATCTCCAAGTGCAACATAAAGATTTGTTTGTATCACCCTGTTAAACTTTATCCACCGCTTGTTTTGCCTTTATGTACTCGCAGGAGGAGATATACAATGTTAAAACCGCTGCTTTTAAACCCATCCAGAAAAAGATGCAAAATGTAAAACTAACTTCTGTAAGTCACGATTCACTAAACTGCAATAATATTCTTTAAATATAATATACTCAAAATATACAGCAGTGTCTCTATTTACACTCATCTTTTGAAATGAAAAATTCTATGGAGTAAGATCGCTGTCAAAAAGACGTACAGTAGTATGTGTGTTTAACCATTCCAAGTATGACTAAATTGTGTTGAGTTTACCAATAGAAAACTGGAGAGTGCATAGTATTATGAATACATCTTTTGTTTGCACTGTGAGACACCACCAAATTCAAAGTAGACTTTGAATTCATGCATGAGATCCTTTGCATTTGTGGATCTGGATATGCAAGTTATGAAGACGTCACGGGAAGCTGCCGGGCAAAGTAAGTTGATCTGTGCATCGAGACTGGCGCTTATATGAGCTTTCAATAGTCAGGCTGCAGTGTAAAGACAAATGTATCCACATTAGTAGTGACGTACAAATAAGGCTGTTTTTATGGCGTTATGTTTGTGCCACAATCGCAAGCGCGCAAAAACAGATTTTGACTGCAGAAAAAAAAAATATTATTAAAAAAAAATATATATATATATATATATATATATATATATATATATATATATATATATATATATATATATATATATATATATATATATATTTATATATAAATAAATTATTATTTTAAAATCATTCAAAGAAACTTTAAATTGGTTCGTAATGGCGGCGTGGATGAGTCGCAGATTGACTTACTTTGCCTTCTAGCTTGGCATGACAGTCATCTTCGTTCGCATATCCAGATCTGCTCATACGAAAACAATTCAAACTCAACACATTTTAGAGTTGTACTCATTCAAATTGTTAAACACGCATGAATGCTTTTGACAGCAATCTTAGTTCATGAAATTTCGGATACAAAACACCACTTTGTAAAAATGTTGTCTCTTGTTACAATGTATAATATTGAGACAGGAGACAACAGTGGTCGCTTGAACAATACTGCACTCTAAAATATCTTCACAACCCACCACATCTCCCCTTCCTGCTGGAGCATACCATTAAAAGGGGGATAATACAACAATCCATGCATCCTTCCATTTTCTATAGCCGCTTTTAACCCTAACCCACAAGCTTGCTGGTGCCTATGGGCAGTATGACAAGCCTGAATTTGTTGCCAGCCGATCCCAGGCCACACAGTGACAAACTGCCATTCACGCATCCAATCACACCTAGAGACAATTTAGTATGTTCAATACACCTCCCATGATGCTTTTGGAGTGCTGTGAGGAAGCCCACGCGGGCTCTGGGAGAACATGCAAACTCTCGTGAGGTAGATTAGAATTTGGGTTCCTGAAATGTGAGGCGGACGTGCTAACCACTGAATAATACAACAATCCGTACAACAAAAATCTATAATTGTGATCCTCTTTGTTTCCCTTAGAACTTTAGCTCACTGAATCCTTTGTCACACGCTAGTGCACATCAGTAGAGCATTAGGTACAACTTTTTTTATGAGTTTTTTGTCAAAATTTTAATATCTCTCAACTGTTGAACCTGTGCCTTCTTTATAGTTCCCTATCATGCCTTTGCTTCTCACTCACACTTCTCTTTGCCTAACCCCAAAAGAAAATTAAAATAAGTTGTAACATACTTAATATGATGTACTTTGGATTCCATGATCATTATGCCCTAATGTAATTCCAATATGTATTTGTTACAGATTTTGATGCATATTTATATATTTTAATTACTGCATTATTCATTGAAAGTGTTTAGGTACTTCTTAGAGGGCTTGGAATGGATTAGGACAGGGGTGTCAAACTCATTTTTATCATTGCCCACATTGTAGTTACAGTTTCTGTTGGAGGACTGTTGTAGTCCAATAAATGTAGTATGATCATCACACATTTCCCTAGTTTTGAAAGACGGAATACAATACTTGTTGGTTATGAAAAATTTGTAGAAGTTGAAGACAGCTTGCAAATTTATATTTTTAGCCAGTGACTTAAAGTCCTAATTGGCATTTGGCAGGCCACGTAAAATGAGGTGACGGGCAGGATCTGTATCCGTGTTAAACACACATGCGTCTTTTTCACAGCAATCTTGAATTTCTCTTCTGTTGATAAGGGTAAAAAGAATCTAAAAAAAAAAGTCATGTAACAAAATTACAAAAAAGATGGCTATATCATCTGTGTTGGCTGTAATTTATTATTTGTTTAGCGATTTGCTTCATGTTCCAATTGTATCACTTAATTTTAATATAAACATATACTGTTCCTGTCATGGCATAAAAAAAAAAAAGCTAATCCTTGTCGAAACCCTGTTAATTTATCGTATCTATTTTAATTGACATAACTTGGTATAGTAAATTAATTTTAATGTACAGTACTTTTTAAAGTGTTTAAAAATCTTTAAAAAATCTATGAGGGCCATTAAGCCAAGTTTGTTGACATTGAGTGAGACATATTTTTGAGCACCATCGCTAGTACTGAAAATGTGCTTTTTGTGATATTTGTTTAAAATGTTGTGAATTGATACATGGTTTTTAGGCTGGCTCTTACATCTGCCCATGAAACTGCTGACGAAGATTTGCTTTGTGCTTTTTAAAAGGAATAAATACACAATACATGAGGCTTTGGCAGACAAAGGGACAAATCCAGCTGGTGCAGGTGCTGGAAATCTAAGCAGGACTCAAAAACGTAGATGAGAATGATGTTTGAGGCAAAAGACAAACACCTGAGCTGGACACAATTGACAACATGACACTAAAAGTCGGTCTGGCAGCAAGGTGAAGTTCAAGACTGGCTGATGTAGACGGGTCATTATGATTAGTCGCACCATGGTCCTGTTCCAGCTGGTGTCACTCCCCCCTCACGCACACAAACACGCACACACCCACACACACACACACACACACACACAGGTCTCAACTGGAAGAGGTAGGAGCGCAATATTGTGAATTTCACTGTGGGTATATGGAGCAAATATATATATATATATATATATATATATATATATATATATATATATATATATATATATATATATATATATATATACAGTATACCTCAACTATGACACTAAACACAAAATGATGTAAATTCTTTCAGCCTCTTCCAGCAGCATCTTTTCTCACACATTCAACCCCCCCCCCCCCCCATGTTCCACCCATCCTGTCTTGATCCTGTCTCCTCAGAAGCCCAGGCAGCCGGATCATCTCTGTCTCTTAGTGTCAATTAAAAGTGAAATATCTGCATTTGTCAACATATCATTTGCAGGTGAAGGGGAGGGCTGTGATGCACCACTGATTTGTCGGTCAATCCCTGACATGGGGGCGAATACCGAGGCACCCATCTCCCTCATTAGACCTGGAGCTGGCACTATTGATAGCTGGGCGGCCAGGAAGCTCCGTTCCCCTCTGACATTATACTAACTGGAGAACAGGCCTCATCTGTCAATCCTCTCACTTGCCAGCCAGCGATCCAGTAAGGGGGAACAAGGGGTACATGGGTGGGGGAATAAGTACATGAGTGTCGCTGGTGCACTCTCAAGGCATGGAAGGGTGAGGCAATAATGAAGTTTACAGGCATTCAACACAATATCACTACATCTCGTTGCGTTTAATGGAAGACAATTTAGTGTGCTGACAGCATACTCCTGAGTGCTTGCCTCGACTTGCTTTCTGGTTTCCTCACACATAATCAGGAAACATGAATGGTTATTTGCATTTGTGGCGAGACAAACAATGGTGTTTATATTGTTTTCAGTCAAATTTGCAATCTTCATAGGTTTGTGAAGTTTGTACTAAGAGAAAAAGAAAAAGAACTAATAGTTACCTCGAGGTTTTATCTTGGCTTTTAATTGAAGCAGTCAAAAGAAAATGACGCTTTCTAGACTTCCCTTAAAACAGGGGTCACCAAAATGGTGCCCACAGGCACTGGGTTGCCCCCCCAGAATCACAAACTGGTAGCCCTTCGTATTACTCAGTATCAAAGAAGTAGCCCTCAGTTTTAAAAAGTTGGTGACACCTGCTCTATAAGATACTTATTTACAGAGGTAGCCAAAACCATCATTGATCGATGCCCAACTTTCGGAGAGTGCTTCTGCATTTTTGGCTTTATGATTGTGAAACCAGAAATGGACCTAGAATGTTTGTTCGTACTGGCCCGGAAAATTGCATGTAAATCTGATTCAGTCAGTGCTTAAGTCCGCATTTTTTTCAAGGATTTGCATCATAATGGGGGAACTTTATTCTTTAGACAACAGGCGCACAATCATACACACAATAAGTAAGCGCAGACGTGACACAGGCTGATTGATCATCGACAGCGTTGCAGTCAGATTTGGATGCAGTTTTTCTGTTATAAACCATATCCATGTTCCAATTGCAAACAGAAATGACAATCACTATTTCTTTATTATTTCTTCAATGTGATGTAAACATACATTTCATTTTGCTTAAACAGAGCAACATTTCCAAAAACACATATTGAATGACGTTTATTGTTATCTAGTTTTGGGATTGATCATTTCTGGTGGACAGTAGCCTCTTTACATTGATCTACCCACTTAATGAACTAGTAAATCTTAATGAACGCATAACTAGAATCTTTCTGATTTTGTACAATGAGTTAATGTGGTACTGAAATTTACACAACATGAAACCAAAATACTTTGGAATAGCCCTCCAAATTTTGATATCACCACCATATTGTACATAACTGAAGGAATTACATTATCCTGTATTTTATGTACGTATATAGGACAGTGGTGACGGTTTAAAACTGTTGTGTATCAGAGGAGTCAGAAGAATACATCAGAGGGACAGCACTTGTTAGAGTTTTAGGAGATAAAGTCAGAGAGGCCATGCTGAGATGGTTTAAACATGTCTGGAGAAGTGAACAGGAAAAAAAAAAAAAATATATATATATATATATATATATATATATATATATATATATATATATATATATATATATATATATATATATATATATATCACAGGATGAAAACATGAAGGCACTACTAGCATCTGACCTCATCATACAGAGAAGGCAGACCCGAGCAGTCCCTTTAGGCATTTTACAAGGAGACTTACGGAATCAAAATACCTTCATAAAGATATCTTCAGGAAGTTCATAGGAGAAACAATACAAAACAGAATGGGAGTAGCACAATGGGAAGGTTTATATGTGTGTGTGTGTGGGACCAATGAGAAAAATACACAACATCAAAACACAGCATCAAAATGACCTGAATGATAATAATTCAGCATCTCAACACACACAAAACTGGAAAACATGAGCACATTTGAAGTGTGCCCCATGCATGTATTCCGTGAAACTGAGGGTCTTGTCCATGAACTGCTTGATTATGTTGGTAAGATATTCACAACAGTAGCAATTTGTTCAAAGATGACTCCTGGCGACATTGGCGATATAGCAGCAAGAGGTGTGTGTGAGCTTGTTGTATCGTGCTTCATTAGACCAACAATTTAATAACTGCAACTGATTTAAAATGTGTTCTTTTTTAACTAAACGAACAAAGAAAAAGAAAAAACACTCACACAAAGAAAAACTTTTTTTTTTTTTTTTTCACATATTGTCCCTGACTTTTCTTTTCTTAAATATTTACATTAGACTGGAATAAAAGACTCCACACTGATATGCAACTACGTACAGTGCGGGTGTGTATTTTTACTTCCAAATTCTATATATCCAGAAAATACTCTCTGAACAAAAAGTTCTTTCTTGTGTTCTATCTAATAAAGGAAAGTGTGGCAGTGAGATAAGGTATAACTACGATAGATCACTGTAATGAGTCTCTCAAATACCTTTTACTCTGAATTCAGTATGTCAGAAAACACAGGTAATGCAGCTTACATGAATACAAAAACAAAAACCCATTCATATCATATATACATATCTTCATGATAATCGTATAAGGCTGCCCATGGAATTATGTTAACAGCAGTTCTGTACAGATCGGTCTGTTGAGTCAGTGTGTATATTCAAAATCTTCCTTCAATAGTCAATTTTAGATACCTTTGAAGATAAAAATCAGCTGAATGAGTTCTGAACGCTGATTTAGAGGTTTAAGTCCAGCATACATTATTTTTCGAACAATATGCAGTTGTCTATGTCATTCAAGTTCCAAGTTTGTTAGTTCTGTTTTCTTTCACATTTTAACAGTTTATGGTGGTGTATTTGAATGTTAAAACAAAATAGTGGAAGAGGAACTTGTAATATGCATGGAACAAAAACAAACAAAAAAGTGACCTTGAAAGGCTCAAGCCAGGTGATGAACATTCATTTAATCAAATTGGGCTTGCACTACATAAAATGGGGTGATCAGTGGCTGCCCCTCTCAATGGGTCATGTAATTGTTGATAATTGGGAGTACTTCGACTTACTTATCATAAACATGTCATCACAATATGTGCAACCTGTTATAACTGTTACCGCATTTCTCCGTGTACAAGTCGACCTCGTGCATGTCACCTGCTCTTGTATTTTGATCTTGAACGGACAAGTCAAGCTGTCTTTTCCTTTTCGATATTGGTCAAAGTCCACCGAAAAAATTATGCACACAGCCTTTTGACAACAAAGAGGCAATAAGGCGGTGCTTGACAAAAGTGCATTTGATAGTGCAAACGCGCTAAAACGAATGCATACCATATCGAGTTACAGGTATATATCTGAGCATTTTAAGCCTTGTAAATGATGATATTTCATATTTAGCGTTCTAATTAATGTTATTCAAACACAGATATGTGGAGAAAATTGGTCTGGTTCTGAGTTATGCTGGTATAAATCGAACCCCATAATATGGGGGTTGAAAATGAGGAATAACATTTGACTTGTACACGGAGAATTACGGTATGTGCCTATTCAAACGCTAAATCTCATATTCTGGTACCATCTAATGTAAAAAGGAGTTATAATGACACTTAGGTTGGAACATGCTTCTTTGGGTGTGATGACCACTAAAATTACACAGCCTTGATTTTCATTCATATCCGTTTTGTTCAATGGTCAAACAATACAAAAATCCGACGTAAAACGGACACAAATACACACACAAAAAAAATCCAGTGTCATTTTAGTTGTATTTGAAACAATGGCCCCGTTTACAGCTGCTTAAAATAATGCATTTTGATTCCTTCAATATCAACTGGAATATTCAGTATTTTTAACATGTGCCTTAAAAATAATATCAGTGTTCTATGTCTTTTTTAATGTCACAGTCTAAAAGTAAAAAATATAAAACACAAAATCCCTCAAAATGCAAAACGATGTGTAAATTCAAATCCTTCTTAAAAAAATACTCATTCCAGTTCAACCTCCAACAAATATAATTTGACTTTCACTGTTATTAATAAATTCATATTCAATAATAATGACCATTCACCTGTGAGTACCTTGATTCTTTACTATCAAAATATTCGTGTGGCAACATTGTGCGGCGGCATGCATGAAGGTTGACCACGCAGTGTTTACAGAAAAAAAATATGTTTTAGCATGTGATTCAAATCAGGGTTGTTATCAGGATTCTGTGAAGCTAGCAGATGAGCTAATCATTTGAATCAGATGTTTTGGTTGAAGGAAAATATCAAAATTGTGGCTCTCGAGGAACTCAAACGACATTATTTGTTGCATGTAAAAGTGTTACACACAAAAGGGGCAGAGAATATTGATGTTGATTATTTTATAACAATACTGCTTCACAGTTTTAGATTTTGCAAATTATGTCTTAAAATGATTCCTGCATTATCTGCCTATGAATTTGTTTCATACTTTGTCATTTTAGCTTGTTTCTTTTAATACCCTTAGAAAATTAGCGTTCAAGCCAAAGAATCAAGAATTGTTTGTTCATAGCGCAATTAGAAATTTACGTTACCCATCATGAGGGTGAAAACTAATGATACTTTTTACAGTGTTTGTTCAAACCAGCGAAGCATCAAAATAATATTTAGGATGCTTGAGATCATTTACCACACACAGTATTAATATTTAGTGGTCAGTACTAAAACCACCTTCATAAAATATGTTGGAGCACAAAAATGCCATCTATTCCTTTACAAATTAGACTGGGGCAGCTTTTATAAATTTCAACTGTAATGATAAAGAAAGTGACGAATACAGTATATCAATTAAAATTGTATTTTGAAAGTCATATATATATATATATATATATATATATATATACACGTGTGTGTGTGTGTGTGTGTGTGTGTGTGCGTGTGTGTGTGTATACTAAGTGGGGGGAAAAAAAACAATAGCCGACTTTTGCCAATATAGTGTAATAAATAACTTAAGATAGCTGCCCACTTAAGATCGGGCTGGACACATGTTTTAAACCAGAGGTAAAGACACAATATCTGCAAGCAGTTCTTTCTTTCTGATGAAACCATATACTGTAATCATATTACTGTCATATAATTTGACCAATAATGACAGTCATACCTGGAGGTATTTCATTTGGAAAATCCATTTTTAATTGATTTCATCAATTAAATCATTGTCACTAAGGATAAAAAAATATATCCATCGTAAGATTATTCTAACTTTTAATGTGATCATGCTTTTCATAGATCCCAAATTAATTTTCATGATTTGCAACATTAATTGTGAAAATGCTCATTTCTCTTTTTGGATGGATATGACATTCACCCTTTTGCTTAATCGGCTATAGTGTTCCTTTATTTGGGTTGTTGTAATGATGGTCCATCATTATCACTCAAGCTGTCATTACCGTGAATGGCACTGAATGGCAATGAACACCTCGTTCCGTTTTTGCAATAAACCAGACTGGTGAGCTGAATGAGCTGCTCACTTGGAGCTATTGCATGTTTCTAACGCTATAACAATTGTCATACATTTATGCAATTGTCACAACAGAGTTTAAATCCCAACAGGTGTAAAGTGTGCAGCTCACAGGAATTCTATTAAGCTTTTTGTCTTTACTGTTATGTAAGTAACGTATTTGAACGGGTCACCTTCAATAAATCTGCCAGTTTTGACAGAATTGACTTAACAATCAATGCCTAATATTTGAAATCATGAACTCATTCATTTCAGAGAATCTGACATTTTCAAATAGCTACACGGTTTTGATCATTTTATATACATCAAATATTCCAAATGTAAAAATCCATCCTTTTTCCCAATCGGCTCATGACATCCTGAGTTGAGGTCCACAGCGCCCCATCTCCACTATACACACTGTTAATGGCGCACTGCTTCCCCCTCCTGAGAAGCCAGAGAGTGGACCAGAATTTTCTCCAAACTTAGCCAACCGGGAATGCCGCCGATAGGCACCAACCTCCTTACAGCCACAGCTCTGACCGATCGCCTCAACAATGGAGATGGGGAACATGGTCCTCTCTGACTTGATGTCCCCTGCCTCTCCTGAATGTGGGAGAAATTCCGCTGGAGGTGGGAGTTGAAACGCCATCTGAAAGGGGACTCTACCAGACATTCCTATCAGACCCTTGAAATACTTTTGGTTCTGACAGATCGGACTGGCATCCTCCCCCACTATCGGTGCCGTTACACCAGCCAACCGTTAAGTTGATAGCTCCACCCAAGTATCGACAACATGCGGCCGCAAATGCAACGGCACAATCACAAAGTTGATCATCAAACTGCGGTCTTGGGTGTCCCACTGCCAAGTGCACATATGGACACACTTATGTTTCAACACGGTGTTTGTTATGACTCTCTTATGAACAATTTGGTTTCCCACTGCTCTCAATCATACCTCTCCAGGTCTCACTATCATTTCCCAGGTGAACATTGAAGTTCCTCAGTAAACTGAGGGAATCCCCACAGCACAACCTCAAAGGACTTCAAGGATGGCTTCTCTGTACTGATGTTCGACACATAGGCACGATGAACCCACCCAAAGGTGGAGAAAGACCACACAGGGGTGAATCCCAACTTCCAGGCGCCGAGCTGGGAGGTGTAAGTAAGCCCACACCCTCTCCGGGTCTCTCACAGTGAATAACTCCAGAGTGGAAGGGAATTCAACCTCTCGAGAGAGGACTGCTACGATTATGTCCAGTCGGAACTTTTATGCCTCTCAAACCAACTCAGGGTCCTTCCCAGCCAAAGTGATGATATTCCATAGAGCTAGCTTCTGTAGCCAGGCATCATTCCGCCAGGGTTACCACCCTTGACTCCACCCCTTGGCCCCTCCCACAGACGGTGAGCCTATGGGAAGGAGGACCCGTATTACCAAATGTAATCATAATCTTCATTCTGCCGTTTTACATTCTTTTATATCCAGCAGCAGAAAAACTGTCCCGTTCGAAAAAAAAAAATGTAATTGACAAACATACTTGTCGATGGCAGTGAATGAGATTAACAGAGAATAACTTTCTGCTGTTTCAACATGGGAGACGTTTAGTGCAAAAACATTCTAAATTAGAAAAGAAATACCAGCATCTATGTCATTACTGATCAAATTGAATGACAATGACCCATAAAGAAAGTGGTTTCATCAGCTGATGAATAAATTAAAAGTGTTCTCGGTCTGACTCTCATTCTTTCGAATATTGAGATTGTCTTTGCGACTTTTCACATCTTTACACACGTGTCATGTCTTCTCTTCTTATTGCATTTTACCTTAGCCAAATCTGAAGCTTCGACATCAGTAGTTTTCCCGGGGTGGAGCATCAGTCGTTTTCTATAAATCCATCAGACACTCACACACCTGTTTTGGGCACAGGAAGACCCCTTAGAGCATAGATATTCTGCTCTCTGCTAGTTCCACAGCAGTCTCTAATAGGAGGCTGCCTCAGATAAGCCTCTCCTCAGGGGGCACTTTGAGGACGCTGCCCATCTCCAACCTGGCCCCAGCCACCTCCTGTGAGCTGGGGCTGTAGGTGCCCTCTGACTGACGTTTCTTCCGGGCCGTCATGATGAGGAAAAAGATAACTAGGATGGCAAGTAATGCACATAAGGTGATGAGGGGGATGGTCACCACCAGCCAAGGGATCTGCTCCTTTTGCTCCTTTTTCTGCAAGTGGACATAAAATTAGTATTACCATTATTTTACCACACCTCTCATATTTCAAGGGAACATGCAGTATTTTATGAAGGTGTAACACAAAGACTTCTGGGGCATCAAACCTGTATTGCAGAGCAGTGATTCAAAATCTAATTGTCATTTTGGTTAACATTGTCTTTTTATTATTATTATTATTATTATTATTATTATTATTTTGTGAAGATACACTGAATAGACTAGTCATCAAGGGAATGTGTAGTTTTAACAGGGAGAACAAGATCACAAGGCTTTGACACCAGTTAGAAAGCTGCATTTGAAAATATGTAATGTAGATAATGGAAGGAATTCACATATAGTATTTAAAATATTTACATTAAGAAGTTATACGAATATTGAGAGAACCATGACATTTTCAAAACCTTTGAATTGAGTTCTCCTCTACAACCCTCGTGAAAAAAAAGCAGTCAAGATGGTGGAGGGATGGTTGGGTGTTTTTTTGCCAGCCAACATTGAACAATGTCATGGAGAGGGGAAGGCAACCACATAAATTTAAAATATCATGAAAAGTAACTGCAACAAGATATCAACTTGCATACGTTATGTTGATGTTGACTTGAAGACCACCTTCCATTCCTATTGAGCATTTGTGGGAAATTTTAATAAAACATTTTTTTGGGGGGAGGTCTGCTTTCAGGAAATCTTTTATTTATTTAGTCAGGGCAGTTCATATTAATAAAAAAAAGTACAAGGGACTTATGCATATAAACACATCACACCAGCCTGTAGCCACAGGTCACTTTCTGTCCATTTTCCCCAGGCTGATCACAGAAAATAAAACAGAAAAAAATACAGATGGAAAACGCACAATATACAAAGTAATGGAGGTTATTTGAGAAAGTATTAGAAGTCCAGGTAATGATTAAAAGGCTGATTTTCATGATAGTATTTTTTTTTAGTTCTGTTTAGGTTTGGCATTCTCTGATGCTGAGCAGTACAGTGTTGGGTTTTCATATCATTAGTCATTGAGATGTAAGATACCATATAGTGGCACAGAATTATAAAACAGCTTTTAAATACTGTATATTTGGCAGGAAATATTCAATGATTAGCCACGTTGGTGAATTGGTGTGAAAAGATATCATTACTTACGTTGCTCTCACACATTGTGCCGCTATAGCCTGGCACACATACACACTGGAAGTGGTTGAGTCTGTCTAGACAGGTGGCACCATTAAGACAAGGACTCGACTCACATTCGTCTATTTCTGTCTCACACCTGAAAGACATCAGCAGGGCTTTAAGACAACACAACGTGACACACACCAGCAAACACGTCTCCTTATCTTACATGATGAGACGGCTTAAACCTGTCTCAACAGCATGGATGGCGACATTTTTTATACCGAGAAAAAACGGGGGCTTTAACCTCAGATATACAAACAGTAAGGAATGTGACTGCACAGTAGATGTACGGTGTATGTGTGAGACTCACCTGACACCTGTGTACCCTGGCTTGCAGGTGCAGTTGCCACCAGTGTCCCCGCCTATGCAAACCCCTCCATTAAGGCACTTTGTTTTGGCATCGCATGCCACTGGAGGAAATCGCCGCCTTTTGGGAGCAGAAATAGAATGCAAATGTCTGTCTATCTTGGTGCTTCATGATGGGTGAACTTATGCATCTAATGTTTAAAAAAAATGCAGTATAGGGGTGCCGTAGTAATAATTGAAAATAAGTGCCAAATGTTGTTCTTTGCCACTGTGTAAAGGTCAGTGATTTTATTTCAACATGGATGAGTCTTCTTCAAATTTGCATAGTGATCAGAAATTTTAGGGCAAATATATTCCACACCAGCTTGGGGTTTTTAGCTACTAAAGAGAGGATGTTAGTGAATTCAATGAAATCAAACTAACTCCTGCATAGTGGTGGCATACCAGAGTGGTAAAGAGGTTTCTTCCCCTATTGGATAATATGACTTAGTCAAGAAACACGTTTTCAACAATGAATAGAGTCTAGACAGTTTGTTTTTTGTTCATCTTATAACAAACTGATTCCACATTGGCCCACATAGACTCAAAACTAGCCCCATTCGCTGCAACAAAATAAAGCTGACAATTTCGTATGGCACTGAAATGGTTTCCTATAGCACAAAACTGCTTGTCCTCTACTGTGAAATATGGCTAAGTTAACATTAAGACAATAATAAAAATGAAATTTTAATAAAAACAATGACCAAAAATGACACTTGAAAGTGACTTATTTGAGTCTTTCTTTGGATCAGGCCTACGGCTTTAGTCCTCTACATGATCATCTCTGTACATGCATAAAGATATGGGTTAAGTGCACATGTTATTGTTTATACATCTCACTATTAAAAGATGGATTTTATTCAATGATACATCCAACCATCAAATTTCTATAGCTAGGGTTTAGAGAAATGTCGCCTGCTCAGAAATTGTCATCATTTTTTGTTTGAGTTTAGGCTCAGTACGATTCTTCAGTACAATAGCACGCTTGGGAGCTATTGCAAAAGTTCAATATGTAATAAGAAAAAAAATCCCTGGTCGTGAATCCGCGTAATGGAGAAAAATCTGTGATGTGGCAAATCCACGATAGTGGAGCAGAGAAGTAATGAGGGTTCACTGTATATAAAAGTAAATATGCTGGGTTTACCATCATTTACCACTATCAAAACCACCATTCACACCTAGATGACATGACTCAGATCAATTTACACCAGGTCTTCCCCCACCCTAAAACTACAACGTGATTACGCCATAATTTGGGGGAACTGTATGCAGGACAAACAAACAAAATCGTATCCATCCGTAATCTTGACCACTTATCCTCGTTACAGTCGCAGGCATGCTGGAGGCATGCTATTGCGTTTAATTAGACTTTTGTAAAAAAAAAAAAAAAAATGCACAGAATGAGTTCTTGCACATAATTCAACAGTTGTTCTGAATAAAAATCTTTACGCGATAGGATGTTTCACTAGAAAATAAAAATGAGAATGGTGGCTCATGCGTTGAGAAATGTATTATCAAAATATATTAGGAATACCTATTTTGCAAGGGTCCGTATATTTTGTCCATATAGCCTCAGTAGTTTTTGTCTTTAATGCGGTTAGGAGGTAATGTATGTGCTTCTACTTCTGTGGCATACCCCCACATCATTGAGGTTGCCAATCCTTGCTCTAAAATTATGTGTATGATAAAGATGAGCAACTTACTGACAGCGTTTGCCCACGTATCCAGGAGGACATACACAGGTGTGAGTTTCCAAAGTTTCCACACAAATCCCCTCATTCAGGCAGCTAAACTCCAAACAGTTGTCCACTTCTTCCTGACAGTTTCTCCCTATATATCCAGGCTCACAGTCACATTGGTAGTCTGCCAGAAGGTCTTTACATGTCCCATAGACACAGGGTCCAGAGGCGCACTCATTTGTTTCGGCTTCGCATAGTTCTCCCTCCCAACCTGGATTGCAGCTGCAGTTAAACTCATTAAAATGGTCCTGGCATACACCCTCATTGAAACATGGCTGAGAGTCACAAACTGGGGCACCCTGGCATCCCAAACTTGGCTCATGTCCACTCAGTCTGGAGAAATGACTTGTCTGAGGGGCCTCTGGTACACTGAAAATCGGTAGATAGATTCCACCAACTCGAACTTCCCCCAAACATCCTGAATATTTCTCCGCCAGCCAAATTTGGGTATCATTAAGGAAGTTAAGGTTGCCGCCAACTCCAAGGCTACAACCCGCTGTCTTCCCATCTACAACTAGACGCCACCGGGACACCAACTGTTCAGGGTCCATCATGGTCAACTGGATGCGATGCCACGCTCCATCTGCGATGGTCCTGTCGCTAGTAAAAGCAAGCAGCTCTGCATCTGTCCCAGTGTCCATTTTGACCAGAAGTGTGGCATTAAGGAGACCCAAACAGAATACCTCAGCTTGGTTCTCGGCCCTCAACAAGATACCGTTGCTGTCTCGTGTTCTAATGTCCATTGTGATGTTTGTCACTGGGCTCAACAGGGAGTTGTTGGCAAAATACTCAAGAGCATTGTCCTGGAAAATGGCTTCTGTCAGACCTGTGGGAGGCAAAGATAATGAGTTT
This sequence comes from Hippichthys cyanospilos, assembly GCF_059441005.1. NCBI lineage: Eukaryota > Metazoa > Chordata > Actinopteri > Syngnathiformes > Syngnathidae > Hippichthys > Hippichthys cyanospilos. The sequence continues at coordinate 34,171,530 of NC_142369.1, read as the reverse complement.
TAGAAGCTACAAAATAATTGGCTTCTGTGCTTTGAGTTGAGATTTTACACATAGTACAGTATTAGGTTTGTGGCCTTAACGGCAGAGGTACTTTCTAATGTATTTGTCCCCATTCTGGAATCATTGACCAGTCATTATTTTTCATGCTGACAAAAATTGCATTGAAAACTTTTACACAATGTCCCGGAGGATGTAAACGGTATCTGATTGGTAGGTTATCTAACACTGAACGTTATATGATGCTTTTCTGAGGTGAATTTTATCTTGAATGAAGCCAATGGCATAAGATGACTCACACTCATAACCATCCCATAGGTCGACACACTGCCCTCCTTCAAAGCAAGGGTTTTCGACACACCACACACGTTTCTCGCACAGTCGTCCTGAGAAGCTAATGGAGCAGTCACACTTGAAATCATTCCAAGTGATCTGACACTTTCCACCATTGGCGCAGGGCTCATTCTGTGTAAAGACAAACACAGGGGCATGGATTAGATGCTCACTTGTGAAATCTCTAAACCAAGATGACTGCAAAGGTTCACAAGAGCTGCAGAGAAGATTAGCGGGTAACAAACAGATCAAAGGGATTCTCGACCAGATCAATGTCAGTTAGGTTGAGGCAGCACAGCACAGCCCAACTGTCAGAGTGCACGAAAACATTGCGACACAACTTCCTCTTCTTCTAAATAAAAGAAGCAGTGCAAATAGGGGATGGGGTTTGCTTTAAAACTGCCTTGTCGGCATCACGTTCTAGTTTTAATACAGTACCTTGCATGTATTGTCACTTTGACATCCTGGCAGAACATTCTTCTCTGCAGTTGCTTGATAAACCACCTCATCTTTATGGTCCATGATGAACAAATGCTTGTCATCCAGTCGAATGTCTTGTAGGCAGCCCTTAAATTTTCCACCCCAGCTATTCACATGTTCATCTACAGGGAGCCCTCCAACATACACAACGTCCCCTGCTTCTATGCTCACATTCCCTATGGTGCGATGGTTCCCCGCCATGGGGAAGAACACATGACCATAGTTTACTTTTATGGTCACCAAATTATTTTTTCCATCTGTGACATACTTAGTCTCTGACAACAGTGTGGTCTGCGGGCTGTAGATTGCAACAGTAGATTCCTTTAGGTAGATTGTCAGGTAGGACCTTTCGTCTCTGCGAAACTGCATAAGAAGGCCATTTTTTTTAAGAGAGCGCATCAGAAAGGAGATGGTGAAATTTTCTCCGTGGGTTTCGGTGATGTTGAAGGCAGCGTAGCTTGTAGTGTTCTCGTGACCAAAGGTCCAGGATGGGTATTCTACAAGGCAACGTTTAAATGAATTCATTATTTAGTATATATGCATGGGATGTATTTATGATTTGCTTTAAATTGCTTCAGGAATGAGTAAAGCTGTAGGCTTGTCTGCTATAGGAACTAATCAGGAACTTAACTGCCTCTGGTTCCATTAGCACAGAGCTTCAACTTATTGTTTAGGTAAATTCAGAGAGCTTGAAAAGCAGGAAGAAAGAAACCTCACCTCTTTCGCATGTGTCTCCAAAGTATGGCCGGTGGCAATGACATTTGGCCACAACCCACATATCGACGCAAAACCCAAATTGTTTGCAAGGGTCGTCGTGGCACAGGTCTTCTTTGACACATTCCAATTCCAAACCCATGTTCTCCTCTCTCATTAGGTCCTGAGGCAACAACAATTGATGGTCAACTCGAAGGTCTTCCATGCAGCCAATAAAACTCCTCCCACTTAACGTGAGTGTCAAATATTCCTTTGGTGCTCCTCCTACATATAGCTGTTGAAAGGAATTTGACTGAAAGAATATCAGATGGTTGTACACTTGATTTTTCACCTGACATCCTTCCTCACAACCAGGTCCATCTACAACCATAATCAGTCTCTCGTCCATAGTCACCGTGACACCATACCATTGTCCGTCATTGACTGGAACTGGATAAATGACCTGTAGCAGTCTCCCGGACTTTAACCTGGCCCGGAGTGAACCCCGCACCAGCTCCAGGGAAATGAAGTGTTCCATGGTACCACGGTGGTATAACAGCATGTCAGGTAAAGTGCTCCTGAATCTTAGCTGCATATGGAGTCCATAGTTGTGGTCATCAGTACCTTTTCTTGCTCTGTTTTTAGAAATGGGCAGTTGCATGTGAACGTAGCCCTCTGAGTTGAAGGAAAAGGTCGTAGAGGTGTTGCAGAGTTCTCCCGTCCAGCCTGGCCCACAGAGGCATGTGTAGCTATGCTCGCCATAAGCTGTCAGCAGAGGCATGCAGATACCATCGTGCTCACACTGGTGTTGCTGACAGCCAACCAGGAGAACATCACAGTTGCGCCCACCCAAAGGCTCTTTATCAGGTTCTGGTTTGGGACAGTGACATATATAAGAGTTGGCAGCATCTTCGCACGTGGCACCATTCTGGCACGGATTGCTTTCACATTCGTCGATATCCACTTCACAATGTGCACCTGCATGAAAAGAACCACAACTTTAGTCATTCATACTTAAACAGTGATCCATCAACACTATCACTCACAATGATCACAGAGGGCATTTTCATATATCATCAATTAATTTAATGATGATGAGCAAACTGAAAATCAGACAACATGGACCACTGTGCTGGAAACGGGTTGATCCGACTTCCTTAATCAGATGCAGAGACAAGCTTGCCTGCATGCCGCCTTGTACTGTAAGTAGATTTGTTTGAGGCAATGCAATAATTTGTCGTTTGGCAGATGAGGAAACTGGGATAGAAAACATCCATTAGTTGAATGAAATCCATGATATTCTAAACTTGGCTTTGCTGACTACTATTATACATGCTAGGTTGTTACTGTTAGAACATCCGTTGCTTTAACAACCCAAAATAAAGCAGAAAAGAAAACCATTAAACTTTTGAAACAATTCTAAACTCATTGAGCCCTAAAGCAGTTTGGCAAATTGTGTGTCAAGGCTATCTCTAATACAAGCACATATCGTTATTACAATATTACCTATGTTATAAGTGCTGTACCATGCTGTACCTGTCAGCCGCCACGGTCCACAGCAGAAACAGAGCAACAGCAGCAAAAGCAGTAACCTCCTTCCTGTCATGTTCCGATGAGTTAACAGTCAATGCACTCTCACTCTCTCACACTGCTGGATGACACAAGTGGCACAACTGTGGCTTCTCTGTCTTTTTTGCTCCTTAAGTTTAATTAAGAAGTGTCTTTACTCCTCCACTATGTTGCATGCAAGCATTCTGGAGTGATTACAAGGCAGCCCTGCCCACCTTTTTTTCCCCTCCTCCATCCTTCTATCCCTCCCTCCTTCACACCCAATGCTCCTGACTGTCTACAGCCCATCCCAAGCCAAGTAATAAGCCTCCAGCCTCCAGCTGCCTCCTGTCAGTATTTGACAGGAGGAATGCATTCCTGATTCCTGCATTGGTCTGTGGGTGCCGGGTAGTGGCAGGTGTTCCTGAAACCGACCTGCAGAGGGTACTACAGGCCTATATCTGCATGCAAGCTAGTCCGGTAAGGCCAACAGAATTAAAGTACGCATGCAAACACACACGCACACGCAGTAGCAAACACACACTTTTATCATATTTATCTTCAAAAGAAGCCTCAAATTTTATCCTCTAAAATTCTCTTTGTCCGTGATAGCCATGACCATTCCACTAGACAGCAAAAAAAAAAGATAATTATTGGTTCAATGCAGAAAACAGTGTTGTATAGGGCATCTTTCGACTGGAACAAGTTACCCTGTACACTACAAATATTAAATGTTTCAAAATTAGCCTCAAGGTTGAGCTAATGAAAAGCGTTTTAGGTTTTTAAATGTTGTTGTTAGTCGCTTTATCATCGTATTGAGCATTTATAAATGGATGCAGCCTATATTGTTGGTTTTATTTATTTATATATGTCTCTTTATTGCTTATCAACATTGTATTTTATTTTTTGATTGATCTTTTCATTGTTTAACCTCATATATAAATTTGTAGTAATGGACCCCAGGAAGATTAGTTGCAACCAAACATATTTTCAATTGCATTGGAAAAGTGAAAAGAGGTGAAGGCCCGTAATGTTGACTAGTTGCCAGCAAATCGCAGGGCACACACAGATGAACACCCATTCATGCACCCAATCACACCTAAGGACAATTTAGTATGTCCAATACATATACCATGCGTGTTTTTGGAGAGTGGTAAAAAGCCGAAGTGCCCAGAAAAAACCCAGATGGGCTCGGGGAGAACAAGCAAACTCCACACATGAATGTACGTTGGCATTGGGCAATAATATCGATATATCGAAATATTTCAAGATGGAGTAAAAAACATGCATATTCCAATACACTGCATATCAATTTTGAGACACCGCATGTTCATATTTCCTCATATATCATTATAACAAAGTACGTACTGTATTCGATAAATAAATTAAAACCATTCATTTCTTCATGTATTTGGACATCTTTTGGGAGTGACGTCACAGATGTGCTGTCTTTTGCTCATGGTTTAAATAGCAGAATGGCTGACCAAGACAAAGTCAAGTAGGAAGTTTTTTGTAATAAGAGGGCAAAATCTTCCATTTAGAAACATTTGGCCAAAAGAGAAAGCCGGACAACACTATCATGGATGAAGGCACTGTGTGTTTTCATTGCAAACAAACTGTGTTCAAGGAGTGGAGCGACCAATTTGACAATGCGCATGTGATAACACCATCCAGGCACAACAAGCATGAACGTGCTAACCACTCTTCAGAGATTTGCCAAATAACGGTCCGCGTTCCAGATCCAGTGGTCTTTTTAATAATGGTCACTTGAGATGACAGGCATTTCATATGCATCTTTTAATTTTCTTTTTCATGTCATGTATCCATGCCCACTCATCACTTCAAACGTATTGTTCAAAAACAATATACCCTGTATATATTTACTAAAATGTATTTAAATACTGATAAACGTCCTTTTGTTTTTCAGCAGATTTGAAACAGGCTTCTAAGAAGCTTTATTATAATCCCCCCTCCCCCCCCCCCACCCCCCTAACAATTGCTTTCTGGTCCACGTTTAATACCCAAGTTGAACATATGGCACCATTTATTGGCTTTGTTGTTTTCTGTTGTCCTCCAGTAACCATATGTGCCCCTTTCTGCTGTGGCCCTTGTGTCCTGCTGATACAAACTTGTTATTAGCAATTAGTATATTGCACCCTATTTTGTTGGAGCATTATTTCATCTAAATTCCAGAACCAATGTTCCATGTTTTCATGCCGACATTTGGTGCAATGAATGGCTGAAGGCTTGTAGCGCTCTGCTTCTGGCAACATTAATATCAATCCAGGGATTATGCGCCATGTTCGTGTTCTTTAAAGGTTTGTTGCAACATTTCACACTTTTTTCACTCACAACTGCCACCTCTGGCCAAAAGCCTAACGGTAACCTCTCTACTCGAGCATGGTGCATGTGTGAGTTCATGTGCGAATTTAAAGCAAAAGCTGGACACAGATGACTAACTCAAATTCAAGCAAAAGTAGAGCCCGTTGTGGGTTTCTGTTGATATCCAGATCAGTGATCTGCAATGCTCAGATGCTGGTCTGATTCTAATGTTGATTCTCATGCCTTATGGTTGTCAATCATGCTCCACTTTAGACCTTTTTGTCATGCTTAAATAACCTGTTTGTTTTTATGTATTTATTTTTTTCCCCAGTTTCCTCTGCATTTGAGCTGCTGGAGTTTGGACTTTGCTTAAACATGGCACCTTTTTTATTTCTATCCCAATTGAGGGAGTTCAGCTCATGTGCAATGTTTTACGCTAGGCTACGTGTCCACAGAGATGAGCATGACGTCACCTTCCACTATCTCCACCGAATAAACTGTGGAGTGTTCACCACAAAAGTCTATGAAATCAATGAAAATCTTTTGAAAACAAGGACACATATTGTATTGGTCAAAAACTTTAGTTCAGACTCCAAAGGTAAAATTAATGTGCTATTATTGAGAGTGATAAAAATGATCCTACCTGTGAAGCCATCAGAGCACAGACATTGATACGAGTTGACTAAATCCTGACAGCTTCCTCCATGCTGACATGGAGCAGACACACACTCGTCCACATTGACAGAGCAGTTTTCACCTGTAAAACGTGTCCACATCACTTTGCTGACAAGACAATGTGTGTGTGTGTGTGTGTGTGTGTGTGTGTGGGGGGGGGGGGGGGGGGGGGGGGGGCTTACCTGCGAATCCAGGTTGACAGTGACAAATGAATCCAGCTGCTTCTTCATAGGAAAAGTTGGCTGCGCTGAGCTCAGGAAGCACCCCATAGTGCTCAACATCTGAGCGCTGGAAGCATTCACCATTATTTTCACAGGGGTACTGCTCACACTCATCTTCATCTACCTGGCAGTTCTCTCCACTGTAACCTGAAACCATGAAGAATAAATCAATTTACAAAACCATGACGACTTCCTGTGTAGAAGGCAGTGCTCCTCAAATATAATTTGCTAAGGCCCGTTTATCGAACACTGTATAAGTTTTGTTTCATTGTGTTTCCTTTGTGTTTCTGTAATAGCGTGTGAATCTGAGTCATCTGGTACTATTATGTATTGTCCAAATGTAATCCATAGTTTGAAGGTGGAATGAAGCAAAATCAAAACCTTGGTTAAAAGTACAACCTGGATCATTCAAATATTACAAATGTGATTATGAGCAAATAGTAAGGCATTTGCATTCACTTCGAGTGGGGTGGCTTTTATTATTACCATAATCTTACAGAGATGAATACAGAACTGAGTTACCGTTACTGTTTCCACAGATCACATAACCCTACTCTTTTGACCCCTTCTGACCCCAAAGTATTTCATTCTAATATTGATGTAGATTTATGTGTGGGAAACGGCAGTCTACAAATTTATTAAGCCAAATTAGCCAGAATACATTATTATTTTGCATGGCATCATTTCATGCTGTTGGTTGTGAAGTTCCATTATTATTAGTTAACAACAAATGACTAATGAAATATATGGCAAAGAAAACTTTTGTAAATTTTTTTTTTTTTTTTTTTTAAATGAACAAAACTCAGCTGCAGTCATAGCACAGAAAATGGTATACCTGGCCAACAAAGGCAATTGTACTGGTTGATCCCCTCCAAGCAAGTGCCTCCATGTTGGCATGGACCTGAAGCACATTCAAGAATATCCTCCTCACAACTGTGACCTTCAAAGCCGGTCCCCTCACAGTCACAAATATAGCTAAGAAAAGACAAGACACATGTTGATATTGCTGGTGCGATCTTGTACAACATAAATGTACAGTATGAATGATCATTTGTGTCCTCAGGGCTACTCAAGTTTGCTTGGGTTAAGTACGATTACTTGCAAATAAACGACAAAAATATTCAGCAAATGCATTGAATCAAAATATGGAGGTCAACTTATTATATTGCATTACATTGAAGTGGTGGTTCCTAACCTTGTTGGAAGTACTGTTTTATGTGCACAAATTTGTATTTATAATTAAGTTGATTCTTAAGTTCCTTCTTATTTTTTTGTTTCGTTCAGAGGTGGGCAACTTACATTTCCTTGTTTGTCAGTGCCCCGCCCCCTTTCTGTCACATCGGTCAGTCATATTTCCAAGCCATACAAAATTGTGAACGCCGTCAATCCATCGGTGTATTTTTTCCCAACCTCCCGCAAAGCATTTAACCTTTTTTTTTCTGTTCCGTCTTTCGTCAAACGTTGGTCTACTTCTGTTTGCGCCCATACCAATATTTTTTTCTGTTTTAGTACTTACACTTAAAGTTAACACCATGTCTGTGGTTCTATAGTTACACTGCAATTGAAACACTACCTAGTAATATATGTGTAACACGAAGGCTATACAGTGATCCCCCCTACTTCGCTGTTAATGGGGGTTGTCAACCCCCTGCAAAGTCTGAAACCCGTGAAGTAGGGTATCAGTTCCTAGATTTCTTTGTACGCCCCAATATAAACAATCCTTTTGTTTTGTATTTTTTGCGTATTTTATTTCCTTTCTCCTATTATTTAACATTACATTATCCTTATTAACATTATTAACATTATTGTATATTCATTAAATAACTAATATTACTTAGTTTGTTGAGCATTTGTTCTCAGGACTGGTTATCTGCACCAAGACTCCGGTGAGAGAGTACGCAAGTCATCACGTTGAACTTCACATTTATTTTGGCTCATGTAAGGTGTATCATGTAGTATCTGTTGAATAATAAATCAACAACAATCTTAAAGTCAGTAAACTAACATATAAACACTTGCCGAACTTTAATCTATGAATTTACTGTATTTTTAGCCTATTAGACATTAGCGGGTTAGCAACAACTACTAACTATAAAGTGCAACCTCTACACAAACGAACACATAAACAGAATAAACACTCATCGCTTACTAAACATAGGCAGTAGCGTGCGTTATCAACATAAATGATAATAAACTATAAATATGAGCTTACGTTGTCATTCACTACGTCACCGTAACGAGCTGAATGATGCACAGAGAACGTAAAACAGGAAACGGAAATGAAACGCGACCCAACAAATTAAAAGCATTCCTTTCAAAATAAGATAACAAACGTCATAAACGCTAACACTTGAAGAATTCTTAACACAGTTATTAACTAATATTACTTAGTTATTTGATGAATACAGTATAATGTACCTTTTTGCTGTTTTCATTTTTTTTCCATTTTGCGCATTTTTAAACTATTTTTTAGTTTGAAATATTTTTAATTTTTCCTGGAAAAACCTGCGAAGCACTGAAACCACGATATCTGAGACCGTGAAGTAGGAAGGATCACTGTAATAGGCTATAATACACCATCAATACCGGGGACAAGAGTGCAATTAGTAATCATGTCCACTGGATGGCATTATCATGCTTTACATGATGTTCAACTGGTTGATGTCGGTTATCATCTTCATTAACATTTGTCTAAATTTCATCTTTCACATACACTACAAGTGAAACGAAGAATTGCTGAGGTTGAGTTTACTAAAAAAAAATAATAATAATTAAAAAAACAAAGGTTTTAATTAAGGAATAAAAAACATCTAGCTTGCATTTCCTAGCCAAAAGCCAATCAAAAAAATTAATGCATCCTAGAATGCTCAGCGAGAAACCTAAAACCAGGATTAAGAAAGGGAGCTACTAAAAAATAAATCAATGGAAAAAACACCTGTGTTATAGCTGTGAATGACATGTAGTGAATTGTACCAACCCAGTTCATTCAGTCAACTGAACCTATTTCTCCACTGCTTGGTGGTGCTGTAAAGTGACTATTGTCACACTGACTGCTGGCTGATTGTAATTTGTAGTATCAAGATGCCGCAATACAGCAGCTAAACCTCCAAGTCAGTTGAACTATATTACAGTAAGCAAAAAGGGGCATGGCGGGCTGACGGACGTCTGACGGACATCTCATCTAAAATCTATCTCAACAATTACGACGAAGGATGAAAATTGCTAATCTGATATTTTTAATTTGCTGTTTTTGTTTTTTTTTTTTTTAAGCATTCCCGTCATTCATCGGTTTGTCGGCAAAATGGGCATCTGTCAGCGATGGACTGACGGACAGTCCGCTGACAAAGTGCCCACCTCCGGTTTAGCTATATCATTTCATTTCCAAATAGTTACAGAATTACAACTACAAATCAACTTCGAGTGTAAAGTAATAAATTAGACATTGATGGCACAGGAGTTTGTTTGGTCCTCGTCTCAAAAAATGCTTTATGCTGATTAGGGGGAACTTGGCCGGGAAAAAATAAATAAAAAATCACTGTGGGCACAGTGAAAAAATGTTAGAAAAACCCTGTATTACAGCATTTAACTGATTCATTCATACGTCCCCAGACATAACTTACATGAAACTCATGTTTCTCATCCACTCAGCTGATCTGTGTTAAGTATTCCAGTACCTCTAGTCATCCAATGACTCATTTAAATGGCAGAGAGAAATTAGGTTAATTCTTATCCGCAGTGAACTCTACAGTGGAGCTCATGTAAGGCTACACTGGCTCAACATTTGATTCGCATGTATAAAAATAGGACAACAGACTGAATATGACCGAGACTGACCATCAGATTTTGCTGATAATACTTTTTTTTTTTATTTTTTTATGTAATTGTTTTTAATGTTGTTATTACCTTATCAATGTTGTCCTGTGACAACAAGACAACTACTACATATTGTAAGAGTTCCCGTTTGATTTAATGGTATGAGGAATGTTTTAGAGCTTTTTGAGACTTTCTGAATTAATCAAATCCCTCAATACAAATTTAGATGACATGCTTGTTTGGTTTCTTGACAATATACATTCGTTGGAAATAAGACACTGAGCAGCAATTGATAACACGCTATCAACAAAAAAGGTTAATCATGTGAACCACTACACTACCAATGACCCTCAATCAATTGTGTTTCACCTTTACTACTGTATGAAAAAGTACAGCACGAGCAACTTGGAATTATTTGGAGGTCTGCATACACCAAAACATGTCATTGCATATCTAAAAACCAACACATTGCTGATATTTTATTTAAATCAAACTGAAATTGAAGACCCCTGCTGGTTTATTTAAAACACACACACACACACACGACAAAAACAATGTTGTAAATATCGCGTTGGTATGTTGCGTGTTAGTGAAACATACCTGTTAACCCCATCAATGCACCTTCCATCATTCAGACACGGCATGCTGGCACATTCATCAATGTTGGTCTCACAGTTTTGACCCTCGAAGCCCTCTGCACACTCACACGTGTACATGGCAACATAGTCTCGGCAGGTAGCGCCATTCAGGCAGGGATGTGCTTCGCATTCATCAATCTCTACTTCACAGTTAATCCCTAAAGAGATGGCAGTGGGCCAAGACATGAGATTGGAAACACACTTAATTTATCTTTGCTCACCAACATTCAAAACAACAAGAAAAGATTAGACACCAGCACCACAGTACACTAAGGTGCTCAATCAAAAGCAGACGTGTATTTTTATTAATGTAAAAATGTACTATTAGGGCTGTCAAAGATATAATATTATATCTATATATATAATATTATATAAGATGTATGAAAGTCATTATTATTCATTTATGAAAATTATCATTTAAATTAAACATTTTTCAACTGGGAGGCGGTCCCAGGCACGACCTAGGATACACTGGAGGATTTTTCTCGGCTGGCCTGGGAACGCTTGTAATGAAAAGTAAGTTTTTTAGAGTAGAAAAGAGTAGAAAATGTGTGTGTATTGTGTGAGTTTGCATTTTCTCCCGCTGCTTCCTCCCAGACTCCACAAACATGCATGGCAGGTGTATTGGACATACTAAATTGTCCTTAGGTTGATTGAGTGCATTAATGCTTGTTCGTCCCTCTGAGTCCTGTGATTGGCTGGCAACTAGTTCTGGGTGTCCCCCAACTAACTGCCCGATCTGCTGGGATAGTCACCAGCACACCTGTGACCCTCGTGAGGATAAGTGGCTATGAAAAAATGGATGAGTGGTTTGGATGCATGGATGGATGGATGGATGGATGGATGGATGGATGGATGGATGGACATAAGGGTGGCTTGGTGGAAGAACACCAACTGCCTTACAGTTCAGAGTCCCACGTTCAGCGCGCCCCGACCTTCCTGTATGGAGTTTAAATGTTCTCTCCAAGCACTCCGGTTTTCTCCCACACACCAAGAAAAGTACTTATAAATCAAGCTTTTTTTTACAGAACTACATTAATCTGAACCCTACCTTTGAAGCCTTCAGTACAATCACATCTGTAATTGTCCACTTCATCCGAACATGTAGCGTTATTTTGACATGGTTGGGAAGCACACTCATTTATGTCCAAGTCACAGTGGGAGCCTTGAAATCCTGGCACACAGAAACACTGGTAGCCATTGACGCCATCTTTACAAATGGCACCGTTTTGACAGGGCATGGACTCGCATTCATCGATGTTTTCTTCACAGTTGGCTCCTTGATATCCAGCATCACACTCACAAAGATGTCCAACGTCAGGAATGTCAATGCAGGTTCCACTTTTGTGGCATGTTTCTTCTGAGCATGTGGTGACATCAAACTCGCAGTATTCGCCTCCAAACCCATGAGGACAGTGGCATGAATAGAAACCGATTCTGTTGACACAGTAGGACCTGATACCTTTACAGGGGTTGCTTTCACACTCATCTATATCCTGGGTGCAGTTGAGGCCTGTGAATCCATCCGGACAGTGACATGTGAAATTGCCAGTTCCAGGACTGCTGGTACAGTTGGCGCAAGGTGCCAAGATGCAAGCGTCATACAGCTCGTCGCAATTTTTGCCCATGTACCACACTGGTCCTTTGGGACAAAGGCAAACATAGTCACCCAGATGCTCGAGGCATGTGGCACCGTTGTTGCAAGGTGATGAGAGACACTTGTCGGCTGCCGCTGTGCACAGAAGGCCTGCAAATTGAATGACATAATGATACTGAGGATTTATTCGCACAATTTTATATGCGATACAACATTACAAATAATACACTACAAACAGTATCTATGAAAAACTGGACATGTCGAAGACTACCTAACTGAAACTAATTATATTTCATGTCTCAATTGAACTTTATTTACTGGAAAAAGCACTTTCACAAGAGTTGAAACCAAAACAAGTTTTGGCTCGTTTGCGGGTGTGTGTTTCAAAGATGTTGTGATCACTGTGTGCAAGAGGTCACACTAACTATTTTGAAAAGCTGTAATTTCGTCCATTGGCGCGGAACCTCCAATCTTATTGAGTCATCTCTCTCGCTTTGGTGACACGTACCGCCAAAAACAGTGGAACAGCACTGACATTTTCCACCCAACAAAAACGCAGCTACTCGTTAAAGCACAAAATAACAAATGCTCTTAAGTCACATCATTAGACTCAAGCATCTACAGTACATTTTCCTTCACTTTCAATGAGCAATAAGAAAACTGTGGTTGTTCCTATAAGTGAATGTCTCATCGTTTGGTTATGTATGGACCCTCATAAGCTTTAGCTGTATTAGCACGTGGCTTATGTAGGGGGCTACCTGTAACTCTGACCTTTCAAGGTGCTTAGGAACCAATCTGGTAATGAAAGGAAAAAAAATCTTATCTTTCCTTCTGACTTAAGTCACGGCAGATGGTGTGAAAAGTAAACGTATTAGATAACTAAAATTAGCATATGTCCATGCAGTTCTGTCTACAGAAAATACCAGTGGCGGTCTGTGCGTTGCACACTTTGGCCTTCAGTGACTCGGCCCCCTCAGAAGCGCACATACGCATTACTGGGCTACACAGGCATTTAAATATCAATAAACCCGCATCAGCAATCAAAACTTGTCAATATATGTGATACTGCCAGATCTTAAAATAATTAATAATGAAGTTTTATGAAGTTTTATGAAGTCCACCATGTGTCATGTTGGTGCGGAATGTTGGCAACGGATGTGGGAAGATGAATCCAAAATGCAGGGAGGCAAAATGAGATGGGCTCAATAGAACGATTTATTACTCGCAGAAGCTGGGTGAAACACAATGCACTAGAGCTACACTAGAGCCGGAGCACGCTCATGACAGGTGACACAAATTACACTAATGACAGTCGCCACAGAAAAACAACACGAACCCAAAAGCAAAATAAGGCAAACTCCACAAAATAAAGTCACAACAGGAAAAATCCAGACAGAACGTGAGACCAAAAGCAGGCAAGCTTCAACAAAATTGTATGCTAAATTACAAATCGCACTTAAATATAAGAATATCATTTTATTTTTTTACCACTAATTGAATGTGAACAAGATAAAATTACGAAAACATATTAAAAATGAAAAAAAATAAATCAAATGCTTGACTCACCAAAAAAAGTGTGTCTCCGACTTCTTTCAATATAAAATCTATTCTTCCTTCTTTCCTCAGAAAGACTTCAATGACTTGCTTGTAGAGTGTCTGTGTTTCATATCCAATAATAAACCCTTTTGTATTGACATGGACACCAATGCTGAAAGTCACGTCAGTCCAATTTCCGTTTTATTCTTCTTCAGGCATTGTGGGTTTAAAAAAAAAAAAAAAAAAGCAAATGGGGGCGACATGGCTCAGTGGTGGAGTGGTCGTCTCCCAGCTGACAGGCTGTGGGTTCGATCCCCGACCATCCAGACCATGTTGAAGTGTCCTTGAGCAAGACACTGAACCCCCAATTGCTCCTGATGTTTGTCATCAGTAGATAAATGACTAGTTAGTGTAAAGCGCTTTGAGTACCTAAGGTAGAAAAGTGCTATGTAAGTGAAAGTCCATTTACCATTTAAATTTTCTGGTAAATGTCAGCGGTCCATGCCTAATGGTCGTTAGCTTAAGGTTGAGCAACATGTTTTTTTTTCCTTTTTTTGTTGTTTTTTTTTGTTTAATCAATAACTTTATTTAACTACTTCCAACATTAAACATGGTGGATCAATATCGCACCGCCTTCATGCAGTGTGCATCCAGTCATGTCACGTTCAACGAGAGGCCTCTAGAGGGCGATTTTATGGCTCATTTGACTTACAGCTGTCTATTAGACATTAGGGCCACTGACATATCCATCTGTGCTTGCGCAGAAGCCCGCGCCGTGTTAATGCGAATACCCTGGCTTCTGGCGAAGGCAGATTTCACACAGCGTACCGACACAAGTTGGCTAAATTAGAATTGGCCAAAAACTCCAATACTGAACTACAGCACTGCAAGGAGAGTAACCAAATGGATATAAAATTACATGGAAAGAACAGAACATGGAGAATATTTTTACATATAAATTATATATATTTAGAAAAAAAAATGTAAAATGAAATTGACTTTTATTATAGTTATTATTTTAGTTTAATATAGTTATGATAATATCAGGTTATTTTAGGCTAGCAGAGAAGGCCTTGTTGGCCTGGACAGCCCACCACTGGAAGTAACACACACAAGGGAAAAAAAAAAAAGTACTGTTTGTAAGTGTCGGGATAAGATCAATGTAGGTAATGGTAACTTTAAACTATAAATGCATTTACTGATAACACAAAAACAACAGATTCCTCTTTTTAAGGTTTGGTCCAGTGAACAAGTGAATAAGTGGCATTTTTTTATAACGCAAATAAAATCTTACGACATTGTCTATCTGCACTGTATTGGTTACTGATTTAGGTCAAATGTGGTGTTGTAAAGACATCATGCTGTAATACCTGACAGGGAGTCTTTAAAACAGTATTTCTATGAATTGCTTATATAAATCTGAAAAGGCATATTAGATTCAAGTTTTGATTTTACCAAAGGTATCATAGGTTTACCAAGAGTAACCCATCGCCCATCAACATCCAAAAGGTAGCTGTTTCTGCAGGAAACTGTGAATTTGGTGGTTTGGTTAGGCTTGTTCTGCTTCTTTAAAGTCACATTTCATGATCAATACAGGATAATTACGGCTGCAATGCATTTAGTTTACAGTTTGCAGTTATATTGAATTGGATGGTTAAAATAAGAGTTTTTGTCTACCCAACCCAGGGATAGACTCCAGCTCAATCACGACTCTGATGAAGCAGTATAGGAAAAACATGAAAGATTAACAACACATTGACAACACCACTTTGAAACCTCCCCCGTTTTGTCCAAGAAAGGTTTTCCTCTTTCAAAAGTGGTTAATAGTTTGTCTTGAAGTTATTGTGAAAGGCGCTCAATGGCATAATTCAACAAATAGGAGCTGGCAAGCCAAACATCAGAATACAGAAACAATACATCCATACTGTTTTCCACTAAACACAAACATGATTGATTTTCCACTACTTTTACCCATAGTCTAATGTTATCACTTTTATTAGCTACACCGCTTCACATCAGATCCTTGCGTGCACTTCTCATGCAGGACACATTTCAAGACATATACTGTAACTTCAAAGATTAGGTTTTAATGTGAGTGGTGTAAAGGAATCAGTGGGGCTGCAATATTTCACGAGTAGATTGAATACCGCCTTGTGTGTTAATTAACTTGTGATGAAGGTGTTGAATTGTTTATGTTTCTTCCCTCTTATCTCAGCCTGAAGCTTTCAAGATGTGTCATTTCCTTCCCCTTGCATCATCTCTTCACATCCTCCTGAGCCTCCACTTTACACAGAGGGTGAGATACACATCTTTAAATCATACTAGAGACCACCCCGTACACCTGTACAGAGGAAATCTTTTGGAGTAAGATATACTTTAAACTGCTCCACTTGCATTATCATTGATCTCCAGATTAGAGTCAAGCTGACAGTGGCTGCAAGGATCTTTTCACGCTACACCCCTCCATCCAGACCCCATCAAGCACTCGCACATTCCAAGGCGATGATAACAGCACCTCCTAAACATAGCCCAACCCCCAGAATCAAAGGGCACGCTGTAGATCATGGTTATGGTGAGACAAGCTTGATCCGTGGCACTGACTGGTACCACTATATCAGCTCAGTGATAACACTGAGAAGAGCTGGTCACTGCCAGCAGGTAAAAGTTGTTTGGCGACTGACACTGTCCAGACGGCACCGTGTCCCTGCTAGAGGATCATTCCGCACTGCTATGTAGAACTTTTTCCCCATTTTGGGTGTATTTGCAGGTCAACCCAATGTGAAATGAATACGGTAATTTGGCAATGATGATCGACGATGTAGTAAAGGGAAAGAAATAGGGAGTGGGTATCTTCTTTGCAACTCTGACTTGATCTTTCAGGGAGACTTGTTTGCTCTCCAGGATTTCTGGTCTGGATCAATGTTGTCAATTCACCCAGATGAATCCATTACGACCTTGCTCTACCTTTACCTTGCATTACCAGTGCAGCATGCCGGTGGTATGTTGGTGATATTTCCATGCCGTGGACATCATTGGCTTAATGGAACTGATTATCATGTATTTATAGACGATGTGAAGATTGATTTTGTTGTCTATTATTTACTGCTTATAGTATTATCTACTCACATTTCCCCAAATGCATCATTGGATGGGGCATTTTCTTGAGGCTATACAATGGCCAAGTCAATCACGTTGGGTCAAAAAAAAACAAAAAAAAAACATTTTGGGTCAAAAAGTGGGTTGCTCCACTACTTGGGACAATATGATCAAACTTTCTTTTTGGAATGTTTTTGAGGCAAAAAACACGCAAAATGACCTTGTTTTTTGTTGTTTTTTTAGTTTGTTTTTTAAACGAAACAACCCCTCAATGTTGGGTCATATTTACAAAATAGCAAATTGATTATCAGATTGACCCAAGTAGTAGGTTGCTCACTTTTTTCACCTAATTTATTTTTTTTAATTTATTTTTTTATTTTTTTATTCTGAGTGTGCCTTTTCACTTGTTGTAGACGATGGGAAAATACTACAAAAGCCACTGAAGGCATTTTCTTTTCAGGCCTGGCACAGCATCACCAAGGATGAACGTCAGCATCGGACGATGCCTACACATTCCAAACTTCAAGCTGTAATTGACTGTAGTATTGATGGAAAATTGATTTAATGTCAATTTTTCCCATTACATTTGGGACCCAATCCTGTCAGGCATATGCGTGTTCATATAAACTGCGCTCACTAGGTTCGGATTTAAATATAGTGCTCATTCATTTATCACTGGAGTTACATTAAAAAAAATACTCACAGTAGGTGAAATCCATGAAATAGAGGGTTTTTTTTTTTTTTTTTTTCAAGACAGTCCTCACTCGCAATACGAAAAAAACTATGGGTCCCAACAGAAATGTTTGGAGTCCCAAAAATTGAGCAATAAAAAGGACAAAGTTTGTCTAAGGTTCAAACTGCATTTACAAGATGTGAGCAAAAAACAACAACAGATATTAACAAATGTCACAGTAAAATATATTTGAAACAGGATGAATCTTTAAGTAGCGTCCGTCATCATCATGTTCATATCACAGCCACTGATATAAAATTCAACTTTGGCGAAAAGAATAAATAAAAATGAAAAAAAGGGCACTTTTTACTTAAAGTGTTTGTTTGTTTAGTTTCATCATGTTTGATTTGTTCCTCTTGAGGTTCTGAAGCGTTCGGTTTCCGCTTCTTTATTTTATGGCTCATTGTTACCTGATTGTGTAATATTTGACCTGATACTAAAAAAAATGTTGTCGAGTTTCCTTTGTTTTAGGCCTAAATATAGCACTTTTTAGAAGGCAGTTTTGATGGAGGAAATTTACAAAACAGATGCCAGAATTTTTGTAAGGACAAACAAATCCGCTATCCAATGTTTCTGTGAAATATACCATAATTTGAATGAATTAAAGATTTGCCGCACAACTTGATGGGAAAAATGTTTTTTTTTTTCCTCCTGAAGGTAGACCATTTGAGAACCACTGCACAATCCATAGACTTGATCTGTCTACTAACGTAAGCTTGATGATGCAAATGAATGCGAATGAAATGGTTGGCTTGAAAAAAGCATACCATTAGCTAACTTAGCATGAACTGCTCCTGGAAGCGTGGTTGTAATAACGATCTAGTCATCATCTACTTGATCATGTTTACACGCCGTGAGGCTCGTGGGGTGAAGAACATTTATGTAAACAAAGGTGTTCTTTTTTTTCTCGATTGACTGTTTTTTTTTCCGATGAAATTAAAACAAACATGGCAGGCAGAGTCGTCAAAAATGATCATAAGTCATCAAGTTTTGTTGAATAAGGAGTAGATGGACAAGGATTGAATTTTTGATGTCAAAGGCACACACGTTGATTTGAAAGTATGTGTCCCTGGGCAAAAGTTATGATTTTTTTCATTTGATGTCAATATTTGATGTGTTTTTTTTAGTTTGTTTTTTTTAGTTTGTAGTATTGTTTTTTTTTGGTAATAGTTTTTTCCATTTGTGATTTTTTTGTTGTATTTGTTTTCTTTGTCTTTGTCATTTATTACATTAAATATATATTTTCATTTTTTTACATTTATTGTAAATGTTTAGGGCTGTAAAACTCGTCATTAAACATTTTCCTTCATATTCCTCTGTTTAAACACTCTCAAAGTTCTAACCTTCAAAAATGGCAGGCAAAAAAAATGCATAAAAAATTCTGTGAAACAGCAGAGCCATGAAAGGTGAACCACATTAAAGCAATGGAACAGTGTATTCACAAATTAAAGCTGAAAGTTTGTAGTCCAAGTGGAAGTTATTCGATGCATTTCAGCTCCATGTTCAGAGCCAAAAAGATGAAAATATTAAAGATGACCAAAGATTTAACACCTGACTGTATTCATATGTGTTCACAGTTGTAACTGAGCACTTGTCAAACTAACGATGGTGTACTGTACTTCGGTCAATTCAGAATTGGAGGACATTTTGGCTTCAAAACTCTTGTAAAAGTAAACCTTCACTTTTTTAATTTTCTGCTGCATATTCATCAGTAATAGGTGATCAATTATCATAGGCTTGAATAGTTTACAAATCAATGGTATGAGTCAATACATGGTTTTTTAATAAAATAAATAAACTCCAATCAGTAATAGTGTTGCAGGATTTGCTAATCTGTGCTAATGTTAGCTTTCTTTCAGGAGTAGAAACGTAGAAAAGTATTTGTTTGGCTAGCTGTTACTGTGGACCAAGAGGAAAAACTTACTATAATGTAAATAAGAAAAAAAATGTCTTGTTGTTGTTGTTGTTGTTTTTTGTTTTCTTTGGGAAGTGATTCGTGTTATTTCCTGATTTCCTCTTCCTCTTCCTCTTCCATGCAAACATTTTTATGGTTACATGTTGTAGGACATGTTGTGGGACATACATCCAATAACAATTATTATTTGAAAAGTTCCCACAGTGTCAAGAAACAAATGGTTATGACATAAAAAAATAAAATAAAATAAATCAATTGAAATTCCATTTGAACTGTTTCAATTGAGTTCAAAATGAGTGGGACAAGAAAAAGTGTAATCTTAGGGACCTCTTTATCATATTTACAACTAAAGATAACTTTAGATTTGGTCTCGGGACAAGTAAGTTTACTGAGAAACTACATATTTTGGTATCTTGTAAGTGGATTATTTAAAATGTGTTGGGTGGGATGTAAAATGTCCTCCAATTCTGGAATGACCAATATCCTCTGTAAAATTTGTAATGTAAGTACTGATGATGTAATTACGTCGGTAAATATAATTACATTGGTAGAATATATCACAACCCACTTTAATGCATGGTGATGTTCACTGTCACTGCAATGGAATCAGAGACAAAAGAAACAGTAGTACCGTGACAGACAGGGAGATAGCCGCCAGCCAAAAAGTTGAGCTCTGAGCTATTTTATTCAGCCACTGGCAGGTCTTCTGGGTTCAGCTTTGTGCTCTAAAGTACCCCCAGCAGGTGGCTGCTTTGCTTTATACAAAAATGCCCAAATCCTCTGACTCAGTCACGGTTACACATTGAGTCAGACAATGGCATGCGTGCTTTTGTTCCTTGTGTAAACTGCATAGTCAATGTAGTTCCATATCTAATCTTGTGTCTGATTTGAATGATGTGACATAATGATATGGCAATGCATTTAATTCAACTTCATTCATTTCAGGTTTACATTCAGTATTTTCACGTAGAAAAACAATAATTTCTGACACTATTGTTGCTTACTTTTTGAGCATTGCATCGAGCGTCATGTATCTCTTTTTTCCTTCAGAGCACATTCAACTTGGATTAGTCAGAGTTTTATGCTGAAAGGATCTAATGCACCTGTACTTGACTGAGTCATCTGCAGAAGGCAGCCATAAGGGAAGGGAAGGTCCTAAGGGAAGAGGGAGGTTTGTGCTTTGTACCCTCTTTCCTGAAGGCTTTTCTTGTATGTAAGATTGTTTTTATGTGTACCCCATCAAACCTTTCCAGTTGTTTTGTTTTAGCAGTTTTTTTCTCACAGTACGCTTTACACGTAACATAACCAGGGTTTATTCATCGTTAATTCCTTCATAGCTGATGGTGCCAGGTCACTAGCCATGTGCCTTAATTCCCATCACCACCCCCATTTTACACTGAGACAAGAAAGAAATGTGCTGCAGTGCAGCCGGACGCTCAGCTCGTTACCATGGTAATCTTTAACAATGCCACCCAGCTCCCTGCCTTCGATTCGCCACCGTTTAAATGAGCTTCAGACGCTGCACACAAATGAGGGTCACGGGGAAAATGGGTCAGCGTGGTATTCAAAAGGTGGAGAGGTCGCCCAGCAAAATCCCACCACCAACCCCCGCACACACCATGGGACTAGTGGAGGTAGTCCAGGGGATAATATTGCTAATTAGATGCCTTATTAATAAAATGGTTAAGCGGATGTTGCAAAAACTTTAGAATCTTTTGCAGTTACAACTCAAAGGCTTGAACTATCATAGTAAATTGATGCTGCAGTGGCTGGAGGCGGTGCATCATCGATGCATCCATGATGCTTCAACACATTTCAATTTCTGATTCTCTTAACGTAGGCTATCTTTGAGGACTAATGCACTATACGAATAAAAAGTACGATTATTACCAATGAACCTAAAATGACAACAATAAATTGTTGCTGCATATGCTTTGGAATGAAAATAAAACAATGATAAAAGTACATTGTGTAAAGTACATGTACACCCTTACCCAGTTTGAACATCATCATGGTGATCAGCAGGGTCCTCTGATGTCTGGCCCAAACTTTTCCTAACTCCATGGCAATGCAGGCTGCAGAGCTTTCCCGTCAGTGTCGCACTACGCTGTCACTCCTCAGGGTCTCCATCCAGAACACTTCTGCGCTCCATCTATGCTCCCAAAGTTAGCTGAGAGTGAGTGCCAGTTCCTCCATGTCTGGCCACTTTGGCCACTTGTGTCTGTTGTGTGCTGTATTTGTTTGACCAATTGGCATGAGTGCGCAAGTAGTCTCTCTGGGGAACAAACTGGGACAGAGTAAATCAGAATAATCACCCGAGCAGAGAGTGGCTGAAAGAAAACATGAAGTGGAGCTCAGGATTGAACTCCACCCACTCAGGGTTCGAAAAGCACACCTCTCTCTCCATTTTAACCTTTTGTACTTTTCATTTACTGTTTGTGTAGTATAACATCAGATTTGAAGGGAGTTTTCACCCATTTGCAAATTAACATTTTCCAGTACGCAGATTTAAAATCATGACAACAGAAATTAATTGCTTCTGAATACAAAGGATGCATTAAATATTATAGTTCCAAAACCATCACTTTTGAAGAAACAAAGTACATCCAATGTTAGTTGAGCTGTTAACATTGAAGAGAACTATATTGAAGAAGAAGACTGTTTCTTGGGACTCATTAATGCAAAAGGCTACCAGTGTTGATACATCCATCTGAAAGAATACATTTTTCCCCAATTAATGTTATTTGTACATGTACTGATGAATAATTAATGATGACAACAATAAGTTTAGTAAATTGTCACAATAATTAAGTAATAGATATACGGTACATCAATAGAAAAACGCTATTTCTGTTAACCTCTGCCCAAGCGGTCATTTTTAGAACATCCATCCATCCATTTCCGATAGCAGCTTATCCTAACAAGAGTCACGGAAGTGCCGGACCCTATCCCAGCTGTCTTTGGCAGTAGGGGAGACTGGTTGCCAGCCATTGCAGGGCACACAGAGACAAGCAACCATTCACGCAAACAATCACACCTAATTTAGTATGACCAATACACTTGCCATGCATGCTTTTGGAGTGTAGGGGGAAGCTAGAGTGCCTGGAGAGAACCCATGCGGGCTTTGGGAGAACAGAAAAACTCCGCACAGGAAGGCCGAAGCTAGTTGGATTTGACCCAAGGGTCCCTTTAACTGTGAGGCAGACGTGCTATTCATTGCGCCACCAAGCCACACACTTTTACAACATTTTTTGGAAATTAAAATGTCTTATTGCTGATTAGTCATTTTTAGAACTGTGCCACAGACAAAAGGTCCTTAGAAGCGACGTACCATCCATCCATCCATCCATTCACTGGAGTTAGAAGCGAACCTGCGACCTTTGCACTGTCACGTTCTGTCTGGGGTTTTCGGGTTTTTGGATTTATTTTAAGTAGTTCCTGGTTCATTTCGTCATTCATTCGTGTTGTTTTTCCCTGCATCTGCCTTTCTCAGTCTCGTTAGTTTTATCTCGTCCACCTGTTGTCCGTGTGCCTCTGCTCCTCTCGTGTTAGCCTATCCGGTTCCCCTGCCTCCTGTCCCCGTCCAGCTGTAGTGTGTTTTCAGTAATTAGTCTCCTTGTATTTAAACCACCGTCCCTCTGTTGCTTTTGTCGGATTATTGCACATATCGTCGATTCGTGTTCCCTGTCCCGCTGTGCTCGCCCTCCACTCTTCCCTTGTCGTCCAAATTTGTTTCGTGAGTTATTCCGTTCCTCATTTTATTTTGCTACTTTGTCTAGTTTTTTGTCCACCGCTTTACCTGCCTTGTTTTATTATTAAAAGTGCATTTTTGTTTGAGCACACCCTCTCCGTCCTCCTGCGTTTTTTGAGTCCCTTTCCCTCTTCCGCCTCACGTCACCATGCCACGACGTGACATGCACTGTACAGCGAATGTGCTAACCAATCAGTGTGCGATTGAGGGGGCAATTCAGAATCAATTTTTGATTCAAAATTGTCTCTGATTCAACAGATTCAATTAGATCAAAAATGATTTCTGCTTCAATCTATAGATGTGCAAAGAATCATCGTACACCTTTAGTCTGCAAGACAGAATAACAAAGGAAACAGTGCCTTTTTTTTTTTTTTTTTTTTTACATTGATTAAGTTTTGATTTGTAAAGAACATGTTTATTTTGTGAACATGCTGAAGTTTTGTGTTGTGTTATTTTCGGACCATTTACTTTCTGTTCTGTTTAAGTATTTGTTCCTAGTTAGCTCAATTCATGGGTGTGCGTGAGAGCGTGAGGATAGTCATGGTGTTGTTGTTGGTCTATTAAGAGCTGCCTTCCAACTAAACTAAATAGAAACTTTTTAATAGGAAGGCGTCAGAAATATTCATCAAGGTTTTGTCGTGATCGAGACCCGCAAAAGGGAAAACCCTTACCTTCGCAACCTATGGATCCCTGACGGTCAAACTCTATTTGTTAGCCGTGGAGTGAAACGTTGCATTTAAATTCATGGCCGTGTAACTTTCATGCATCCCACAAGTTTGCGAATTGTGACAACACTGTATATATATATATGTATATATATATATGTATATATATATATATATATATATATATATATATATAGCTCGTTAGAGCTTGTCCTGACCATATTCCCTCGTGACGGTAGTCTAGGCTAGACTAGGTTAGCCTTCTTGACTTCTTGCGCCCCCAGTTTACGACATTGATCGGTTCTGCAGTTGGACTAATGAGGCGAATGCAATTAAAACCCCAGGTAAAACATAAGAATTGTATATACATATTAAAAATTGGTATCAAAATAGTATGTAGTAAGTGCTACACACATATAATGTACATGTATACATTTAAATAACATCATGAATAAAACATAAAAAAGGATTTATTTACCAATGAGTGCTTCTTATATATACTATACAATCAAAGTTTGAATTAGCCACTAAAATACACAATAAATACGATATTGAAAGCACTGTCACACGAGGTCAAGTCTTTAGGCAGCCATCTTTGTGACCTCGTGCGCCGACCAATAGCAGACCAGCAATGTAGTGACGTAAGCAGGGACGCATGTATAGACTTATGAGCGTGGACACATCCAACATGGTGGTCACACATCCACACTGTTGTTGGATGTGGCAGGCGTACGGAGATGATTGTGCTTTTTAAAATCTACTGCTGAACACAGGTGGTGAAAGCAAGCCCCTTCAGTTTTTAAAATCATTCGGTTTTTGTGTCTTCCTCTTTTAATGTTGTCTTTGTTTCTGATTTGTAAAACCTTTTCAGTCAAGTTGTGAATTAAAAAAATGGTCAAACACACACACTGACCGCCATGTTGGCTCTGTTGCAAGGCGAAAGAAATGATGTAAAGAGGGGACAGAAAGACATTGCGTTCCTCTTTGAAAGTTAAAAAAATCGTAGACCGGGAGGGTCCACTGTGTGTGTGTGTGTGTGTGTGTGTGTGTGTGTGTGTGTATATATACAGTGTGCAGATAGAAGATAGAGAGTGGGTGAATGAGTGAGTGTGTGTTTGTACTATAAATATCCAAGCAGTTTTTTGAGGCAATGTGTGTTCACTGATGTCCACTGACATGTGTTTTCTGGTGCAGCAGCTCGGGCAGAGAGCCTACTTCAATGTTATCACTGTAAGAGTGCGAATTTTGGATCAGCGGATCGTCGCTCCGTAGTCCACATCAACACACACCCTCCCTGTCCCCCACTTTAGAACAGGGTGGAGGGATTTATTTGGTGGAGCCGACCGCGGCACCCACTTACGCCGACCCCCAACCCTAGATCTTAAGCCCAGCATTAGACTTAGCTCCACCCCGCCGCGTTCACAACAACAAAAAAGTTAATTAAACATCTAGAGAGAAACAGACGTTTGGGAGAGATGGGCATCCTCTCTTCAGCGCCTTCAACAAGTGAAATGTTAGTTAGTGGAACCACAGCGGTCCACATTCCTGAGAGAGAGGCTGCTGCATTCTATAAAGCTGTTACACAATAGAGAAATGGCGGGCAGACATGTTGTCTCAGCCAGGTTGTTTTTCCACACAGCAGGCCTGAGGAGGTTGATTGGGACAACGCAAACAGAAATGTGTTAAAAAGACACAAGTCCATTCAATTTAAATGTAATGTAATACTCTGTGTCATGTATGTGCTCTTCTTTTCGTTCTTTTAAATAGTAAATGAAGAATTTACAGACTTAGCTAAGCATCATGACACTGTTCACATGAATTAAGGTACCTATTCTTCTAGGTGGGCTTTTGGTCATTACTTGTGCATCACAAAAGAGCAAGTTCATTTTGCAAGAATTGACGCACTCCCAAACTATGACTCAAACTGACTGGCAACAATGAATGAGTGGTCCCTTGTTTTTTTAAGTGCAAAAAAACGTTGACTTTAAGAAGTGTAACTTCTGATATTGTGCAATTGTGGAGCCACTTTGAGCTTGACCACCAGTTACCATCTTGATTGAAACAAAGCAACCATATCTCCAGGTTTCAGTGTTTTTGATGAATTAAAACAAAAGATACATCCTTGGTTTTGTCGTATTTTCTTCCACCAACGTGAGTGACGTCATAGATCTGTTTCATTTACGGTTGAAGAGCACTGTCACCAGCATCTTATACTGGCACATGTGGCAAAGTGGAACCTGTGTGTTCGTGCCACATTTTGTGCCATCTGAAAGAGTATTCTCAACTGCAAGGGACATAATAGCACAGTGAAGGGCATGCTTGAAATAAAAAAGTGTGGCTGCTTTTTTTTGGGGGGGGTTGGCGTGTGCTCACAGATGTCAATGATGTGTGGCTCCTGAAAAAGAATAAATAGATCTTGTCTATTCTAATACAGTGGTTTACAGTTGCCGGTTTACAGCATCCCTGGCTTAAGTTTCTTTCACGTTATGTTGTGGAAGTTTTTTCATACCCTCTTTAAGGCATTTATCCCGCTTTACGATTAACATCAACAACTGTCATGACCTGTGGGGTTGGTTGTGTTTGTTATTTTGCCTCCCTCTTAAGGCGTTTTCAGGTAATTGCTCTTATCTTCTATTGGCGTCAAACTGCCTCCGCTGCAACACGTCACTACAATGCTGTTCTACTATTGGTCATTGTGATGAGATCACGAAGATGCTGGTCTGCTATTAGTGGGCGCACGGGGTCACAAAGATGGCTACCAAAAGACTTGATCTCGTGCGAGAGTGCTTTCATTATCATGTTTATTATGCGTTTTAGTGCTTAATTTAAACTTGAATGGATTATCCATAAGTCCCAAGATTGCTAGTGATGTTAAAGAGAGAACCAAGAAGTTGGTTTAAATGGAAACAAAATTGGATGATCAAGAAATACAAAGAAAGCTAAGCTAGCCTAGCCAAGGCTACCGTTACTAGGGAATATAGCCATGACAAGTGTCACTCAAACGTAAATAAATTCTTTATAGATATATTTTTTTACGATGTTATTTAATTATAGGCATATATATATAGGCATGTATATTAAGTAAGTAGCATTTATTATATTTTGATACCAATGCTTAATATGTGTGTATGTATGTATATAAATTTTATGTTTTTACCTGGGGTTTTACACACATTAACTAATTAACATAGGTTTGGATTGTGAATTCTTGTTACAATCCCAACCGTGGAACATATTAATCTTATAATCTGGGGCCCCCCTGCAATTTCCTTTTGCGTTTTTCAGTCATTGTTAATATATATGCCATAGATTTTTTTATTTTTACAAATATTTCCCAACATATCACAATACATATCACAATACACCTTTGCTGTATATCAATATTGTACATTGCAATACACTTTTAAAACACAATGCCCAGCACTAACAACTACAGTACAATACCAGATGGATCCACTAGCTTTTACATCCACTACTGAATTATAAAGCTATAAACCTACTGAGATGAATGGTAATGTGTCCACTCTTTGTGTTTTTTTTATTTGGTGAAATTAGATCTAAATTTCCATTATATAATATGTGTCTTGGCTTAAAAAGATGTGTATATTTGTTTATTATATGATTACAAAGAGAGGTTGTGCATGTTTTTTTTTCAGTGTCCAAATATACACTTCTTTACAAGATGGTCCTTCACAAGCTCTGTGAAGCGTCTTAACTGGCAGTCAACACTAATCCATCTATTAAATGGTAATTGGTTTTTATGGCGGTCTGTTATGGCCAATTCAGTTTTGTCAGTTCACAACTGCTAGTGAAGTTTGGTAAGTATGACGACTGTAAAAAGGACCTGTAAAAGTTCACTTTAAAAGAATAATTATAAATATTAAGCGCATAATTACCAAATCTGTCTATTCACTATCCATTACCTTGCACTTTAAATGTGTGCCTTTCTTTTTGTGTGTGTGTGTGTATATATATATATATATATATATATATATATATATATATATATATATTCCTCTGTGTGCCCTGCGATTGGTTGGAGTTCAGGGTGTCCCCCGCCTACTGCCCGAAGGCCAGCTGAGATAGGCGCCAGCAAGCCTGCGACCCCTGTGGGGATAAGCGGCTATAGAAAATGGATGGATGGGTACACATATATATATATATATATATATATATATATATATATATATATATATATATATATATATATATATATATATATATATATATATATATATATATAGTTTTTGAAAGGGATTTTGCTGTGGGTGCTCCAATCCCAACATTTCCTTTCATTCAGTAATCTCTCCCCCACCTTCACACAAACAAACGCTCACATACTCTTCCCTCCCTTCCCCGTCTTCACATTCATTCCTGTCTGGCCCCTTCAACAACAATGACTTTTCAAAAGAGCTCCAATTGCCTTGTGACCCTTAAAGTTCTCCACTCCCTCGCCTTGAAAAAAATAAAACAAAGAATGTTTTCACTAATCTAATGGTGAGCACAGGATTGTTATAGTTGTATCCATTGTATAGCAACTAAGAATAGTAAAAACAATACAAATACTTTTTTAGACAAACAGGTGCATTACTGCTCCTAAGCAGATGTGGGCATCTTACTTTTTTTTTTTGCGAGCAGTCTTCAGTGTCAGTGCCCCGCACCCTTTCCGTCATCGTCAGTAGGCCATTTTTTTCAAGCCGAACAATATTGTAATAATTCGTCTGTCAATCCGTCAGAAACGCAGAAACATATTTTTAATGAGACAGCACATATTTTTGAACAGGAGTCAGCAGACATGTTGTGACGTACTAGTCAGTGGTCACATCAAAAAGGTAAGGGCGAGAAAGAGTCCATTGTCGCATTATGATTATGATTGCCCAAGATAATTATTCTTACCTTTTACCCTTACAAATGTTGATGGGGCTTGTTCCTCTATAACATATATGATGAACTGCAGTCCTTGAGGGCCAGCATTCTGCATGTTTCCAGTTTTGTCTCCCAACACACTTGATTTAAATGATGAGCTTATTCACAACCTTTGCAGGAGCTTGAACAGGATCCGAATCATTTGAATCAGGTGTGCTTGGAGAAAGGGTTCGAAAACACGCAGGCTCTCAAGGACTGTAGTTCGACACCTGTGCTCTATAATGTCTCCTCCTGTGGATTCTCTGGTAAATCCTGTACAATTTGTCACAAGAGTTGCCTCTTCCTGGTGGATCTCCTCAGCATTCTTCACTATTTGTAATATGTTCTGCTGGTGGTTTGCTCAAATGTGCTCATAACAATATTATTCCTGCAGCTTGTACCACATTCAATAATTGTGGTAAAAATACTAGTAATGATAATGATAGTAATGATTATCATCATCATCATCAGAATCCCTGTGACTCTGAAAAGTAAAAGTACAAAAAATAAAAAAGTATGGATGTTTGGTTGGAAGTTGTAACGTTTAGAAGAATGCTGACTTGAATATATGAACCATGATGACGTCACCCATATTGGACCACAACGGTTCAATTTCACTATAATGAAATTGTATTGAGTTGATATCTGAACACGTTAATGTTAATCATAATGATTTGTTCAATTATTGTTTTCTACAACATTTCCCATCAATGATTCATAGGGATAGTCCCAAGCTGTTGTCATATTTCTGGTGAAAAACAATAACATTCGCTGAATATGTTTGCCTGGACCTCATTCATATTCACCAAACTTTATACTGCACCACAAGTAGGGTATGGCTGAGAGACTGTAGGTTCCATCCCCCGACCATCAAGACCATGTCAAAGTGTCCTTGAGCAAGACACTGAGCCCCCAGTTGCTCCTGATGCTGCGTCATCAGTAGGTAAGTGACTAGTTAGTGTAAAGCGCTTTGATTACCCAAGCTAGAAAAGCACTATTTAAGTCAAAGTCCATTTACCTAGGCCTGCTTATTGCAGTTCTAAAATCTAGTCAGGAGTGCTGCAGCTCCATCCAATTGGTTGCCCAAAATTCCCAAACGTGCTAAACTAAACTTTTCCTTCACACAAAAACGCAAATGAAATTATTTTTTATCTTATGATATAAATTTAAATGTAAATCTTTAGTAATATAAAAAACTGACAGGTATCAAAAGGTCAAAAAAATACTAAATATAGGTGTGTATATATATATATATATATATATATATATATATATATATATATATATATATATATATATATATATATATATATATATATATATATATATATACATAGATAGATAGAGAGAGAGAGAGAGAGAGAGAGAGAGAGAGCATCCTATTCCCTGCACTGATTTATACAAATTTCCCCCTGGGGCCAATAAAGTTAATTTTATCTTATATCAAAACTTTCCAGTAGCTGACGGGGTGGCCAGAGTCATAAAGGATGAGATTAGCCCCCCTGGCCACAAGCTAGCTCTGACCCTGTTGCAGAGAGTATGCATAATGTTACATTTTAGTTGCAGGGTGATAAGAAGCACCATAAACTCCCTTCAAATGTTGAACTATTATGGACCAGAGATGGCAGTAACCCTTAAAAAAAAAAAGAAAGAGAAAAAGAAAAAAAAAAGGATCTCCATGTGGATCAAGAAAATAAGTACAGACTAGTCACACTGTGTGGCTGGGATGGGAGAATGAAAACCTCAAGCAAGGCATAGAGTAAGGTTTAACTGACTGAAGACATGCATATGAATTCATTCACAATTTGATGCATTGTTTTTTTTAAACAAATATCAGACATGCAAATATGCAAACAACATGTGTCATTTTATAATCGGGGCTATTTGACTATCGAGGGGAAGAATCTATGCATTGATATTGATGAGGGGGACTGCTTGTTTGAAAATGTTCAATGAAAGTATCCTTTTTCTCAATGATCATGCAGAATTTGAAAATGACGGGCAGCCTGGCTTCATATGCTGCTTTGTTGGTGTTTGAATTAACAACTGGGAAAAAAAAAGCTCATATGCTCATTTGTTTCCTCGTTTTGTTCCAGTCGCCCTACTTTGGCACCTGTCAGTCATGTGCAGCGAAAGCTGTTTTGACTATTTATACAAGCTATTTATACGATCCAGGCAAATAAGCTCCTGCGTATGGACTCACAATGTGGCGGCGGGGAATAAAATCCGATTTTTATTTTTTTTTTTACTAAATAAGGGTTCGGTGAATGAGCATATGAAACTGGTGGGGTTCGGTGCCTCCAACAAGGTTAAGAACCACCGTTCTAAAGGATTACATATTATTTTAAAATGGCATGTGAATCCTTTCATATATTTAAAATATTGACTGGAAAGAAACAAGCCCCGCCTTCAATATGCATATTGGTGTCCTTCTTAATTCTCCACAAGGCCCACATTCAACATGCAAATGACTATCCTCCTCATTACTCCACTTCACTAAGCCCAATTCTGCATGTATGTTCTTGTGCGCCTGTTTATATGTTTATCTCGTTTGCTGGGCTTTATCTTCAAGTGATTTCACTGTGGCTATGGTCGTGTGTATTTATTCGCTTTTGTCATCACCTGGCATTCCTGCAACAGAGCCCGCCAAGTTGTTGACGCCCTCCCTCCTCCATGAGGCACAGTGACTGAGCAAGGTGATGGCGAAGCTCATCGTACTTGGAGAACCTGCCCACTCCTTCGGAAGCACTCATCATGCACAGGCAGACAAAGAAAGTGGGATCCCGCTCATGTGGGCTCGTCGTTTGGCCGGCATTTGATTCTAATAGCTTGTTCAAAAACCATTCGCGACAGGTCAGTGGGCTATTGAGTCTCAGTCAAGCGATTCCATGCATTTAAATGAAGTGCAAATACTGTACGGTGGTACTGAAGTAAAAAAACACTCCCAAAAAAAATTAAGAAAACAAAAAAATGAAATTGGAAGACTAAGAAACAAATTCATTTTACTTGTTGCATATTTTTTCTTGTTTGCATCCTTTTTCTTGTGTGCTCCTCTCTTGTAAGGTGTTTTTGTCTTTTTCGTTGTGATTACGTTTTTTTTTTTTGGTTGCTTAGTTTTTTTTGTTTGTGTGATTTACACTTCAGGGCAACCATATACAAAGTCCAAAATTTACGTCACAAAACCAGCTTCTTTCGAGCCTTGCGGAGGTAATTACAAAATATTAATTGAATTAATGTAGAGAAATGAATGTAGTTAGTTATTCACCCCTGCATGTGGTGCAACGTGACCTATAGTTTCATTCTTTACCACAATGTTTTACATCAAGCTGTTTCACACAACTACATTCTGCTGATGGATGGATGGATGGATAGACGGGCACCTCATTAGAATGATCAACAATTAATGTTCTAACAATTGTTTGGAACTGGAGGTAACTATATCAGTTCCCAATCCAGGCCATATTTAAAGGCAGAGCCCACCAGGCAGAAAAACGCAGGACCTTAGAGCAGTGGTTCGCAATCTTTTTCAGCAATGTACTCCTTGTGAAATATGTTTTAAGCCAGTGCAAAGCACCTTAAAAAAAGACTTAAAACATGCCATCAGTGTCTGATTTATTAAAATTTAGAACTTTTCAAACTTCATTTGTATTTGTATAAAACAATAATCAATATAAAGTATCCTCTTTTGGCTCATAGAAGAGATCTGTTATCAAAAAGAAAGAACTTAATCATGAATAAATATTTGTCCACAAATAATAATCAACATAGTGTCAGTGCTGTTCTAAAAAAGAAATAATTATATGTAAATATTTGTTCACAGAAAAATATTTCATATAAAGCATCCCCTCTTGGGATTACAGTAGAGCAGGGGTCACCGGCGTGGTGCCCGCGGACACCAGGTATCCCCCGAGGATCACATAAGTAGCCCGCAGGTTACACTAAACTTACATATTTACAACAGCTGTTCCTTAATTATTTTAAGAAATCATTAACGATCGTTTTTTTTTCCATATATATACTGGTGGCCCTTTGTTTTACTCAGTACCAAAGAAGAAGCTCTCGTTTTCCAAAAGGTTGGTGATTCCTGCAGTAAATATCAGCTATCAAAAAGAAATAACTTAATCATCAATAAATATTTGTCCACAAAAAATTATCAACACCTGTTCTCAAAATGAAATAATTATACAGTATATAAATATTTGTCCACAGAAAATTTTTAAGCATCTAGTGTCATCTTTTGGGATTTACCATAGAGATCTGTTCACAAAAATAAATTACTAACTTAATTATTAATAAACATAAAATTTGATTTATGAACTTATATTTTCCCGAAACAAGGAGTTTTGCATTTGTTTGTTTTATTTAAAATCGCGAGTACCCCCTGGAGTTCCTTCCAATACCCCCAGGGGTACCCATACCCCCATTTAAGAACCACTGCCTTAGTGCAAGTCATTAAGAACAAATTAGTCGGACAGGCAAAAAGTAAAAAAAATGAGATGAATACAAAGCAACGTAAACGAGACAAAGTGTGTGTAGAACATTACTGAAGACAGGAAATAGAACAGGGTTGCCAACAAAACTGTTAACTCAATCGGCCCAAACAGAAGCCAGAGGTGAACAGCCCAAAACGAGACAGAAATTCTGCGCAGAACAGCTCAAACCATGACAGGAAAGTGTGATGACTTCCAGTACTGCAGTTCAACTTCCTCAATAGGGTAATTAGCATGGATAGTGGGTGTTTCAGTAAGAGGATTCTGGCCTGTTGAAGCATCTTAAAAAGGAGCAGCATAAGATATACCTGATCCCTAAGATTTCTCATTCAAAATGACATTGCCTTGCTGTGATTCTTCGAAACAAATCTCTTTTGTGACTTGACTAATTGCCCTGGCTGTCTCTAATACCCGATTAGCACAATAAAGTGGTTTAGATGCCAACTGGGGAGTTTCTCACTAACAGTGTGTCTACACGGGGGTCTTTGCTGTATTCTGCCTCTGATGCTGCTGCTCAACTGATGTCAGAAGCAAAACGGACAACATACTTTGTTGATGTTCATGTTACAAGAAGAAGGACATTTACGGCTCAACCTGAGACCCTCCGTACTGTACTTGAGGCAAGTAGCTGCCTTCTTATCCAGTCACAGTTTCTCTCTCTGTATGTTGAAAGAGATTGTCAGACCTCAATCTGTCGTCTTACGCCCTGGCCTCCTGTTCAGTGTAATCTTGACAAAGGGTTAATAAGCCAGAGACGGCAAGCCCCAGCAGTGCCCCCAAGAGGGTCCCCGACCTTCAAAAACATCCTGCGTTAACCCTTCAGCGCCTCCGTCAAAACACTTCAAACCTGGCCTGAAGGATGCCCACTCAAATGCTCAAGTAATGAAAGGGATTTCAACTGAGCTCGAAGGGATCAAAGCAAACTTCCCCAAGTAATATTTGGAGTTAATCTAAGAGTAAAACAATGCATTCTGCTGAACCTTTCAGATCGTGTCTGTCTGTCAGCTTAAGTCTGCCATTACTACAGAGAATTCACAGCAGGGGACGGCAGACCAGACAGAAAAATGTTTTGCTGTTCTGGTGGAGCAAGACAAATAACACACACGCCCACGCACACACACACACGCAGGCACACACGTAAGGCTGTACTTGTGAGGACATACTACCTTGAAATAATGCATTTCCGAGGTCCGAACCCTTATCTAAACCATCAGAAATTATTTCCTAACCTCAACCCTAGCTCAATTCAAAACTATACTCCAAAAGCAAGCCTTGACTCCCAAAAAGAGGTCTGAATAAGTGAGTAATGGCCTAAATATCCTCACTTCTCTAATATGGCCTAACTCTGTCAGTAGAAAACCTAAAATTGTTCTCGCAAGCATAGGAACACACGCACGCACGCACAAACACGCTTGCACGCAAGTCAAATAAGGTTCCAATAGGCGCCTCCTCCGAGGACACGGTTCACCTGTCCTCAGAAAAGCTGTCTGAGCCCTCTCTTGGCACTGGTTTTAATAATCCATTACAGCAGAACGCTGTAAAAGTGACATTTGCTCGAATGCTGTAATTTGCCTAGTTACCAAAAGGTGGCAGCCTTGATACAATATTCACTTTAAATGACGTGTCTGCCATCCTCACAGACAGGATGATAACCAATAATTGCTGAGAAGTGCAATGCAAAATTTAAAAAGAAGGCTGAGCAACACTTTTATATTGCATGAAACAAATTTTCACTTCAGGCGATAAATTGATATGAGCAAAAACAAATATACATCTCCAAAAACAAATTAACAAATGCAGAAACAAAATCACATTTAAGAAAACACAAGACCAAAAGTGTAAACATATACGCATTTCTGAAAATACATTACCAATAGCAGAAACAAAAGTACATTTCAGAAAACAAATTACAAAGAGAATTTTTTTTCTACATTAGGATATGATGTAAGATTTTCATTTTTTTCCCCTTATTGATGATCGCAATTCCCCTTATGACCGAACGCGAAAATTCGCGTCGCTATGCACTTTCGTGGGGCTTTCTGTCGCTGTTGTACTTGTCCACTGTTTTGTCGCGTGAGGAGAGGGGAGTGGAGCGAGCTTGCTGTGCACTTTACGGTTGATCCGGAAAGAAGAGCATTGCTGAGAACTTTCACTTTTCTGGGATGTGACGGAGCCAATATTTTCACAATATTTCATTTTGCGTGTCCCTTGCTTTGCGGCAATACTCACCTGCCAAAAAATAAAATGTCGCAATCAAGTGGCCGACACCACGCTAAATATTGTGCTGACAATGCTGCGCTATCGTTAGCTTAGCACAGTAACTACGGTTCAACAGCTGTTAAGTGAAGCAAACGCTGCACATACCAGTTGTCCCAAGTTCTCGCTTCCGCCTTTCTACAAGCCAGGTGAGTGCTCTTGCTTGGCTCTGTTTTGTATTGAAAGCTCAGCCGGCCGTGTTGGATCGCTCCCGGTGACCGCAAAGCGGCTGCCATGATTCATTCCTGCCCCCCACGTGAGCCGTTGAATGTTCCCGAAGTTGATTGGCTATCGCGACGCGAAACGCAAAAAAAAGTTAAAAAACTTTAACTTCACGCAGAAAGGCGAAATTTCACTTCCCGTGACCGCACGCGGCCATTTGCGTCGCTCCATTCGCATCCATCGCATCGCCCGACGCGCATTTATCAGTTCCCATTGTCTTCCTATGCTCTGTATGCATTTTCCTCACTTGGCTGAAAACTCTCACTGTCGGCATTAGAGTGAGGAAGGCAGAGCAGAACTTTGTAAATCTCTTTCATCAATGAAACGCAATCTTGCCCAAATGCACTTTTTAATTTAAATATGTGTGGCCAAAAAGGCTCTGGGTTAATTGGTCTTCCATCTTGGCTATTCTGAGGGATGAGAGCATAAGGTGGCAGCTGGTAATCTTCCCACTCGTCCTTTAATTCCTCCTGATCCAGGTATGGTGCAAATCTGTCAGCCAACCTCACAACGTGGCTGTAGTCTACATTCTTTTTTGAGTCCAGCACCTCTAAATCACTGAGACCAGCCTATTGAAAGGGGAATTACCTGATCATTTGGTCACAACAGCCTCATAGATAGAACACACAGAAGAAAAGAAGATTGCTTCCTTTGCTGGTGTGATGCTTCGGTTGCTTTCATCAGCATCGTCTTTGAAGAGAGCCCTAGTACTCAAGCCAATTGCAAGTGTGCTATCTTCATGCTGTAGGCATCTGTTGGTAAAATCCACTTTTGTCAAGGTGTCAGCAGATTTCACATGCTCCATCACATCGCCAATCATGCATTCTTCTGTTTGGAAGAGTATGTTGAATAAATTGATGTGAGGTAAGATGAAACTGAGGAAGTGGAGTGTGAGGAGCGTGAGAGGGTCCTGTAGCCTATCATTGATTGATTCGACTTTCCCTGGCCTTTCAACAGCTAGGAAAAAATTTAATTCAATTATTTTGTAAGGCAATGGCAATTAGACCGTTGTTGACTTTATGCCATGAATGTCAGTAAGAAATTAGGATACAAATGAAAATCTTTACCTTAGCTGTCTATGAATCCGGGAACATAGATTTATTGTGCTCCGCAAGAAAATGGCAGAAGAGAATTTGTGCAACTGTAACTTTGTGGGACGCCACTGGATCAGCAGTAGAAATGAAGTTCTTGGTCAATAAGATGTGTGATTTGCTTTTTGCTACGTGCTTTTTGCTTGTTTGCTTTTTCCACGTGTCCAGCAGTTTTAAATTGGCTCTTCAGATTGTAAAATCCACTAGCAGTAACTTTCATATCCTTTTTACATGGAATGCAGAACGAGAACTAAGGACCTTTTGTTGACGATTTAATCCATCCATCATATTCACCTTGGAGAGACTCCCATTCTTTTTGGTGTCGACCCGATCCTTGAGTTCTTCTCTTCGGTCCTTCCATGCTTACTTTCACGATTATAACGTGTTGAGTCTTCCATTAATACACAATCTAGATACTATACCGCGGTTTTCACTTGTTCTGGGGGTTTCCGCTCGGAATTAACCACGAAGAGTGAGGGATCGCTGTACATGTATTTTTTGGACACAACGCAATTTCCGGAGCAACAAAACTGCACGCTGGATCCAAAATCACATAGCCTTTGAACGCAGCCCTCAAATCCGGCCTTTGTTTCCACGGAGACGGACCCTGAGCGAAGGCTCCTTCGGAGCAAACTTTCAGAACGCCCACATTGTTCTGTTCTTGAACGTTCTTAAAAACGTTTTGGGATTTTTCCGTGGTGTTTAAGAAGTTTCCAAAAAACAAATACAATAAACGAATAAAAAATACAACAAATTAATGAATTGCTCCATTGTGCCCCTCCGTTCTATTTAATGCATGTGTTCCAGGATTGCATTACAGCATACAACTTGGCGTGCAGAAGCAGCGATTTAAACATTTGACTTAGAGTTTGCGTTCCGCATTTGTTTTGCCCAATCTTTCCTATTGTACTTTACGTTTACATTCTTACATTCAATGCCTACTTCTTGAGGAGGAGGGCCACAGCCGCTCGTCGCCGTGTCGTCCTTTTGCGCACAAACCAAGTTAAGTTCCAGCAGTGTCAGTCCGTTATCATTCTATCATCGATATGACAGATAGGGACACACAAAATGATCTTTATACCAATAAAAAATGTAACTTTCGCACAAATTCACTTTGAGTCATTTCTTTCTTGACATGAGTAAATATGTCATATTATTACATTTTTAAAACCCAGAAAATATGTCATACCTGCAGCTTTTGACTCTTCTAAATGCACTGCTGTGAATAGAACGTCCTGGTCATAAAATATAATCCATACAAAGCTGACTGAGAAATAACCAAGATGTTCAGATATGTTATCTGGTGTTCTGAGGTTAGTTCATAATTTATTTGTATTATATAATTTCGCCGATAACAGGCAAGAGGTCCATATGTGAGAATCAACCTGAGAGTTGGATCGCTTTTTCCAACCAGACTTTCTCCTGAGCAAGGACTCATTTATAATGTTAATGAACCTCCTAAACCAGGACTGACAACATGGATGGGGTGCAGAGATCGAGGTCCTAGTCTTCCTATTCTGGCTAGCGAATGGGACATCATACCGGGTGGTATCGTGTGTGTTTGATATGCCACGATTCACTGTCCACTACATCGTCCACCGCGTCACTCAGTAAGTCACCAAGTCATCCATTTCCCTAACGACACAGATGACCGGCAGGCAGTGACCCAAGGGTTTGCATGGCTGGTGAGCCATCGAGCCTTTTCAAGAGCAGTTGGGGGAATGGATGGCTATCATGTCAGCATCAAGTGTCCAAGTAGCTCTAATGGTCAGGACTATAAGAATTGAAACATTTTCCCAAGCATTATTCTGCAGGGTGTGTGCGACCATCAGGGCCGCTTTCTTGACATCTACGTGGGCCGGCCTGGGTCAGATCACGACTCCAGGGTCCTTCGGCACAGCCCTCTCTATCAGAGCTGATTATTTAATCAGGTGTGAAAGACGAGGGAGACATTGAAAATAGGCAGGATATGGAGCTCCCTACCCCTTTCATAGGTGCCTCCAGCAACCACTCCCTCTCATTACGCCCTGAGCGGCCAGTCCAGGGTGTGGGGGCTCAGCACTTTAATACTCATCATTCCAGGGAACGCTCCCTTATTGAGCGTGCCTTTGGAATGATGAAGGCGAGGTTCCGGGCCATTTTCTTCCACTCCCTGAAGGTGCACCACATCTAAGTAAAAAAATAAAAAATAAAAAATACATGCCAATGAAAGGAACTCACTGTCATTTATTGTACTCAATTTTACATCTCCACTTTGATCAATTCATAATTTTCTATCATTCCGATAGGTCATCGCCACCTGTGCCGTCCTCCAAAACATTTGTGTTGGAGCCGGAGACCTCATGGCTCCAGAGGATGAGCCAGAGGAGAGTGAGGATGAGAATGAGGGGAAAGAGGAGGCTGACACTTTCATTGGAGTGCTTTCTAACAAGTGTGAGGACATTGCATTCATTTTTGACTATTGATAGACAAGCTGCTACCAGCTGGTTTTAACACAGAAATAAGTGCAAGGGCTTACATAAGGGTTATTTCTGAATTGTATAAAAAGTAATCCTGTTTACAAGCATCATTAACATTTTTTGGGCATATTCAAATTGAATTTTCTAAAAAAAAAAACAAACAAAAAAAAACAAACATTTAATTTTCAGACATGTAAGTCATGCTTATTTTACTACAGTAAAGGATTTTTTTTTTTGTCAATATGGTTTATTTCTGAGACGTTCTACCTTGAAATGCAACATCAGCTCTGAGATAACGGTGGTGTAGGTGTCCCCTACACCAGTGGTCCCCAACCTTTTGATCACCGCGGCCCGGTCAACGCCTTAGATTTAGACTGCAGACCGGGGGGGGGGGGTTGCTCCTCTAAAAACCACATCATCCTTCTCACTACGCCTCAGATTTTTATTGCGGATGGGGGGGGGGGGGGGGGGGGGGGGGCTGCTTTAAAAACCACATCACAAACGTATGGACGGAACTTTCTGTCGCTGTTGTACTTTTTTGTCCACTTTTTTATCGCGCGAGGAGAGGGGAGGGGATTGGAGCGAGCTTGCTGTGCACTTTACGGTAGATCTGGAAAGAAGAGCAGAGAACTGAGAACTTTCACTTTTCTGGGATGTGACAGAGCCAATATTTTCACCGACAGCACCTCTATTCTTTGCGGCAATACTCGCCTGCCAAAAAATAAAAGTTTCAATGTCGCATTCAAGTGGCCGAGACCGTGCTAAATATTGTGCTGACATGCTGCGCTATCGTTAGCTTAGCACAGTAACTACGGTTCAACAGCTGTTAAGTGAAGCAAACGCTGCACATACCAGTTGTCCCAAGTTCTCGCTTCTGCCTTTCGACAAGCCCCTCACCTGGCTTGTCTGCTTGGCTCTGTTTCGTATTGAAAGCTCAGCTGGCCGTGTTGGATCACCCCCGGTGACCGCAAAGTGGCCGCCATGATTCATTCCTGCCCCCTGCGTGAGCCGTTGAATGTTCCCGAAGTTGATTGACTGTGGCGACTCGAAACGCAGAAAAAGTAAATAAAAAATAACTTCACACAAAAGGCGAAATTTCGCTTCTCGTGACCGTGCGCGGCCATTTGCGTCGCTCCATTCGCGTCCCTCGCGTCGCCCGACGTTCTTCCGCGCCCAGTCACGCAAACTCCATTAAACTAAAGCATCTCCAAAACATTATTACGGGTGCAGCCCACGCGGCCCGGTACCAGTTGACCGGTCCGCGGACCGGGGGTTGGGGACCACTGCCCTACACCAGTGATTCTCAAATGGGGGTACTCATCTTGTGAAATGCAGTGGACACTCAGTTTACAAGGCGATAGAGACGAGACTGGCAAGTGGAAAAAATCATCATTAAAAGTGCTTTAGAATACTTAAAAAAACCTACAAAAGGCGTCAATGCGGGATAAACACGTGTCGAACAAACAGGACGGACAGTGTGGAACCTACAGGACGAAGACGTCTAAAATGTCGGAAGCTCGGATAAAAACTCGAGGAAACAACAAAGTAACAACCAAAATAGATGCAACGAATACTCACAAAATACAAAGTAGTAACTGAAGGAGCAATGAGGAGAATAACTCGGCTGCACTTTTAAGAGTGGTTGATGAAAATTGCGGACAGGTGTGCAGCCGGTGGTTCCGCTCCCACACATGGACAGGCCCGCTCTGCAATACAGGAGAGCCCCACCAGGCGGAGACAACAGAACACCACAAGATCTGTGTCCAATGTTCATTGCTCAGTGGAAAGTGTGGTCATCTCTCAACCCAGAGACGCTGTTGCGACCATGTTGAAGTGCGACCTTGAGCAAAAGTCATCAGTAGTCAGAAATTTTCCATCAAAATGAAGGCCTATTGACCATGCACAGGTACGTTTCCAAAAAAATTGTGCAGAAGCTTGGTATGATTGACTAGTAACAATAGAGTGCTAATTTATTGGCTCTAGACTAATTTTGAAAAATTGGCAGATAACAAAGCATTCATATATGAATATATGAAAACGTACAATAAAATAAATTTTCAATTTGTACATTAAATATCTCTTTTTAAGTAAAAAAGCTGAAAGGGAGGGGTGTTTAAGTTAATTCTTTCAAAGGTCTCAATCACAGCATAAACAACAAACAACAGCTAAATTATTGCATAATGAGGCTTATATTTTGTAAAAACCATAGAACTTTTTTACTTATTGTCGAATGAAAGCTTCTGAAATGTTTCTTTAAATTTTTAGACTTAGGAGAGTTCTTTGAACATGGAGGTCTCAGCTCACATGCACAGCATGTCGCATTTGGGAAGTTGGACAGTGCCTTTGAGCCAATTAGATAATATTAGTTTAGTACGAAGCATATTATTATTTTTCAAAGAGAAGAAAGCTATCGTTTACAGGGCTCTGGCGGACACATTTTCAGTGAAGCATCAAGTCAAACAAGAACAAGTTTGCTTTAGCCCCTGGGGCAATACAGAGCTTTGTGGTGTATTCCCAATGCTTAGTGTCTGCAGACTGGTGGAAACCTGCAAGAAACAAATGCACACATAAGATGAACATACAAATTGCAGAGTGCCTCTACTAGAACTAAAATTGTTTATTCCACCAAGTACATTACAAATAAATAGCAGGTCCTTCATTGTAGAATTTTTTTTGCACCATATTTGAAATACTTTTCATACGAAGGTTCTCAAATTTTGGGGGAGTCAGGACCCCTTTTAGAAAACAAATTTTCCAAGGACCCTCAGTGCAAATGTTTCTGGAAACAAAACAAATCAAAATAATTGTTTAAGCCAAACATATGTATCCTTTTTATTCAGTAACATATTCAATTTGACAACAAATTGTTGTCAAATTGAATTTGTCAACGAATTGTCAACAAATTGACAAAAAGTTACTTTTCAGCTATATTGAAGTTTAGAAAAAAAAAGAAAAATTGCCACACCTATGCCTTGCAACCAACTTTTCCCCTAACATTAAATACATAGCTGTGTTCTTAAACCCAAACATTAAATGTAAATGTATACAACAGATTTGGAATGAACTTTGAACTAATGTTTCTGAAAGGTCCAAAAGAAAAAGAGTGTTCATGAAGAGTTCTCAAACTGCAAAATTAGTTGAAGTAAAATGATCCCTGAAGGATCTGTGAAAGTCGGCTAAAATGCTGCTACTTGACTTTTAACTGACACCTGCATACGTATGACATCACACTAATCTAGTTCTGATATTCCTTCTTTTATACTAAAACTGATAAGTTTACTTTTTAAATACTCCATTTAATCATGTATCAAGCCTTCACCTTATACCCACTCATCCTCACAAGAGTCACAGGCATGCTGGAACCTACCCCAGCTGTCTTTCTTGTAGTGGGCAAGGTACACCCTCAACTGGTTGCCGGCACACAAATCCGTAGGAACAAACATTCACACTCACAAGCACACCTAAGGACCACTGAGGGCCCGATATACACACTGTATGTGTTATTGGAATGTGGGAGGAAACCAGAGTACCTGGAAAAAACCCACATAGTATTGGGGGCAACATGCAAACTCTACACAGGAAGGCTGAAGCCAGAATTGAACGCACAACCTCTAAACTGTGATAGACACCTGCAAACAAGGATAAGTGGCTCCGAAAATAGATGGCTAGTTCTTCTCCTTTCAGGGATCTGCTGTGAGAG
This sequence comes from Hippichthys cyanospilos, assembly GCF_059441005.1. Lineage (NCBI taxonomy): Eukaryota > Metazoa > Chordata > Actinopteri > Syngnathiformes > Syngnathidae > Hippichthys > Hippichthys cyanospilos. The sequence goes on along the minus strand of NC_142369.1, from coordinate 34,128,394 downwards.
TATGGCACTACTAAACACAATTGTACGAAAAAATGTACATTAATGTTGTGTGTGATTCATCATGTTTTTTGAAGATGAAATTTCAGGAAATACATTTTTTGAACTAACACTAGGTGTCACTAAATCTTGCACAGTATACATTTAAGCATGCCTGGCTTGTACTGAAAAGAATAAAGAAAAGTCTAAAAATCCATTACCTTACAGCAGGCATGTCCAAACCTGGTCCTCAAAAGCCACCTATCCTGCATGTTTTTGATGTTTCCGTCATCTAATGCGGCTGATTCAAATGATCAGGTTTGTTGTCAGGATTCCGCTGAGCTTGTTGATGAGCTGATCACTTGAATCAGGTGTGGTAGGAGGACAGAAACCTCCAAAATATGCCGGATAGGCGGCCCTCGAGCACTGTGTTTAAACAGGCCTGCCTTACAGCTAGTAATTAAACTTATATTTATATAAAAGTTTAAGGCATGCTTGTTTTTGCTGCTGTAAATTACACAGAAACATCTAATAATAATATGAAGCCCAAAACTCAAATAAAATAAAAAAACGATATTTTCTTTTTTCTGACACAAGGCTCTACGGTAATAGCAGTGTAATGCTATGTTCACACCGAACACGAAAATACGCGTTGCTACGCTCATTTGATGGGCTTTCAGTCACCAAGTGTTAACTGTCGGTATTTAGCTTCTTCATGCGTTTGCACGAGGGGTGGGGTGGTGAGCTTTTTGTGCAATTTACAGTGGATTCGGAAAGGAGAGCTCCTCTTAGAACTTTCACCTTTCTGGGATTTACCAGAGCCAATGTTTTCTCCTACAGCACCTTTCTACTTTTTTTTTTTTTTTACCTTGCGTTTCCCTCACTTTGCAGCAATACTCGTGTGACAAACACGAACCAAAAAAAAGTTTCACCGTCACAATCAAGCGGTACTGTGCAAACTACTGTGTTGTCAATGTTGCACTATTGCTATCTTGGCACAGTAACTACATTTCCACATAAGGAAGTAAATGCTGCATGTACCAGTTAACCAAATCTCCCCACCCGCCATTCTACAAGCCAGGTGAGTGCTCGCTTGGCTCTGTTTTTGTATTGAAAGCTCAGCTAGGCATGTTGGATATCTCCAGGTGACCGCAAACCGGCCACCATGATTCATTCCTGCCCCGTGTGTTCAACGCTCCCGAAGCTGATTGGCAGTCGAGACGCGACGAGCGACCGAAGTTAACTTTTTTTTTTAACTTTGGGCGACGGGATGTATCGTGCCGTGATCAATTTCGTGTTGCTCGAGATGCGTTGTTTGCGTCGCCCGACGCTCCATTGCGCCCTGTCTCGTGAACTACATTATCTACAATACAAAACTGTCCACTTTTTTTGCCTTGTTCGCATTATAATATTTTACTCGATACAAATGAGAGGGACAATAGGTAAACAAGATGGACATACTTTCAGTTCATCAGAGATAAAGAGAAGAAGAATACAATAGTTAGGTGCACTTTCTGTGCAGCACCTAAAGAGCGGTCCACTTCGCCAAATAACACCAGTAATTTGGCAACCCATTTAGAGCGAGTGAAGATGAAGTTAAAATAAATTAAATAAATAAAACAGATTAAATAGATTAAATAAAACAGGCAAAATTATTTTTCTCTGCTCAGGGATGCCACTTCCACCTCAAGAAGTTAAGAGACTCCTCCATTTCTCCCTCTGGCAGAGAGTTCAGTAAACACATAGTGATTATAAACGGCAGCCTAAAAAATATGGAATAATGGACGGACGGACAGAGGATTACATTTGAAATGGAAGGTACCATCATTGGATACTGTAAGGCGGGTTTCGCAGCTGGTAGCTCAAAGGCCTACGCCACTCGAGTAGCCATCGGTTACTTTAGAAAAATAAAAACGAAATTTTACGATTGTGTTTACAAAGGAATGGCAGACTTTGCTCACCTGCGACTGCAGCGCTGAGGCTGTAATGTGCACCTAGGGGGCATGCGGAGACTGGTGCCAATGAGATAGCCTTAGGCATCTACTCCATGAGCAGGGTAACGAGGCCCATACCCTTCTTTAGAAAGTAGACCCATTTTCAAACACTTTTTTTGATTAACCCACATGGACAATCTGACAAACAGTTGAAATCATATCAATATGCAGTTAAATTAGATGAGGATAAGAAGAATATAAGAAAAATGTGGCCTCCCAGGTGCCTTGGAATGATCTGTATGTATGTTATATTCAGGTCTTAGCGTGTTAAACCCATCCCCAAACATCAACTATTGCAGGAGCACATACTGTAAATATTAAGCAGTGTTTGCAGCAATTTTCTTCTATGTGAATACATTATTCATCTGTGTGTGTGTCTGCATAGTTTGCCAAATTTAAAGGAGAAGTTATTTTGTGGTTGTACTTGTGAAAGCCGAACAGGGGCGGAGCCCAGACAAAACCGCAAAACTTGTTTTTATCTGTGGGTGTCCCAATCACATGCAAATGCTAAACAAAGAATGCAAAATTGAGTAACACCTTTTGATCACCTGCCTTTCATGCTTTCAATAAAGCAAAATAAATCCCTTACAAAGTATTGACATTAGGGTATCCAACAGATGTTTTATGTACTGTATAAGGGTGAAAAAAACAGTCGTCTCTGAAGCAGAACAAAATACAAAGAACCCTAGCGTAAGATCCCACTGAGGTAATAACAAGCGAGGCTGAATGTCTGTCTCCGCCTACACAAGGGTATAAATATCACGCCAAGATTTTGAGACAGCAAAGGAAGCCTACCTTCGCAAGTCATTTCTCCAGAGGCAATTTGTATTATGTGCTGTTTGAACCGTAAGTGTCACGTTCTCATCTGCAGATTATCTAACACACTGACAGTACCTGTTCTTACTTCCTTAATTTTGTTGTGACATGTAAAAATAGCAATGCGATTTGTTCTTTAACTGTGCTCTTGCTTTTTCAATAGTGTAACATCAGAATGGCAGGTGAGTGCATTCTTCTTTCAGCGATCTCACCCTCTATTAAACTCTTTTTACAAACTCCTTCTGCCTAACGCTTGTAAATATGTTTAAAAAATATAAAGGACCCGGAATTGAGTGAAAATTACGTTTTAGGGATTGAATGAGTTCAGATATTTTATCACAAAAGAAATGAATAATTTGCAGATTCAAGTTTTCGACAGGAGTTCCTGGAAACTCACAATGCCTACAGGAAGCTGCACAACACACCTCCTTTGATGCTTAACAGCGAACTGAATGCGGCAGCTCAGAGATGGGCGGAACGCTTGTTGGCTTTGGGTGTTGCACAGCACAGTGGAGCCAGTGATGGAGAGAATATTTATTTCAAGTGGAGCTCAGCACCCATTAAATTAACAGGTGTATTTCCACACGTCAGTATGACTGCATATGCTCCCCTGCCTTAAGTGCACATTGTTCGCATTGAACTGTAATGTAGTAAAAGTTTGTCTTGTCTAGGGAAAGAAGCAGTGGATTCGTGGTATAGTGAAGTGAAGCAATACAGCTGGAGCAACCCAGGATTTAGCGGCAATACAGGTAAAACCCAAATTGAGCTCAATATCGCTTCTCCAAAAATCCATAATAAGTCACAAATCAACTCTACTGTATCATGTTGAGCATGTGATCATCTTCATAGAAAGTTTGGACATACCGTTTATTCGAACTGAATCCAACCAGATTGTCTAGGTCAGTGGTTCTCAAAGTGGGATCTGTGGCCTGACTGCAGGGGGCCTGTGAAATAATTTGGGTGTTTTGGAACTGATTTAGTATATCTTCTAACAGATTTGTGCCTTGGTTGACTTAGTCTTTATTTTTTGCTGCCACTTCTGGCGGCTGTTGATAGTGCATTTTGTTGTGGGGAAGGAGAGGGTGGCTTCAGTTGGGAGCAGTTGCTGTCAGTGTGCACGCGTTGTTCCTCCTCTTTCTGAGATCTGGCCCACGAGTGTCTGTGAGTTATGTTTTCTTCCTTGGAATGTTGTCATTTATGCTAATATGCCCAAAAATTGTTGTTTGTTGGACCAACTTGGGACTTGTGGATAACACACTAATGTTAGATTTTATCTGCAGCATGTGCTGCCTTATCTGCATTTAGCTCATTAGCATTTTCATTTGTGACAGCTATTTCCCTTTGGTATATGTTAGTATTTGCAAATGTTTTGCATTGATAATTATACTCGTTTGCATCTAATTAATGTTTTGTATTGAAAAGGAATAATATTTCTAATTCAAGTATATAATTGATTTTAAATACACAATTTGTGTGCATTTAGTAAGCTACATAGTTTTTGCATATAGGACTTACAGTTCCTGAGTTCTATTTGGTCTATTTTCTTTTCACAATTTTGCAAAATAAATGAGTGAGCGCTGTACTACTGACACCTAAATTAAAGAGTTGCACTCATTTGCTGTTCGCTCTCTATCTAAATAGAAGCCATCGGAACATTTATTCAATCAATCAATCAATCAAATTTTATTTATATAGCCCTAAATCACCGAAGTCTCAAAGGGCTTCACAGATGAAAAGAGGTCGTACAGAGACATCTTTTCAGTATAAGGTACACAACAGCGTCCCCTGTCAAAGAACATTGGATACTTCATCAAAAATATATTTTTGCGTTCATTTTATTTTAAATTATGAAAATATTTATGACTCTCCATTAAAGCAATCAGTTCAACCAGTTTAATATATTTTTTAAAATGTAGTCATTTTGAAATTTGTCAAAATGTGTTTTGTATCTGCAATTGCTTGCTAAAGAGGCAATGAAGCCAGCCAAGCTAAAGCTGCATTATATTTTGTAATGCTTTTTTGACTAAATAATTAGCAAAAATAAACACAGTTTGTTAAAAGGAGGTAAGCAATTTGCAATTTTCTATTTTATAAACTTCAATGTAGCTGAAAAGCAACAAATATACTTGTCAATTTGAATATGTTGCTGAATAAATAGGGCACATGTTTGTCGTAAATTATTTTTATTTTTGTTTTGTTTCCGCAAACATTTGCAAAGGGGGCCCCTGAAAATATTGCTTTCTAAATGGAATTCCTGACTCCAAAAGGTTGGAGAACCCCTGGTCTAGGTGTATCTAACATTGTGGGGTCATGCCTAAGGAATAGCAAGAGACCCTAAACTTCTCTGCGTGTTTGATCTTACAGGTCATTTTACTCAGGTTGTGTGGAAAGACAGCACCCAACTGGGAGTAGGAATGGCCACGGATGGCAACAAGGTTTTTGTTGTTGGACAGTATCGACCAGCTGGCAACATCAACCCGAGTCAATACTTCAGGGAAAATGTCCTCCAACGAGGTAAATTATAACAAACGTTGACCAAATTCTTATTTATGTGCTTTTTCGCAGACAATTTCCCATCATCTAATGCAGGTTGTAAACAAACTGAAAATTCAGTATAGGCCTATGCAATGAACAGCCAGAATGTTTGAAAAACCTATACATTTCTATGTGTTAGGATTAACCCCGAGGCACGAGTGGGTTGAGGACCCCGACACGACACACAGGGTTCAGCTTCAAGGATTTATTAACAAAAATCGCACGGCAAGCGTGGGGAAAAACGTGCAACAAAAAGAGAGACCAAACGGGTCTAAACAATTAAGTAGTCTGGCACAAGGGGACGAGGTCAGCAGGAGGACAATCAAAAACTAGGAACAACAAAAGAGCCCGGAGGAGTAGCAAAAGGCAAACGAGCAACAAAGCAAAAAGCACAAGGCAAAGTACAAAACAAAATGCGCGACTGCGGAGACTCTGGATTAGAAAACACTGGGGACGACTAAGGCTTCAATGAAGAGTGGCTCATGGAATAACCCGGCAATTGTCCTCCTGCGCCAGCCGCCTTAAATAAGGCCTTGATGACGATGGTCGTCAGGTGCGCGGCCAGTGACCCCGCCCTCTCGTCGTGGCAGGAGGACCTCGCCTACAACAAAACAGACATGATAAGCCAGGGATGTGACACTATGTCTACTGTCATTTTGTGAACTTCCAGTTAACCCTTGTGGCATTATGTTACAAATTATGTAAATTCCTTTGATTTTTCGATGATATCATAAAAGAATCAATGGGGGTGAAAAAACACTCAGGAGCTGAAATTACCAGCAGATGATTAAACCGTGTAAAATTTCAAAATGCAATTTACATATTAAGTGATTGCAGCTGGACATGCGAGATTTTGTGTACAAAAATAATCATTGTCCAAGTTTTGGACCACATAAAACCATTATGATTGCAATTTTGAGACGCATTGAAAAAGGATTTATGACATTGTCTTTCCTGCGGTTAATGCAACATTCCGTTGAGCGGCAACACCGTAGTTAGCGTTACACACCAGGTAATGGCTATGTGTCATCATCACATCACGGACTACAAGGACAGAACATTCCATTTTCAATACTTTTACGGGTGTTAAATGTAACTAACATATGTGTCGATAGAACTGATGCCACTGTGAACAAGTTGAGTGGTTGAAGTAAAAAACTATTCAGAAATAATAATAAATAAAAATATATAATTAATAGAATTATTGGAGCTTCAAAAACTGAATGTTCCTCTTGGCCTTTCACTAGTTCAGAATCACAACATTGGGTACCTACTATCCACAAAAGAATATGGTCTGAAGAATAGGATGCTGATTAAACGCAAGATTTTTTTTTTCTCTCCAAATTACGAGCCACTATTTATTTCAGTAATGCAGAGCCTTCATTGGACTAACTTACTTAGGTTTAATACCAAAATATGTAAATAGTATTTATGTGCATTTTACAGCATGAAGGATTTGCATTTTACAGCTAGTGGAGGACCCAGCCAGCCAGAAGAGAAACCCAGTGTGCATTTTACAGCTGGTGGAGACCCCAATGTGGCAGAAGAGAAACCAAAGTATACCTGCACACCGTTTTAGACAAGCTGGAGCATCTTACAGCAGTCAATCTACCGTGAAGTTGGCAAAATCAGGATGTCAAGCTAATCCATGTACAACAGTACAATTTGTGTCCAATTTTTACTGAAATTGTATTTGGGGACAAGTTGTTTTTTACAATGTGTATTGAAAATGTATTTGTTAACTTTGTGGGAAGCCACAAAGCCTGTATCCCCTGCCAGCATATGGACCCCAGCTCAGACCACTACCACCATCATTTTTCTGACATGAAACTGCTTTACACCAGTGCGGTACATTGACAAGTGGCTTGCTACAATACAAAATATATTCAGTTCATAAATTCTTGTAAAAAGGAATTTTGTATTATGTGCCACTTTCTAATCCAGTGTCATGTTTTGATATGGTTTTTGACTTATGGCTTGATGAGTCTCCCAAATGTTTGGCATACTGTAGAAATAATCAAACCTTTTCTAAAGCTAGGCACACAGATTTTGAACAACCTAACCTATTTATAAATAGGAATGACCAGAAACGACCACCTTCTTTCTTCTTTGCGCCATCTTGAGCATGTCCTCTTGTAACGATCTTTCGCCATCTTTGCACTTGAACAACGGCTCTATAAACTTGTAACGTGCCCATAGCTGGCATGTTCCTGTAGGGTCAGCTTCCACGTTTCAAACGAAATAATTTATCTGAAAAGAAAACAAATACAAGATCATTCTCACGCGGCATCGTACACACAAAAATTTGGGAAAAATATTACAATATATGGAAAAAATGTAAGAATTTTAAAACAGAGAGAGAGCAAGAGATACACAATCAAAACTTAGGCAAGTATAAGTCAACCCTGGAAGGGTGAGGCCAGTTGTTGTGACTCTACCAATAATTCCCACAGCAACGCACACACACTATTTTCACCTTACACAACAAGGATGAGTAAGTGGCATATGTTTTTTGGAGCCATGCTTTATAATTGTTAAATGCAAACACAAACATACTCTTACCAGCAGTGTTCGGCAAATTACTTCAAAACTGTAATGTATTAGTTGTTTTACTTTCATTTCAAAGTAATAGTTTTTTTTTTTTTAATTGCTTACTTAGCTTCACAGCATAGTGATGTATTGTTTATGCTTTCAATTTCAATGTTATTCAAATTCAAGTTCAGTTGGCGAGGTTGGGGATAGATGTTTCTAAAAAGATATTTCATTTCGGTGGTGCTAACATTAGCAGCTAGCCTACACTATCATTATGTTAATGTACTGTTTAACATGAGTTTTTGTATGCTTCGTTTTGACACACATTGACTACAACTATATATAGACTATTATTTATAGCAATTAAAAGGAATTATTAATAGCAATTGTCCAGTGAAAATTAGTCTTTGTTTATCTTCTCATTATTGCTAGTTTAAAAATGCTGGCAAATCCACTGTGGAAAGTGGCAGCATATCTTCTACGTACGACATACTCCGTCACGAGTCTCTTAACCTCTTGAGATCAAAGTGTCATACCTGAGCGAGTGAATGATTTTGCCTGCTGTTTTATCTTTATATATGGCCCAATTGTGAGTATGTTTGAAAGTTTAATTTTGGCAATAACAGCTGGCTACTGGCCTGCAATGTTTACCTTGCCCAAATGAGGAGACCAGGGGCATTGGAAGCAAAATTGTTCATGCGAAATTGTGTATAACTTGGACAATATAAATACACGAATATGTTGTCTGTCAGTTTCAACTTCAAGTATACTAATCTAAGGAGAGTAGCTGATGAATTGGCCCTTCCCCCATATCATGGCACAGTATCACTCTGTGCAACATGATATCCGGAGTGCCTGCTGCTCAACTGGATGCTTTGTGGACTTGTTGTGAAACAGGCTGACCATCACCCTTTTCCACTCCAGCTTGGTGACTAGCTGAATTGATGACATGTTTTAAAGCCATCGTTCTGATACAAGCAATCCTTGGAGAACAAGTCTATATGCTTGCAAATCTAATGTGGTGGTGGTAGTATGCATGCAAGGTTTGAACTTGCATGCATTCATGCTACATTCATGCTGAAAATAACAAAGTACCTTGTTTACGCTCTACGCAAGGCGTTGTGTCGCGGGGTCAAGATGATCACATTTGTGAAAACACTTTTTGTCGCGTGAGGGGTAGAGAGCGAGTTTGCTGTGCACTTCACAGCGGATCCGGAAAGAAGAGCATTGATGAGAACTTTCACTTTCTGCGATGTAGCAGAGCCAATATTTTCTCCTACATTACCTTTATTCTTCTTTATTACACTGCATGTCCCTCGCTTTGCAGCAATAGTCGTCTGAGAAAAAAAAAAAAAAAATCCAATCAAGTGGCTGATACTGAGCTGTCAATGCTGCACTATTGTTATCTTGGCACAGTAACTACAGATCAACAGCTGTTAAAAAAGGAAGCAAACGCTGCACATACCAGGTGTCCCAAATTCTCCCTTCCGCCATTCTACAAGCCAGGTGAGTGCTCTTGCTTGGCTCCGTTTTTGTATTGAAAGCTCAGCTGGCCGCGTTGGACCGCTCCCGGTGACCGCAAACAATGATTCATTCCAGCCCCCTGTGTGAGCCGTTGAACGTTCCCGAAGCTGATTGGCTGATGCAACGCGACAAAAGTTAAAAAATGTTAACCACGCAACAGGCGAAATTACACTCCTTGCGGCTTCTCGTGGCATCATGCGTCACTCCATACGTGTCCATCGCGTCCCTCGACGCCATTGCGCCCTGTCGCGCGAACTCCATTGACTATAATACAAAACTGGCCGCCTTTATTGCCTTCTTAAAAGCTACGTGCACACCGAACTCGACAAAGCGCCTCGTTTACACTCTACGCGAGGTGTTTTGTCACGGGGTCAAGATGATCACTTCTGTGAAGTCACTCTTTGTCGAGAGGAGGGGAGTGAGCTTGGTGTGCACTTTACAGTGGACATGGAAAAAGAGCATTGCTGAGAATGTTCACTTTTCTGGAATGTAGCAGATCCAACATTTTCTGCTAGAGCACCTTTATTCTTTTTTACACTGCGTGTCCTTCGCTTTGTGGCAAGACTTGACTACCCAAAAAAAAAAGTTTCAGCATTGCAATCAAGTTGCCAATACTGTGCTGAACGTTGAACGTTCCCGAAGTTGATTGGCTGCCCAGATGCGACACATGACAGAAGTTAAAAATCACGCCACGCGTCACTCCATACACGTCCATCACGTCGCCTGGGGTGTCACCGTGCCCTGCTGCGTGAACTGTATTGACTACAGTACATAACTTTTACGCCTAGATCGCCTTCGGTGTGAACGCAGCAAAAGATCAACGACTACTGGGTTGACATCTATAATCAGCATGTTCCTTATGTCGATTAGTCAAAATAATTTAGGTGCAGCAATTTTTCATTTGCATGCATGCAGTTGTATTCAATACAGGACCATCCTGGAAGGGTTGAAACTAAAGGAGAGGGTGACCATCCTTCAAGCACAAAAAGGGACAATTTGAAAAAAAATATATATAAAGTAAGTCTGCCTTATTTTCTTGTGTGAAAGTATTTGAACATGGCTGTTTGCTTGTGTGAAAGGATTGCAAATATCCTGCAACAGGAGAAGGTGCAGGAGAAAACTCCATAGCAGATCAATAATGGCTTGGATTTGGTTTGTCCTCATGGATGAGGTCTTGGGACAAACGCCATCGGTCACCACTCCTGTACTGATCTCATCCATACCTGAGGACAGACCAGGGCCAAGTCACACTAGAGAGGAGGACGAGGGGGCGACAGCAGCAGAGGAGGAGGAACAGGAACAACAATAACAAAGGCAGCCACATAGCAATTTGGGAGACGAAAATGCAAAAAAGAAGGATGAGCTTGTCGAACTGTACAAACTTGACTTGGAGTGGCAAAGAAGGGAAATGAAAGGCAAAGATTGGATGAAGAGACGAGCAGTGGCGCGAAATGAAGTATTGGAAAGATTTTTTTTTGGACTAGTGTAAGAAATGATTGATCAAAATAAGAGAGTAAAATTATTTTGTGTGGTTTGTACAATGAAAAGGGATCATAGATACTATCGTGTGCTAGTGTGCGTGTTTCCAATTGTTGAATTCTGTTAGTTAACCACTAGATGACACTACTGTACTTTTTAAAGTATGTTGTCAGAAACGTCCCGTTATTGAGTATCTGCCCGATTTCACAAGGTTGCAGTGATGGATAGAGTTCTTACAATGCCCCAATGTCTTTCCTCTGCAAATGGGGCATCATCTGGCTTGATCTCAGGGGTAAATGAGATTACTGTGCACCTAATCATCCTATGGCAAAAAATAAAAATAAAATCTACATAAATTACAGCATTTCATTGCACAAAACTGTTTACAATTTTTTAAATGAGAACAATTTCTCTGAGACAGTAGTGTGCCACTGCGTGCTTCAAAATAGTTGAATTCTGTCAGTTAACCACTAGATGGCACTGCTTTTAGATCCAGAATTGTGTAACAGAAAATATCCCAAGACCTTGGTGTCTTTCCTCTGCCAATGGGACATCACCTGGCGTGATTCTAGGGGTAATCACAGTACGACATTAACAAACAAACAAACAAAAATTCTATGACAGCATTTGATCGAAAAAAAATATTATATTTTTTAATAACGTGTGAACTGTCAAAATGCATGCAAATACTGTAAAGAACTAAACAAAATGATGATTTTCTAACACGTTACTTAGGCAGTAGATTAAACTTAACCCTATGTACAGCCACTGGTTAGAGGTGCAGCAGATTTAATACAAACAAATTTACAGTAACTGGTTAGAAATTCATTTTAAGTTGAAACTCCTTCCTTTGGGATTTTCACTACATTAATTCTCGCTCTCATTCTGTTTTGCTATGCCATGGGGATTGATGTGAGGTAGTTATGGAAGAGTGTTCCATTGAGCAGGGGTTAACACAGGCTTCTGAGGTGCTTCAAAAGGTGTGGCCTCTTTTCTGCTGAGGCTGGGAGCAGAGGACAAAGATGTAGATCATGGGTTGCATCGTCGTTCCGTTCCACAGGCCACAACACAACAACCTGATCAACATGCAGTGAGATGGGGGGGAAGGGAGTCAGGACAGTGACAGTGGGCCGGTCGTTACTAGGCTTACCTGACGACATAGTAACACAAAACTCGACTCGAATTACAGGTACAGAAAACAAGAAAAAGATAGTGAGCATCGGTATTATTCTAACGTGTCCTATTTAAATGTCTATTCATCTTGTTTCTTTCCCACATGAACCATTGTGTTCTTCATATTTTACAATGCAGTAGGATTAGGTGTAACCTCTTAGCAACACAAAAGTATGCCCTGACATCCTGACCAACTTTAATGGAATCTGTGTGTGCGTGCATGCACATCTGCCCAAACGTGCATATTTGCAGCAGCCTTGGCTGAATGCTGTTGAATTATGGAAAGAGTAACTTGATCTACGTGAATCATGGTTCTCTTAGCTAACATTGTCTGCACATTAGCCCAGCTGTTCCATTCCAACACCTGTCCCCCCTACAACTGCTCCCATACAATTGCATCAATCTCGACCTCCGACCTCCATCAAGGCCAAACTTGAAAAAGAAAACTGTACAGTGTATTTGTTTTCATGTAAAGGAATATTTTTGTTGTTGTTGCAGGATTAATCGAAAACTATGTACCCACCCCCAGAGCACATTTACAGATCTGGAGTTATTTTCATCTATGTACATGTTTGACATTTTTCTTCTTCTTTCAGGTTTTTTTTTTTTTTTTTTTGGGGTGGGGGTGGGGGGGGGTGACATTTTAGTACTCTTTTCATATTAAATATCTGTTCTTGTGTCCACCTTGCTTCAGGCTTCCCCGCATTTGGGTCCACCTCCACGCTCCGCCTTGTCTCGCGTTCAATGACAATTGACATGACATTTGCGTGAGTACTGAAAATTAATGAGTTCTTCCATCCATCCATTTTCTAGAGTCGCTTATCCTCACAAGATTCGCAGGCTTGCTGGTTCCTATGCCAGCTGGCTTCGGGCAGGAGGCAGGGGACACCCTGAACTGGTTGCCACCCAATCGCAGGGCACAGAAAGACGAACGGCCAATCATGCGCCCAATCACACCTAAGGACAATTTAGTATGTCCAATTCACCTGCCATGCATGTTTTTGGGGAGTGGGAGGAAGCCGGAGTGCCCGGAGAGAACCCACGCAGGTCCGGGGACAATGCGCAAACTCCACACAGGAAGGCCGGAGCGAGGTGGATTTGAACTCTAGTTCCTTCAACTGTGAGGCGGACGTGCTATTCACTGCGCCACCGAGCCACCCCAATCAATTTGTTTATAATAGTGGTAGTCGTAGTTGTCATATTATTATTTATTTCATACAATTAATGAGTTCATGTAACAGTATCACTACTGATTCATTTCTTTTTTTAATTATGGCATATATTACTTGTTTAAGTCAAAGATACTTGGAAATTTTGTTCAAAAATTTCCATTCATTTCAACCAAGAAATACCACAAGAACTGTATATCCCATATAGACCATAATACTTGTACAAAAAACGTGCCAGAGAGGTCAATATGACCACCAAACGTTTACAAAACATAGTAATCAGTGTAATCTATAGTATCACACATATATAGCACATACTATCAATATATTTCCACAGGAACTAGCTGGTTAATTGACGAGATATTGTACAACGCAAACTACCTTGCTGACAGTAGGCTCAGCACTGGCTTCGAAAAGTTGCTAGTAGTCACTAGAATGCGAAGATAAGTGTGTAATGAATGGGATGCAATTTCATCTTATTGCTACCATTCCTATAACCACTGCAATTATTTTCAAAAGCGCAGGGACGCATTGAATCAAAGGGTAAAAAGTAAGATAGCCTATGCTATACCACTTCTCTCTGACTATATGTACTGTGTAGTCAAATAGATAGCATTGTATACTGGCAGCTGTTTGTGGGATGCAAGTTCATGAAATCTGATAAAAAGGTCACATATGCCTTACTGAAAAAATATTGCTAATGATTTTAAAGCACAGTTCTAATTGTCATCTTTGGATCACGGGTATGAAAAATAGCCAGTCTCAAAATTCTAACCCGTGCACCATTGTGTGATGTTAGATTACAACAAACTCAAAACTGATTTTTGGTTTTCATACATCAAAATAATGCCATTGAATAAAGCCTTCCTGCCTGTGTGCAGCATGAATTCAGGGTGTGTCCACGCCAGTCAGAATGGCATCTGTTTCCTCTCCAAGTATTGATCTGACTGCTGGGGAATGAGTGCTAAATGCTGCAATGCTGTGATAAATGCTGAGTCATAGGAAGTACCCCCTGTTCAAATTGGCAATGTAGATATTGTTGTTGATATTGTTCATTTGTGTGAAATGTTTTCAGTCTTGTAAACTGAAATGCTGAGGACCTAATGCTCTGCCTGAACATGGTTAATGTAATCTGCTTTAATTAGACAATCCGACCAAACAAGTCAATGAAATGCAGCTATTAATTAGACAATCTGACGTGTGCCCTCAGGTTTTGGGAAAAGTCAAACTTCAAAACTGCTTATTATGCATATGTTTGTTTGTGCAATTTACAAAAAAAGATGCAATCCCTCAACTTTTTATTCCTGTCAGCTACTCTAGCATGCATATTTACAGACTTCAACTTGAGGGTCACTCCTTTCAATGTGAGCTATCAGAAAAATGTAGCTCTTGTACTTCTCAAATGTTGTAATATTGACTTCCATGAAGCAAAATTTACACTCTTGAATGGAGGAAATGTATCAGATATATCTTACACAGAAGTAAATTTGTTAATCTTATTCATCTTCACTATCATTTAGCATACTCTGCAATTTAGTATTTGTGTCACATTAGACCGCAGAAATGATTGTGGCCTACACCCATGCACTACAGGTAATGATGTAAAAACAGCCTCACGTAAAGTAAAATTTTGATGTTATAAAATCCTATGAATTACATCGATCCAAGTTATTTTAAGTCATTAACTTCAGAACAGACCAGACAGTAAAATTCAAAGATTCACAGAGATTTATTGTCTCATGTATAGTACTATACCACACATTGAAATGCTTATTCTGTTCACTTCCGAGCAGACTACAAATTTAATCAATTAAATTAAATATTTGGGAAACAGTCATGAGGTAGTTGAAGAATGCACGGTATGTTTAAATACCGCTCTAAGTGCTGTTAGACCTAAGGAAAGCTTATAATGCTTTGCCTCTTGCAGTCCAGTGTGGAAAGCTTCATCGTCATGGTGACTACACCCTGAGAGAAAAGTACACCCTTCCCCCCTCAATCTTTGGAAACATGACCATAGCAACATAGGTTAAACAAATGCCACGTCCTTGCAGCTAATCAAGTTAACCACCTAAAATGTAATCTAGTTAGTGACGTTGTTCAACAAAAGTGCTATTGAAATAGTCTTTCCTCTAGACATGTCGTATAGTTGGTTCAGCTGCTTTGAGTTTAATGTTTGTTCTTAGAATTAGTTTTAGCTAAGATGATCGAGATAGCACGCATTTTATATTTGTGTAAATGAACGGTTTATACGTGTGTGTCTCTCCCGTTTTCTTCCATTTCGCCATCTCATCATGGAAGGAGTCGCCTGACTTGTGCACTCAAGGCCAGTTAAACTTGGAAAAGAATGATTGCCATATAACTGACCAATAATGTAAAGCCTAGGTCAAATGTAATTGGTTAATCTTCTTGGAAGCGCTTCTTCATGGAAGAACTGTCCAATAGTGCGTCGACGAGCGGGCTAAAGGGCGGGCCATTGTTGTATATAGAGGAGCGGTCCTCCATTGTGAGCGCACTTCCAGCAAGCCAAAGAACTATTGAGTCAATCTGTCGCTAAATTTGAGAAAATGAGGGAAATCGTACATCTCCAAGCTGGCCAGTGTGGTAACCAGATTGGTGCCAAGGTAGGTGAAGCGTTTTTTTTCTTTCCTCATTTCTCGATGGTTTTTCCATTTGTCTTTACAACCGCTTTTCTTTCTGTGGTCTGCGACTGTTGCTGTCCTAGAAACCACACCCTAGGATTATCAACGTGTCCTACTTAAATGTGTTTCTGTATAACGGTAACCACCGTTCTTAACATCGACATGTTTAAAAAAAAGAGTACTTACTTAGGTAATATTAATACATTTAATCTATGATTTTTTTTTTTTAAATATATAATTTTCCTTTTTCCCAATTGTATCGTTGCTGTTTCAACGGCGACAATCTATCTAAACATAGAATCAATGCATCCCTATTGTAATATTTTTGTGAACAATGTCAAATTTTGGTTACAGCAATAATTTAAATAAAGTGACTTAGCTCTTGTGTGATTTTAAACTCGTTTTGTTTTTTAGTCGATGACTGTATTGATATCCAAACAGATTTGTTTTTTAGCGACTCTAAATGAGTACTTTCCCGGATTGTTCTCGAAACTCTGCGAGGCCTACACCGCATTGCGTCTCGAGCTGAGCCCGGCATTTGCTGGGAGTGGGTTGTACTGGCGGTTGATGACGTAAGACTCCGTTTTCAAAATGGGGTCTCGGCCAATAAGGGTGCAGGGCGCGCGCGGGCGTAATGCTCTGTGGCGGGAATTCTGAGTTAAAGAAAAAATAAACGTACCCGTTCTCACTGTAAAATGGAAAAAAAAAAATACAGAATTGTGTTCTAATAACCTGCGGAACTATATTATGTATATACAAATTGAAAAACTACGTTTTGTTTGTTCGTTTTTCCCCCCCATTAACTTAGTTTTCTTTCTACTCTTTGTAGTTCTGGGAGGTGATCAGCGATGAGCATGGCATTGACCCAACTGGCACGTATCATGGGGACAGTGACCTGCAACTAGACAGAATTAATGTCTATTACAATGAAGCATCAGGTAATGCAAAGTGACTTTTTATTGTTATCATTTTCTCTCTCTCTCTCTCTCTAAATATATTAATTGTGTACTAATTTTTTGTTAGGTGGAAAGTATGTACCCCGGGCTGTACTGGTTGACTTGGAGCCAGGAACGATGGACTCTGTGAGGTCTGGACCTTTTGGCCAGGTCTTCAGACCAGACAACTTTGTCTTTGGTTAGATATTATTGTTTCATGTAAAATTTATTTTAATCGCCTGCATTATGAAGCTAATGTTCTTAATTACCTTTTTTCCCCAAAGGCCAGAGTGGTGCTGGTAACAACTGGGCTAAGGGTCATTACACTGAGGGTGCAGAGCTGGTGGACTCTGTCTTGGACGTGGTGAGGAAAGAGGCTGAGAGCTGTGACTGCCTCCAGGGTTTCCAACTCACGCACTCTCTGGGTGGTGGCACTGGCTCCGGGATGGGCACTCTGCTCATCAGCAAAATCCGTGAAGAGTACCCAGACCGCATCATGAACACCTTTAGCGTGGTGCCTTCTCCCAAAGTATCAGACACAGTGGTTGAGCCCTACAACGCAACGCTGTCAGTCCACCAACTAGTGGAGAACACAGACGAGACCTACTGCATCGACAATGAAGCGCTATACGATATCTGCTTCCGCACACTCAAGCTTACCACTCCCTCCTATGGTGACCTCAACCACCTGGTCTCTGCCACCATGAGCGGCGTCACGACCTGCCTCAGGTTCCCCGGACAGCTCAACGCTGACCTGCGCAAACTGGCTGTCAACATGGTGCCCTTTCCCCGTCTGCATTTCTTCATGCCAGGCTTCGCTCCCCTCACAAGCAGAGGCAGCCAGCAGTACAGGTCCTTAACTGTGCCAGAGCTCACACAGCAGATGTTCGACGCCAAAAACATGATGGCCGCCTGCGACCCGCGTCACGGGCGCTACTTGACCGTGGCCGCTATCTTCCGTGGTCGCATGTCCATGAAAGAGGTTGATGAGCAGATGCTCAATGTGCAGAACAAGAACAGCAGCTACTTTGTTGAATGGATCCCCAACAATGTCAAGACGGCAGTGTGTGACATTCCCCCTCGTGGTCTCAAGATGGCCGCCACCTTCATTGGCAACAGCACAGCCATCCAAGAGCTGTTCAAGCGCATCTCTGAGCAGTTTACAGCTATGTTCAGGCGCAAAGCTTTCCTCCACTGGTACACTGGTGAGGGCATGGATGAGATGGAGTTCACAGAGGCAGAGAGCAACATGAACGACCTGGTGTCAGAGTACCAGCAGTATCAAGATGCTACTGCCGAAGAGGAGGGAGAATTTGGTGAGGATGATGAAGAGGAGATGGCCTAATTCTATTTCTGTTAACGGCTCAATTTCCAGCTCAAAGTCTGTTCAAGTTTCAGTGTTTTGTCTGCCGTCAATAAAAGGTCTTGTGCGTCCTGAAAATGTGAGTTTTTTTTTTCGTTTGTATAATTTGCAATATCTTCAGTAACATTCTAGTTAAAACAACGTTTCTTTTTCGTTTGTATAATTTGCAATATCTTCAGTAACATTCTAGTTAAAACAACGTTTCATGGTTCAACGGGAAATCAAGGTTTCATTATTTATTGTACCTAAACGCAAGTGGTTCATTAATTCTGAAATGTTTAAAAATTACAGCATGAATGTGTATACCTCTTATCAGGTACACGTTCAAAAACCCAGTCTCACATGACTAGCATACAGTATGTTAAACGTTTGCAATAGCGTTTGGTGAAGTGGCCACTAGGTGGTGCTCAGTCATGAACCACTTAAAGCCAAATAAATTTTTTCATGAGCCGCTTATCCTCACTTGGGTAGCTGGTGCTTACCCCAGTCGTTTTTGGCCAATTAGTGGGGGACACCCCGGACTGGTTGGCAGCCAATTGCAGGGCACACCAGACAACCATTCAGAAGTGTGTTCACATCTATGGATAATTTGAACTGTCCATAATACCTACCATGCATGTTTTGAGAATGTTGGAGGAGACTGCAGTGTCTAGAGAAGACCCAGCTGGTACAGGGGGGGAACACGCACAAATTCCACACAGGAAGGCCGAGGTAAGCAGGAACTGAACCGGGGATCTCAGGACCTTCTAACCAGTTGTTAGAATAATTGCATATAGGTTATCCCATATTTGTTATGCAATCACTTAGTATATTTATGTATTCAATATGTTGGTAGATTAGGATAACTGTTTTGTGTTGCTGTTGATGAAGACCGTGTGAGGAGACGACACATCTCCAAGGGCAGAACAGCATGGACTCTTACCTGCACCCCCTACAAAATTATGAGGGTTGGTCTTTGTCTTCCTGAATAACTAGATCAAACATGGACTCGCACCTACACCATCTACGATCCCAAGACAATTGTTTACTAGCTGGCAAATGTCCTCCAGGGCAGCAATGACTTGTGTACCTAGGAACATCTGGAGCTAATTAAAAGGTGTAGCAAAGATTTTTCAGACCGCCGTAGAATGGCATGCCAAAAATTAAAAATATTTTTCCTCCTTTGTGTATGGTTTCTCAAAAATTAACAGGTGAACCTGATATCAGTCTTCAACAATTCCACCCCTAAAACATACAATACACACGGTTATGAGAAAAAAACGCAACTGACATTTGCATATAAACGTGTATATTATTAAATCATTCGTTGGTAGATACATTTCAGACTATTAAAACTTGATATTCGTTCCAGCTGCCTGATTTGTTTTATGTGTTGCATCTATGGCGCTCCTTGTGGTACATGTGTCAAAAATAGGGCCTTGTTTTGCTTAAAGGCCTGCCCAGTCGAAATTTAATAGTCCGTTTGTTGCGTTTACTGGAAGTTGTCACTAGCAACATTTGTAATACTGACCAAAAGATGGCGTCCAAATATAACAACCGTAGGAAAACATGGTAGAAAGTACCAAATTGTAAGGCTACAGTGTACCAAGCCATTGTTTTCAAATTGTGGTTCAGTACACACGCACACACACACACACGCACACACACACACACACACACACACACACACACACAAGGTACCATGTTCCTTGACGGGTGGCATGTGTAATGGCGTCCGGAGCTCACACAAGCTGTGTTCAAATTTGCAGGCTGGGGCCTTCAAAGGCTCATTAAGCTCCCTCATGTTAGGCTTATAAACCATGGTGAATTTGGATGGGCCTAATGATTGGCAACTTAACCTTATTACAAAGGCACACACAATGTTTGCATCCAATAGTTATAAAAACAAATATTTATTTAAAAATAATACTGATTCAATTTACAATAAAGTCAGTCATCTTGTACCATTGTTTTCAACGCAACAAACCAATGATTTGTGGCCACTTTCTACAGTATAGCTTTCTAGACTGGTTGCGGTAAATTTGAAGTTTGGATTTTAAACGTCTCTTGTGACACATTTCTTTTTTGAAACGCCTTGGGGCTTTTAACTGCAGCCATTTTTGGTATGGTTTGCATTTTTTTTATATTTATTGAGTAAATATTTTCTACATAATATCTTAGAAGAAAGGACCATAGTTGCTGCGCATTTAGATTTTGGGTGCTGGGAAAACGATATAAAAATAATCAGGTGGGCAATTTCCCCAGTAAAAAAGCTGCTCATTATTGTCACTAAGTGGGCTATTGTATGCACACCGTAATGAACACAGTTTATCCACTCTACTGATTTATAGTTCATTATTGTCAGTCTTTCCGTTCAATCACTATCTTCAGTTTACATCCATGAATATCATACGTCACCATACAGTAAAATTATTGGAAGTAATTTAAGCAAATTTGCTTTTCGATTACATCAAACTGACTCCTGGGATAAGAGAATTTTTTTAACCTATTCATTATCTCAGCTGCTTGTACTCAAGAGGGTCACGGGCATATATATATATATATATATATATATATATATATATATATATATATATATATATATATATATATATATATATATATGCCCGTGACCCTCTAAATAATCTATCCTATATATATATATATATATATATATATATATATATATATATATATATATATATATATATATATATATATATATATATATATATAGGATAGATTATTTCACGAGTATTGCACAGAGCAGCAGGAAGGAAAGTCTTGTGGAATGTTTCCTTCACACAGCGAGGGTGGATCAGTCCGTCACTGAAGCTGCTCTCCAACCCAGGCAGTACATCCTGCAGGGGGTGCGACTCATGGTCCAGCATAGATGTCAGTTTTGCCAAGACCTGTCTGTCGCCCACCTCCCGTACTGAGTCCAGAGAACAGCTCAGGACACAGCTGGACTTCCTGATGACCTTGTCCAGCCTTTCCCTCTCCTTCTCAGTGATGATGCTGCTCCAGCAGACCACACCATACAGAATGGCTGATGCCACCACAGAGTCAAAGAGAGTCTTTAGGAGTGCCCCCTGCAGTCCAAAAAAACCTCAATGTCCTTAGAGGGTAGAGCCTGCTCTGACCTTTTCTATACAGTGCATCCGTATTGTGAGTCCAGTCCAGTTTGTGGTTCAGGTGAACACCCAGGTACTTATAAGAGTCCACTCTCTCAATGTCCATTCCTTGGATGTTCACCGGTGAGGGGGCAAACCGGTGTCAGTGAAAATCCTCCACCATCTCCTTGGTCTTCCCTGCATTGATGAGGAGGTGGTTTGGCTGACACCAGTCCACAAAGTCCTGTGTCAGTTTCCTGTACTCTGCACCATCATCGTCATTGATCAGGCCGATGATAGCAGAGTCATCGGAAAACTTCAGCAGGACACAGTGCCGTATCTAAATTCTGCAGTGTAGAGGGTGAAGAGGAAGATGCCAGCACTGTGCCTTGGGGGACTCCCACACTGCAGGTCAGGGGGGAAGACACACAGACCTGGGCTCTCACAAACTGGGGCCTGTTTGCGAAGTAGTCCAGGATCCATTCAATGTAGCAGGGAGATCACAGCGTCCTCCATCCCGATACCGGATCGATAGGTGAACTGCATCGAGTCCATAGTTGAGCCCACCTCAGAGCGGAGGTGGCCCAGGATCAGCCTCTCCAGCGTCTTCATCAGGTATGATGTTAGGGCCACCGGCCTGAAGCTGCTGAGGTCTTTGGCGTGCAGTGTCTTGGGCAGTGGTACCACACAGGAGGTCTTCCATAGCTGTGGCACCTCCCTCAGCTAAGGCTCATGATGAAGACATGCTCCATAGTCCCACAAAGTTTATCTGTGCAGGACTTCACGAGCCTTAAGCTGATCCTGCCCGGTCCACTGGCTTCAGTGGCTGTCCCAGCTGTCAGACAGTCAGCCAGCCAGGTACACCCTGAACTGGTTGCCAGACATTCACAGAGCACACAAAACTAAACAACCACTCTCACAAAAAACCCCGAGGACAATTTAGATATACCTACCATGTATGTTTTTGGAATGTGGAAGGAGGGCATGCAGGCTCAATGCACGTGGGTGGGAAATGGAGGCGAATCCTGGGCCCCTGAACTGTGAGGGACGTACTAACGTTCTTTTACCAAAACTAACGCCACAGAGGGATCAACGAATTCAAGATGTGCTCAGATGGTGGCAACGTAAAATGGCCGTCAGTAGCTTCAATCCCGTTTGCAAGGAAGCGGCATTGTTCGGCGGGAATATCCGTGATTGAAGGTAACTTCTTTTTTTCTGAAAATTATTTTAGGCCTGAATTGAAACGCACCAGACCATTTTGAAAGGCGAAGAGAGTTTCTATTTATGTCCCTTCCATCTCTTTCAAAATAGTTTAGGGAGGCAGTAATACGCCATGAAGGCGTCTACTCATCCGAATATGAAGACGAAGAAGAAGAGGGCCAAAACAAAGGGCGTGGTTTCCAGTCAGAGCCCAGTGTTAACTTGTAGTCTGTGATTAGAACTAATCGTCGCAATTTTCGACACACGCTTGACTCGGCAAGACAGAAAATGAGAGAAATTGTGCATCTTCAAGCTGGCCAGTGTGGAAATCAAATTGGTGCTAAGGTCAGGCAACAACTGTTTCAATTGTTGACGTTTCATTTTGAAGCTTTGGTTATTCATTCAGGGTATCTTTTTTGAGAAAAAAAAAGACTGTTTATCACTTAGTTTTAAACATTAACTTTTGTTTTATGGTGGATTCATGGTTCAGCTTTTGGTAAAATTTCGGGGCTTATATAGTTCGCCTTTTCACTTGAAAGGCATGTCAACTCATCAGTTGTTCAGATTTTTAAAGCGTAATTCAGAATTGGGAAGCGAACGAACCCTCCTTTAAAAAAATCTTTATTAAGATAAAAAAAAATACAATTACAAGGTAGTGTACATTAAAGTTTAATGTACACTACCTTGTAATTGCCTTTGTCAGCATAAGTTATGCTGTTTTGTTTGATGGCTTTAATGTGTTTCTAGAAACTGCTGGCTTTTATTATGAAGAGTGGTTCACCTAATTCAATGTTATACATTTGAAAGTTGCGTAAGCGCGTTATATACGAATAACGCATACGTTTGTCTTTGACCCCTGGGTGTCAATGACCATACAGGTCCCAAGTGTAAAATTTCCAATTTAAGTTCCCACTTAAAACAGTTGCAAGCATATATGAATCAGCGCATGGTGCGATTTTGAACCTCTACGTGCTTTGACTGTTTTATTTTTTTATTTTTTTAGCCCTTTGTCTTTGACTATCAAGCTCAAAAGTAAAATTGGGTCGAAATTGGCAAAGTGGACTTTATTTTGCGAAACTTGACTCAAAGACATAGCGATAGACTGTATCGTAGCGTTCTTTAAAATACCTCTGCTGTTCCCATATTTCCCCAGTTCTTTGATTTGGTGTTTGCCACCATTTGGTCTAAAACTAAGACGCCTTCCAATTTTGAATGAGGTACACATGGAATAACCCACAAATACATTATGTCTCTTATGTCGTATTTACATCATATTGCACCTTCCAACAGTTTTACTAGTTTTCCCAGCCGTGCACGTTTTTGAAAGTATCCACTCTTTGTAGTTTTGGGAGGTGATCAGTGACGAACATGGCATTGACCCGACTGGCACCTACCATGGTGACAGTGACCTGCAGTTGGATAGGATCAATGTCTATTACAATGAAGCTACAGGTAAGCGAAAGTAAGTCTTTTAAATAATTAACAACTGCCACTATAATTATATCTTTTTTTTTTTAGGTGGAAAATATGTTCCTCGTGCTGTGTTAGTTGATCTGGAGCCAGGCACAATGGACTCTGTGCGGTCTGGACCTTTTGGCCAGGTCTTCAGACCTGACAACTTTGTCTTTGGTGAGTGGTTTTGCATATTTGCATTAGAGAATAAAAAAAATGTAATATAATTGTCAGGGGATGTTCATGGTCACCGGCTCTTTGAAATAGAGGTTCAAAGCCCAGTGATTTGTGTATTGTCACACTGTTAAAGTGGGCCATTGGTTATAAAGGGCCTGTATATGCTCCTACCTCACACAAAACACATCCAAAGTGATTTTATGATGTTCATGCATCCCTGAGCACTCCTGCTCTTTCAGTACCACTTTCAGTAAACAGCATGGGACACGTTTCTTTTAAACATTTTTTTAATGTCTTTTTGACAGGCTAAACAAATAAATAAAATAAACCAGTACAAATGTAGATACAGCAATACAGTAGTTCAAAATTGTACAAAACCACCAAAACAAAACAGATGAATGCTTTCACAGCAACTCATAAATGACCCCATACGCACAGACATGCACGCACGCACGCATTCACACAAAACTCTCCAACATCAATACGCTAATACAATTTGCACATATTGATAGCTGGAGGATCAGGACCCAGTAGTTTGTTATTAGGAGCAAAGTTGGTCAGAAGTGGCTACAAATGTTTTGAAGATGTTAGAAGGGAGTATTTATTGGAAACTAGTTAAGTAACTGCTTCAAATAGTCAGGATAATAGTGGTGGACACTTTTAAAAATGAACAATAACCAATGAAATTGATGTCTGGAAAATGGCTTAAGCCAGGACAGTTGTTGGTACAGTCGACAATGATTATGAAGGGACAAGGGAGAATGTAACAAGCACAGACAGTTATACACAACACTGAGTGGTTGAATATTAGTGCCTGTAGTATTTTGGTGAATTGTATTGTAATCATGGCTAAGAAGCAAGAATTGTGTAACTAAACTTTTCTAAGGAAAAAAAACAAACAACTAAAGCAAGTGTCAAGCGCAGCTTGACAATAAGTAATTGTATTTGCAACAGACTATATGTGAAAATCAATCTAGGTCCAGACTCTCATGCGGTATTGATATAGTTGATCCATTTTTTTCCGTTAAACAGGACAGAGTGGTGCGGGCAACAACTGGGCTAAGGGTCATTACACTGAAGGTGCAGAGTTGGTGGACTCAATCTTGGACGTAGTGAGGAAGGAGGCTGAGAGCTGTGACTGCCTCCAGGGTTTCCAGCTCACGCACTCTCTGGGTGGTGGCACTGGCTCCGGATTGGGCACTCTGCTCATCAGCAAAATTCGTGAAGAGTACCCAGACCGCATCATGAATACCTTTAGCGTGGTGCCTTCTCCCAAAGTATCAGACACAGTGGTTGAGCCCTACAACGCAACGCTGTCAGTCCACCAACTAGTGGAGAACACAGACGAGACCTTCTGCATAGATAATGAAGCGCTATACGATATCTGCTTCCGCACCCTCAAGCTTACCACTCCCTCCTATGGTGACCTCAACCACCTGGTCTCTGCCACCATGAGCGGCGTCACGACCTGCCTCAGGTTCCCCGGACAGCTCAACGCTGACCTGCGCAAACTGGCTGTCAACATGGTGCCCTTTCCCCGTCTGCACTTCTTCATGCCAGGGTTCGCTCCCCTCACAAGCAGAGGTAGCCAGCAGTACAGGGCCCTGACTGTGCCGGAGCTCACACAGCAGATGTTCGATGCCAAAAACATGATGGCCGCCTGCGACCCGCGCCAGGGTAGATACCTGACCGCGGCCGCCATCTTCCGTGGTCGCATGTCCATGAAAGAGGTAGATGAGCAGATGCTCAATGTGCAGAACAAGAACAGCAGCTACTTCGTCGAATGGATCCCCAACAATATCAAGACAGCGGTGTGTGACATTCCCCCTCGTGGTCTCAAGATGGCCGCCACCTTCATTGGCAACAGCACAGCCATCCAAGAGCTGTTCAAGCGCATCTCTGAGCAATTTACAGCCATGTTCAGGCGTAAAGCTTTCCTCCATTGGTACACTGGTGAGGGCATGGATGAGATGGAGTTCACAGAGGCAGAGAGCAACATGAATGACCTGGTTGCAGAATACCAGCAGTATCAGGATGCCACGGCTGAGGATGAAGGAGAATATGGTGAGGATGATGAAGATATGGTTTAAATTTTCTTCTCAGCATTTCATTTCAAAATGTGTTCCAAGTCTTCAAAGTTTCCCTGCTCACAATTCAGTTTTGGGCATGGTAAAAGACATTTTTGCATTGATAATTTATAATCTTAAGATCGTTCAAAAAAAAGTCTCATTTTTCAATGTTCAAGTTCCTCCATAAAAAAAAAAAATGTTGGGTTGAATGTTCAAGTTTCTCCATAAAAACGGTGTCACTAGTTTTTCCAATTAAAACCATGTGAAATGTGATTGAAGTCTAATAGAATGGTTGTATTAGGACACACTATTATATGGCAGATTCGATGACTGTAAATTTATGTGATTGTAGTTCGATGACAGTGAGCTGTTTCTACTTAACATGAACGACGCACCCTCAAATGTTCCTTTTGCGTCACTTGAATATTGTTCTAATGGTGGTCACTAGGTGGCAATGTTGGCAAAAGGTTTTTCTATAAGACGTAATTGAGGACTTTAGAAGTAGCTATCGACGGCAGGGTCCAACGGCATACTTTCTTCAGATGACCATCCAGACTGTTTCTCTCCGAAGCTTGACACAAAACCACTCTGGCAGTAATCAGATTTTAGCAATTAGGCAAATTTAAATAATCATTATCCTAATTGTTTTGACATGGACAAGACATTATTAAAGACAGTAATGGAAAAAATGCTGCCTTTGTTTCTTCAGTTACTTGTTCACTTAAAAATGAATGTCTTCTAATGGTTATCAACCGAAAGTACGTGACATTTTAAAAAATGCTGTGAAATTATTATATTATGTAAATGTCAAGAAGTGTTTAAAATGATCTTCACTACGCCACTGAATATCATGACTAAAACCCAATCTCCCCTTATCAAAATGGTTTGACTCAGACTTGAATAAGCCACCAAGCACCTGTCAATCACTTGGAAATTTTTTTACTTTTTTATTTCCCAAAACGGATCTTTACAATTGTCCATAGGAGTGATTGGTGCGTGAATGGTTGTTCCGCTCTGTGTGCCCTGCGATTGGCTGGCAACCAGTTCAGGGTGTCCCCCGCCTACTGCCCGAAGCCAGCTGAGATAGGTGCCAGCAAGCCTGCGACCCCTGTGGGGATAAGTGGCTCTAGAAAGTGGATGGATCTTTACATTATCTTGAGGGAGGATCCTTTTCTTAATTCTGAAGAGAATTTTGATTCATAAATGTATTAGCCAACTTAGGGTACATTTGTTTGGATTAGTGTAAAGACAAAAACAACTGTTGAATTAGTTTGATGAGCTCTGTTTCAAAGCTTTGCATACATACAGTAGCGATGGCACAGTACAGTGGGCCCCCGGTTTACGATATTAATCCATTCCGCGGTTCGGATCAATCTATGGTGGGCAATTCAAACCTATGTCAAAATAGCAAATGCGTGTAAAACCCCAGGTAAAAACACAAAAATTGTATATGCCGTACATATTGAAAAATGGTATCGAAATAGTGTAGTGAGTGCCACTTATATGTACAGGATTATAAATGTATACAATTAAATAACAAATAAAAAATATACAAAGAATGAGTGCCGCGAAAGAGTTCAAGTTAAACACTGCAACTTGTATTACTTAGGACACAAAAAAATTAATTGGATAAGGTGTTGCCAATGTCATTGTATACAAAGAAAGTATTGTACGCAAGATGAGGTGTGTGCTTGTTGTCTTCCATGATCACTCTACATCGTGCCCGATCTTACCATATGTGCTTCCTTGTATGAATTACAGTAAGCTGCGTTTTAGAGGGAGTTGGTTGGTCAAAATCGGTCAAAAAAAACAAAAGCCATGTTGTACAAGCCTGTTCATTTTGAGTGTGAACGAAGACACAAAAAAGGACTTTTGAACCCATTATAAATTTTCTTGTGACCAGATGGCAAATTTGGCAAATGTTTTTATCTTTGGACAAATCCTGATGAAATTCAAAGAGCCACTGCCTTCACTGACGTTCACCAACGTTCGCCCCTCGGTTGAGACAGGAGCTTTAGACGTGAATATCTGAGGACCCGTGTGTATGAATAAATTGTGACAAAAATAATTCCATGTGCCCACTGATCCACAAATGCACATTTGACAACTTACAAGCAGAAGTGAACATTTACAAGTGGGTTAGTCATGATAAATGCACACACAACATTTACAAACACCTGATGTGACAATCGTGGATATATTTGTTGATCGGAAAAATGTGAAACTTGGTATGTTTGGAGATCAGTAAAACGTGAAAATAGCTAAGGTTTGTTGATCCGAAAGACAAGAGAAAACTGTCAACATGTTTTGGGGATCTGCAAATATATACTGTATGTGGATCTTAAAATCACTGGTAAATCACAAATGTATTTGTATGAATCATTTTGAGACAAATGTCTCCTCGAGTTGCATCTCTTTCAAATTGCTTACTCTAATCACAGCTCATAACCACTTGTTTCCAGAGATGTTCAAAATGAAAGCACAATCAGCTTTACAGCACAGACCAATTAAATCTCCCCACATGGATAGCAGCAATTTAACGTCTTAATAAACAAACAAGATGTACATGCAAACGTGAGAACTTCATAAATTGAGGCTAATGGCTGCTAGATCTCACCCGTCGACCATCAATCAGGCACGTGCAGCTAAATCTACAAGGTCCTCTGAGTGTTTCCTCTCTTCATGAAATGGCTTTATGTGTCACACGGGGATCGGTCAAACTATATGTGTGACGTGTTCATTGTTAATATACTGATTTATAGCACATCCCAGACATGATCAAGTGGCGCCATTAGCAGCTATGTGTTCTGAGGCCATCTGGCGCAGCATACATTGAGTGTGTGCATCAAGATAAAACTAACCATCCAGAAAGAAGCCCGGCTCCACTCCCTGTATGCGTGTGCACACACATGCACACACAGTCCCTCATTTGTGACTGAAATTTTACTTTTGTGCACAACCACGGACAAGTGCTAATTTTGTTGCAAACTTGTGATTCTAAAATCAAGCACAAGCTCTACAGCAGAGGTGTCCAAAACTGTTGCAAAGAGGGCCAGATTCGGTAAGGCTGACGTTCTTTGAACCAATAAGATTAAATACAAACGAATTATTTTATCCATCCATTTTCTATAGCTGCTTATCCTCACAAGGGTAGCAGGCTTGCTGGTGCCTATACCAGCAGTCTTAAGGCAATAGGCGGAGGAAACCCTGATTTGGTTGCCAGCCATTTGCAGGGCACACAGGGACAAACAACCATTCACACACCCAATCATACTTAAGGACAATTCAGTATGTCCAAAACACCTGCCATGCATGTTTTTGGAGTGTGGGAGAAAGCCAAAGTGCCCGCAGAGAACCCACGTGGGCTCAGGAAGAACGTCTAAACTCCACACAGAAAGACCGGCGTGACGTGGATTTGAAATCAGGTCCCTGAACTGTGAGGCAGACGTACAGCTCCTATTTAAGTCATGAAAATTTTATAATAATAGCAATGACAGATTTTTTTGGTTACCGGTGTCCATACGTACACCGCCAGATATTCGCAATAGAACCTCACGACATGTTTGCTTCTGCCAGTTTGGACCTGCATGCATTTGAGCCAAGATGAGAGCCAAATGAAAGAAAGAAAGACAGAAAGAAAGAAAGAAAGAAAGAAAGAAAATGGACTCCCAAGTTGCAAGGTGACAGAGAAAGGTTGAACAAGGCAGATGGATGAAAACAGACCTCCTCCAGCTCCACCCTGTCAGCCGCATTCAAACAATGGCGATCTCCATGCCTCTTTGTTCAGGCCTCCCATCAGCCTCTCAGTTGGCGGCGTGGTCAGACAGAGGAGGAAATTGCTCAGAATTTGCAGGTAATTGAAAACACCTATACCCCCCATCTCTTCTTGCTTTAAAAACCTCCACACCCCTTTCTAGTCTCAAGCACCCACCTTCTATCCAATGCACTTCTAATGGCACCCCTTCCCCATCGTGTCCTCCACCTCCCACAGGTCTCAATTGATGCAAACAATTGCACACCCATTTACTGTCTAGAGGAGAACTGACCTACTTGTGTGATTTTCGTTGCCGTCTCTTCTGTTCCACGTTCTCCCAATTGCAGGTATTGATGCCCTGCCATTGTTTCCTTCTGCCCGGGGGGTGGAGTGGTTTGTGGGAAAATTGGGGACCCCCCTAGGTGTTTGACAGTGTTTATCGATTCACACCAGACTCTAATTTACCCACTGCTTCAAGCTGTTTGGAGAGATGCAATATCTGCAGATGCCACTCGTGTTAAGTGCACTTGTCATAGCAATGCTTTAATGCATGCTGATATTTCCAGCACAGGAAAAGGAAGGAAACATTTGCATTTCTTCCACCTTTCAAACATGCGCTTGTCAAAAGAACGGAATCAGACCTCAGGAAAACTCATATTTGTTGTGGCTTTCATTGTGCGTGGCTCGGTGGAGAAGTGGTTAGCACATCCGCCTCACAGTTCAGAGGCCCAACTTCAATTCCAGCTCTCTCCGGCCTTTCTGTGTGGAGCATACTCTGTCTGTGCTCAAGTGGGTCTTCTCCGGGTGCTCCGGTCTCCTCCCACACTCCAAAACATGCATGGTAGGTATATTGGGCACACCAAATTGCCCTTAGGTGTGATTGTGAGTGTGAATGGCTGCTTGTCTCTGTGTGCCCTGCGATAGGCTGGCAAACAGTCCAGGGTGTCCCCCGCCTACTACCCGAAGACAGCTGGGATAGGAACCATCAAGCGTAGGGATGCTAAACGACTATAGGCTTTGTGTGTGTGCGTGTGCATGTGTGAGAGGCAGTGTGCTGAATAATCCTCATCTTTTAAAATCCTGGGCTAGGTGAAATTAGAAGAGGTAGGCAACTTACAACTTGCTGATCCGACATTCGTCAGAGCCTCGCCCCCTTTCCGTCATCCTCCGTTCGTCATTTTTTTCAAGCCAGGCGAAATTGTAATCGTCAGTCTGCCGTTGTATTTTTGCCTAACCTTCCACCATCACTATAGAAACCATTTTTTTCTGGGCTGTCATTCGTCAGGAGCTGGTCTTCTTCTGTCTACACTCATAGTAATTATTTTTTTCTGTTTTTGTACTTACACTTAAAGCACAGGTGTCGAACTCCAGTCCTTGAGGGCCGGTATCCTGCATGTTTACCCTTTTCTCTCTCTAACACTCTTGATTCAAATGATTAGGATCATTTTTAAGGTCATGCAGAGTTTGCAAATAAGCTAATCATTTGAATCAGGTGTGCTGCGGAGAGAAAACCGCAAAACATGCGCGATATGCCCTCGAGAACTTTATGACTTAAAGTTAACACCATGTCTGTGGTTCTACAGTTATATTAACCAGCGCAAAGCATTTTGGGGTTTGAAAGAAACAAATTTCAAAAAAGATATAAGACATGATGTCAGTGCCATCAGTGTCTGATTTATTGAAATTTAGAACCTTTCAAACGTCATTTGTTCCCAAAAAACTAAAAGTGTTGTCTTTTGGATCATAGAAGAGATGTTATCAAAAACCAAGAACTTAATTACTAATAAATATTTGTCCACCAAAAATAAACCCAGTGTCAGACTTGTTCCCAAAAAGAAATAATTTTCAATAAATATTCTTCCACAGGAGAGTATTCAACATAAAGTGCCATCTTTTGAGATCATAGTAAAGATCTGTTCATAAAATTAAAATCATTACCTTAATTATTAAATATCATCAGATACTAAAACAAAACATTGTATATTCAACTATTCATTTCTTAATTGAAAACAAGATTGCAAACTTGCTTGCACTGGACTGTTGATTGCCTTCAGTGAAACAATTGCGCTTGTGCTTCACTGAGAATTTCAGCCAACCCTTGGTGGCAAAGTGACTAATGCTTTGATCAAGCGCTTCTCTAAATGCAATCACTTCCTCTGTTTTGTTTTTATCGCAGTCATTGCAGAGAAGGCAGTCTCACATATAGTAAGTATATAGAGGCAAAGGGTAGTAGCTGCTCCAAAGCTTTCTGTCCCAGTTCAAGGTGCTCTTGCTGCACACACACCTGACAAAATCACACCTGACAACTGTGTAAGTGTGTCCATGGCAAACGTCATCTGGAGGCCACGATCAGATGACACTTCAAAGAGTTTTTCATGACAGCCGACAGAAAGCTTGCTTCGGTTTGTTCAGACAAGAGAAATGGGTTTCTCACCCGATCAAGTTATGCAGATTTATCCTCCCTATCAGGAAAGGAGGAATGCAATTCATGAATTAACTTGGTCAAATGTTCTACTATGACCAAAATGATCGGTGCTCTGTCCACATCGTCACTTGAGAGAAACTCATCCAACTGAGGAAAGCAATTGAAATCCTGTTTTTTTCAGGAAGCCACCCACCTTGTCATACAGGTTTAAAATGCTGGTGGTCCTACTACCCTGTAAACTGACATACTCAGATTATCCAATGTGCTGAATATATCTGCCAAATAGCACAACTTTATGAGCCAGTCTGTGTCCTGGAAGAGGGTAGCATGGGGAGATCAATCAAAAAGAGTGTATTTCGGACCTTAATTCCAACAACCGGTTCAGTATGCTCCCACGAGGGAGCCAGCACAGTTCTGTGTGCAGTAGCAGTTGTGTGTGTTCGGCCCCCGTATCTTCGCAGATGCGGCAAAACAGGCGTGAAGAGTAATCTTGACTTAATAACATTAAAATATCCAATTAAAAATATCCACACTGTAAAAAAATCTGTGAAGCAGCGAACCCGTGAAAGATGAACCGCGATATAGCGAGGGATTACTTTATTAAGCTTCAACCACGAATCCCCTACTGGTGTGTTTTAGTGATTGACAGGGAACGTGAGGTGGCATGTGACAAGTTGGGTCAAACCATTCTAGTATGGAGGAAATCTGCGTTTGAAAAAAAATTAAATTGAGTAACTGAACATAAAATTTGTTTTAAAGATTCAAAGGGTCAAAGAAATGTGATCGTAACCTATACAGTGTAGTTCTATACCACACAGTGAATTTATTATTCTGTTCCCTTATGAACTTATATTTTTATATAATTCAGTAATTATTTTTAAAGGATTTTTGCATGTTTTTTTGTTCGTTTTTTTTAAAATCCTGAGTAACTCCTTGACTTATTTCAAATACTCCCAGGGGTACTCCTACCCCCATTTGAGAACAACTCCTATACATGATACCTAAATGATGGAGTTAATTTCTCATTTATAACTACCTGCCCTCCAAATAGAAATGACAGTTTCATTACTATTTTTCAAAATTTGTCTAAATTTCGTCTGTCACATTCACTGCAGTAAGACAAAGCATTGCTGAAGTTGAATTTAGCAAAAACATCTTTAATTAGGGAATCAAAAAGACGTCTAGCTTGCATTTCCCGGCCAAGAGCCAATCAAATAAAGAATGGAAATTTGGGTGCAGATCCCATTGGTTGCTTGAAAGAGTGGAAACAAATTCCAAAATGTTCTTATCAACAAGCAATTTCTTTATCTAAACAATATTTAAAGAGCAAAATAACAAAAAAAAAAAAATGATCTTAACACTAAATTCTAAATATTACATTTAACTATTGGTGGCGAGATTGTGTACAGCATCAGTTTTGGTTTATAAAACCAGGACTAAAAAAGGGAGCAACTACAAATGAATCTCCGGTAAAGTTAGCTGTGAATGACAAGTAGTAACTTAAACTGAACATATTCCACCATCGCAGTGAATAGCACATCCGTCTCACAGTTCAAAGGTCCCGGTTCAAATCCACCTGGCTCTGGCCTTCCCGTGTGGAGTTTGCATGTTCTCCCGGAGCCTGCGTGGGTTCTCTCCGGGCACTCCGGCTTCCTCCTACTCCCCAAAAACATGCATGGCAGGTGAAATGGACATACTAAATTGTCCGCAGGTGTGATTGGGCGCATGATTGGTCGTTCATCTCTGTGTGTCCTGCGATTGGCTGGCAACCAATTCAGGGTCACCCCTGCCTACTGCCCGAAGCCTTGTCAAATTGGCTGCAGGCTGATTGTAGGTTGTACTACAAAGATGCAGCAACATGGCAGATAATCATGCAAGTCAGTTTAATTCAATTTAAGCAAAAAAGGGGGTGACGTGCTGACGGACATCTGACAGACATCTGACATCTAACCTGCCGATCACAACGGTGGATGAAAATTGCAAAAATTGCAATTCTGACATTTTTAATTCTTTTTTTGGGGGGGCGGGGGGCACACCCCTGGCGGCATACTCCTGGTGGCATACCCCTGGCGGCATACCCCTGGTGGCATACCCCGTGTTTATCAGTCCATCAGCAAATGACAAACTGACACAGTCCGTCAGTGCTGATGATGTGCCCACCTCTGGAATTTAATGTTAAAAACATTTCTTAATCCTAATCTTGGACTTTGAATTTAAACCTTGTAAAGCTGCTCCACTTTCACTCACAAAAAGTACATTTCTAACTTTCAAAACGCATGCAGAACGCACCCACACGCACATATTAGTGCGAGCAGTAAGGGCCACAGAACTGGAGAGACAATCCACTGTCACTCACAAAATTCTAAACTTAAAAATCTGAAGGAAAACAAAGTTATTCATCAGACATGCTGACTGATATCCGAGATGTGCAGAGCAAAACTTCTGTAATAAGACCTTAGCACCAAACAAAGTAAAAGGTATAATAATAACACAGAGCTTGCAGATAACCACTTCAACCGCATACAGAAATAGAGTTTAGAGGCTGTTGTGTTCATTGTTGTGAAGAAGAGGCGGGATGTGAATTGGCTCTCCAGTGCAAAGAGCAGGCACTCAGTGCCGATAACCACATTTTAATGGGCAACCCTCTGTCTAGAGCTTTCACCCACCCCTACATACAGTATAAAGTATAATTTTCAAACACATGCTGCCTTCTCTTTAGATATTTCATTTCCTACTTAAGTTTACCTCACATTTATATAACAAAAGGCTCTTAGTTTAAGCACCTGGTGGTGGGAGGACGCAAGAGTGTGCCCCCACCCCTAGCCCCACCGCTTCCCACCACTTCTCTTCTCCCACTCATTAATGAACATTTGCGTGCATTGCATACTCACTTTTGGGTTTCTCACACTTACTTTTGTTCTTAACGCATTTGGAGATAATGAGATCAAAAATCTATTTTTATCAGGTAGGTACCTACAAATGATGTATTACCACAACATCATGTCCCTTATAAAACTGAATGGGTATGAAATGACCTTCTCTTTGCACATTGCCACTTGTCACTCTCACAGTGTTGGCAGCGGGGCTTATCTCAAACACCATCTTATTGGTTTTGAAACGATCTAAGAGAGCTGATCTCATTTACTGGAAGGGAAATGATGTGCCATTGTGTTTAAGATTACATCTAATTAGGAGCATTGTGAACTGAAATCATTCAATTATTTCTCTGGAACTACAGAAAAAACGTGGCACTTCTTCTAAAAATACTCAAGAAAACAACAAAATCTATGTATCTGTTATGTATGTTATGTATACCTACCTATGCACCTTACTATCTACCTACCTACATACCTACCTACCTACCTACCTACCTACATACTTTATATGGCACGAGTTGGTGCTACGTCACAAAAAGTTGATTTTCAAATGTCTCATTATGTATACAAGCATAGTTTCAGCTCAGTTCAAATGAGTGTAGTAATGATTTAATACACTAAATGAGCGGAGTAGAGTCATGTCAATTCAAGTTTATTTATATTGTCCAGCACAGTAATATTTGTTGAGGAATGTTTTTGAAGTGTTGTAGTTCGTGTGCACTGTGTCAAGCTAAGTGTGGCGTTGTTGAGCCTACATTCACACACATTGCTTTGTGCAGTCAGCGTCCATTGTTTACCTTATTTTGGAGGCGCAGACAGGAAGTCATTGTGCGTGAAGGTAGCATAGATGTATATACTTACGAGCGTGGACCACAGAGTTTTTTGTCCTCCACTTACGCACAAACCTTTCGTATTACGAACAATCCGACATGCCGGCCACTGTTTTTGTACATATATTTTCGCTCTGCTATGTCAACAATATCAGTTGTTGACGCTTGTCACGGCAACTTTGAACGCTATTTCTCTTACAATGTCACAGTCACTGTCTCAGTAACGGTGTCAGTCACGGAGTCAGTCACGGAGTCAGTCACGGAGATGCAGATATGGTATTGGCCGAACACCTTTATCTAGCTTGATGGCACAGCTGGTCGGGACGGAAGGAAGGAGAGAAAATGAGTCAAAAACGGAAGGAAGGAATGTTGTGAAGACTTACAATGTCACAGTCACTGTCTCAGTCACGGTGTCAGTCACGGAGATGCCGGTATGCTATTGGTCGACTAAGTTCACAGTCCCGGTCTCAGCCATGGAGATGCAGATATGCTATTGGCTGGCGTCACGTCAATCACAGAAATGCCGATATGCTATTGGCCGAAAGCCTTCATCTAGCTTGATGGCACAGCTGGTCGGTGTGTTGTGAAGACTTTGCAAACTTTATCTGTTAGACATGGCTTCTAAAATTTCAAGTGGCGGTAAAGGAAGAAGTAAAAGGATAATGACAATAGAAACCAAGCAGGAGATAATAAAAAAATATGAAGGACGCGCATGCATAGTTAACCTTGCTCGTGAGTATGGAGGGAACCGCTCGGCAATCTTTTAAGGGCAAGACTTTCCTTGCCGGGGGACGGACCTCGCATTATGGATTTAAGACAACAAAATGGAGAGGCTTCTTCTATTATGGATTAAAGAGAAGGAAATCGCTGGTGATATGTTCTCGTTTAAGAAAATAAATGGATAAATTCTGCGGTTCATCTCTGCTCCCCTCCGCCTCCACCCAACTCAAGTCACGTCGCCCCAAAGGTAAATGTCATTTTTCCTTTGTATATGTTATTTAATTAAACTGTACAGTAGATTATGTTACTCATTTTTAATATGTGTATAAAGTCGTAATGTTTTTACCTAAGGTTTTTGCACGCGTTGCACGCATTCACTAATTAACATAGGTTTGGATTGCCCGTCATACGAGCAGTTCGAGTTACAAGCGTAGCCGCTGAACGGATTAAGTTCGTAACACGGGAGCCCACTGTGTGTATATGTATATATATATATATATATATATATATATATATATATATATATATATACTGTGATCCTTCCTACTTCGCGGTCTCAAATATCGCGTTCTCAGTACTTCGTGGGTTTTTCCAGGAAAAATAAAAATATTTCAAAATAAAATAATAATTTCAAAAATGTGCAAAAATTGAAGAAAATTTAAAAAAGCAAAAAATTACAATATACAGTACTGTATTCATCAAATAACTAAGTAATATCAGTTAATAACTACGTTAAGAATTCTTTAAGCGTCAGAGTTCGTGACGTTTTTTATCTTATTTTGAAATGCATGCTTTTAATTTGTCGGGTCGCGCCGCATTTCCGTTTCTTTTTTTACGTTCTCTGTGCGTCATTCGGCTGGTTACGGTGACATAGTGAATGACAACGTAAACTCATATTTATAGTTTATTATCATTTATGTTGATAACGCACGCTACTGCCTATGTTTGGTAAGCGATGAGTGTTTATTCTGTTTATGTGTTCGTTTGTGGAGTGGTTGCACT
Organism: Hippichthys cyanospilos; assembly: GCF_059441005.1. Classification (NCBI taxonomy): domain Eukaryota; kingdom Metazoa; phylum Chordata; class Actinopteri; order Syngnathiformes; family Syngnathidae; genus Hippichthys; species Hippichthys cyanospilos. The sequence continues at coordinate 34,090,662 of NC_142369.1, read as the reverse complement.
TTATAGTTAGTAGTTGTTGTTAGTTGTTGCTAACCCGTTAATGTCGGCTAAAAATACAGTAAATTCATAGATTAAAGTTCGGAAAGTGTTTATATGTTATTTGACTGACTTAAACATTGTTGTTGATTTATTATTCAACATTTACTACATGATACACCATACATGAGCCAAAATAAATGTGAAGTTTAACGTGATGACTTGCGTACTCTTTCACCGTAGACTTGGTGCAGATAACCAGTCCTGAGAACAAATTCTCAACAAACTAAGTCATATTAGTTATTTAATGAATAGACAATAATGTTAATAAGGATAATGTAATGTTAAATAATAGAAGAAAGGAAATAAAATACACACACAAAAAAAAAAAGATTGTTTATGGTTACTGCGGCTATATTGGGGCGTACATAGAAATCTAGGAACTGATTCCCTACTTTTAACCGCGAAGTAGGGGGGATCACTTTATATATATATATATATATATATATATATATATATATATATATATATATATATATATATATATATATATATATATATATATATATATATATATATATATATATGGTAAATGAGCTGACTTCAGCAGCTTTGTACCGTATACATGCTCTCGTTATACAGGAACTAGATTTGTAAAAAAGAAAAAAGAATCTCCGATACAACTCAAGCAAACTATAGAAATATGTGGTGCATATGAGGTGTGCTGATCATAACGAGAAAAATAATCGCCAATGGCGGAGTATTGTGAGGTTTAACCTCATTTAGATTAACAGTCAGCCTGGAACAACTGAACAATATGTATCATTGAAAATTGATCAGGGGCATGTATTACTTGTGACTTCTGTATTGGCCTGAGTTGGCACTTGTGGCATTACTTACTTTTAATGTGTTCAATTAACGTAAAGAAAATCACAGTGAATGCATCAATAAATATTGTCCCCCTTCCAAATTTGTGTATTTATAATACTGAAATATATTGATTTGATTGTGATTTTCAATAATATGGATGTCGTATGCTACCATTACTGTGCATTTTCATACTTGTGAACCTAATTTGTATTCTAGTCAAATGACATACTGTAATAGAATACAGTATTGACCACACTCACACTGGACGCACAAACCCTCCCTTTTTTTTTTTTTTCTCAACAAAATGGTGACATTATAGTACACCATCATTGCCCACCAATTGATAAAATGACAATAAGTCCAGCAATAAGCATTGATGATCTACTTTGATGAAATGGCTGCTCCCAGTCCACAGTGTATAGGTTGTGATAGTTTGTTCTGCACGTAGATAAGGTATTGTAATTGTATCGTTGTTGGAAAGCAAGCTGTGCAAACAGGATGTGCTGGGATTGATCTGAGGCTAAAGGTGGGCATACGGTGCCAACAGGTCTGGACCCTGCAGAGTGGAACCAGTCAAATTTGCGACTATTTGAGTTTAAACTGAGCAAAGGGGAATAGTTTGTGACCTTGGAAGTTTGTAATTTTCTGATAAGTTTAAAGAATGAACTTGTGCAATGTTTCGCAAGCTTAACATTGCGTGCACACACACACGCACACGCACCTACACACGCACACACACACACACACACACACACACACACACACACACACACACACACACACACACACACTGGGGCATTCATTCTCAAAATGGGGTCCATTGCCTGACTGACTGCAGGGGTTCTGTGAAAAAAAATTGGGATATTAATAAAAAATACAAATTTGTGTTAATTTAATTTCATTTTGTATTAAATTGCGAATTATATATATATATATATATATATATATATATATATATATATATATATATATATATATATATATATATATATATACAGTGGTACCTCGGTACTCGACCGCCTCTATACTCGACCAAATCGGTGCTCGACCAAAAAATTCAAGTAGATAATGCATCGGACCTCAAACAGATTTTCGGTGCTCGACTAGCCGAGCCGAGCCGACCCGAACGCGCTCCTCGGCCCTTCTCGGCCAGCGGGTAAGCGCCAGTTCAACTCAGACCGCCAGCGGAGTAAGACGTTTGTTCGAGTATTTCTTCCCGGATTTAAACTTTTTCGTGTTGCTCTAGCCCTTAACAATGGGTCCAAAGAAAGACAGTGATAAGGGGAAGGCAAAGAGGAAAACAATGAGGACCACTATTGAACCGAAGAAGGAAATTATAGCAAAATATGAACGCGGTGTACCTCGCGTCGCAGTTAGCTAGCGTCACCATGGAAGGAGTAACTCCCTCCTGTCCTCTCCACATCCATTCCTGTATGCCATCAACCACTCTCCAAAACGTAAGTAAATTATACAAAATGGTTTATAATGCTTTATTCATCTTTATCTTTATCATGTACTGCTTGTGCACATTTACTTGTGCACACATACTTTCCATTATTTCTTATGGGAAAATTGCTTTCGGTGTTCGAACAAATCGGTGCTCGACCACCACCTCAGAACGGATTATGGTCGAGTACCGAGGTACCACTGTATATATATATATATATATATATATATATATATATATATATATATATATATATATATATGTATGTATAAATAGAATATGAATTAGTCTTGTAATGTGACCTGAATATCACTTGTGATTTGGGTAAAGGTTTTAAAAGAAGAATAGACTGATTTCAATTCTGAGGGCAAGAGGCAATCAAGGATCAGACAGATACCCATCAAAATCAGAAATTATAGCAATGGCAAAAAGGATAGTTCAGTACTACCTGAAGACCTGAAGAATTCATGGGTATGTGAAAAAAATTTAGTTGATTACCATAAAGACTCCATCTGGCTAAAGACTCCATCTGGCCAGTTACAGTTGCAATTTGCTATATGTTTTTATTGTCTTTAGTTTTACCTCTTGAATAAGTCCCAACTTGTTTGCGTTTTGGGGAAGATCTCACATTTTGCAATCATTTTTACAGCTGTGTAAACACAGTGACCTGGACAAGACAATAAAACACATATTCTGGAAAAGATAACCTCACAATCTTTTCATGGGTTGTGTACTTTGCTTTTAAATGGGGTTTGTTGCATTGGTGGATTATTAATTGAAGCATTCCCTTAGTTTGAGTCTTCATTAACAGATTGCTGTAACATAAAAGATAATGAAGTGTGAAATGTACAGATTCATTGTCCTGTGAAAAATGCCAATGCAGAAAAATACCTGTTTATTTAAAAAGATATGCCCTGACACATGGCACAAACTCCATATCCATACTGCTTTTCGCCAAAAAAAGTTCTCTGGGCCTGGAAAAAGATCCTGCAAGTTTTCTTGTGACAAAGTGACGAGCATTGCCTCGCTGATGTTTGCAGCTGCATTGGAAAACACCAAAAATCAGTACACTGACATATGTATATATGACAATAATTAAACAGCATGATTTATTCATGACATTTTTTTTTTTTATCCTAAAGTCAGACGAGTAATCGTTTTACATTTGGTGTACATGCACATTCTACTTTGAAACCTTGTTGACCGATGTTCAGAAGTGTGACTAAGTCACACATGCAAGTAAGCACTAATCAAGTCTCAAGTCATAAGCTAGTCTTAAGTCTTAAGCTAATGAGGAAGGGATCATTTAAGTCAGAAGTCAAGCCAAACACAAATCTAATCATCTACCCCAATTTTGATATAGCTTTTGTCAAATTACGATAATTACATGACAAATTAATCAGATTCCCATCTTAAATATTTCCTTATTTTATTATTGAGTATGACATTTTTAATGAAAGAATTTACAATATTGAGAAATTAGATTTTGTCTTTTGACTTCATTCATAATACATTACCCCTTAAAACTGATACGGCGACATTGTCCAATCCCCCCATGCAGACGGTTAAGTTAGCTGGTTGCTTAGCTAAGTTTAGCTTGCACACAGGATGTTCCCTGTAATGTGTTAAAAAATCGTGCCAAATAGCTCCTTCCATTTAAATCCCGGATGTCCTGTCCTTCCTGTTCGTCATTTGCGCAAACATTACACAATGTTACTCTTTCATGGGTAGTCATCTTCACACCTGTCCAATTTGTTTGAAATGAAGATCTCCAGATATGCTTTGCTGAAGCCTTCTTTGCCCGAATGACAACTGTGGCGAGATCAGAGCGTGGATCGTTTGCTCTTTGCTGTGTTCCTCCCCCCACCTGCTGACATACACGCGTGCCACTGCTCTCGCATTTTTGGCTTGAATGGACAAGTCAAGCAGTCTTTTCCTTTTCATATTAGGTCAAAGTCCACTTGAAAAAAAATATCCACGCAGCCTCGTTGTTGACAACAAAGAGGCAATAAGTTGCCACTTAACTTTGACAGGGGATGCTGTTTTATACCTTACACCAAAAAAATGTCTCTGTATGACTTCTTCGACATGACCTCTTTTCACCTGTGAAGCCCTTTGAGACCTCGATGGTTCAAGGCTATACAAATAAAATTTGATTGATTGAACAAAAGTGCCAACGAAAGTGCAAATGCACTGATTCGCACATAACTCAAAACTGGACTAATTTTCTCCACATATCTGTGTTTGAAGGCGAAATAGGTAATATGTCGGTTTTATATATATATATATATATATATATATATATATATATATATATATATATATATATATATATATATATATATATATATATATATATATATATATAAAATTTCGCATTCAAACACAGATATGTGGAGAAAATTAGTCCGATTTTGAGTTATGTGGGAATAAGTGAAAAAATGAGGAAAAAAAAACTTGACTTGTACACAAAGAAATACACCACTACAAAGGCAATGACTACTGACTTTGAAGCAAATGTGTTTCACTGCAGCAGCTGGGTTAGGGTTAGGGAGTTGTGCTTCAACATCCGACAACCTGCCGAGTCCAGTAATCCTTTTTGGGAAATCTCGTCGGTTGATTTTCAGTTGTGCTATTGTTGCTATTCAATGTTATTGTTGTTTTTTGTTCGATGCAAAATGCACATTTTCCCCCAACTGTGTAAATGTAAAGCTGCTCATTTCAAACCTCGTAAAGCATTGATTAACTCAGTCACATCACACGTCTGAAGATAAATTACACACAAATGCTTGCAAGGTTATACAACTAGGGACTACCGATAAGCCCTCTAAAGGTTGGGGGATGTTTGCAGTAGTACCGCTTTAACAGTCATTTTTTCCCAGGCTCTGTCGTCAATAAAAAACACTTATTTAGAGAAGGGTTTTTTAGCACATTGCTTATTACAGTCTTTATCGGCGCTCAAGAGAAATTCGGTGGCTACTAAGTTGGCATGGCAGCAATTCCGTGTGTACCCCCAAATTGTCCGGTCACGGGTGCATGCCGAACATTCGAGTGTTTTATTTCCCCTGATAAACTGCACAGGGGATGACATGTGGCTGAAAACAAGAACCTACTGTATATGATCTTCTCAGAAGAAAACTTCAAATGACTATGCAGCTCCAGCTTGTTACTTTTCTTCTTTGACAGTCTCTTTGTAGAAACATGAGTGTCCTGTTATTGAAAGTTGGGACAGGGTTCTCTCTAAGAATGCTGCCTTTGCCTCCCCCTCCACTATCCCCCTTTTACGTTCCTCTAATCATTCCCTCCATCATTTACTTGGCCTTTGTATGACTCCCTCTGTGATGGTCCACTTCACTTGACTCATAAACAATGCACTCAGTCCCCTCCACACCTTCATATTTGTGTCTGCTTACATGCTCAGTGCCTTCCTACCTGCAAGTTATAATGGACCTTTCAACAGTAATTAGTTGAGGGACTGCAGCACAGCATGATCTTCCCCACATCCATGCCATTCTCAGGGTAGAAAGTGATGATTGAAGTCTACAGAGATAATTATACACACATCATACACAATAGCCAATGTGTTGTTAGCGGGAAAGGACATTTTTCTTGTTGTCTTAATATTAAGACAGTAAACAACTTCAAACCATCTTTAAAAAGGTGCCTGACAAACAAACAACCAAATAAATAAATGCTAAAATCCAAAGACATTTTGGTTACACTCTAGTAATGGAAAATTAAGCTTTTAGCTTTGTTTTAGGAACGGGTTGTTGTCTTTCCTCTAGTTGGCAGTGGTGATTGAAGAAAGGGGTCTTAAGAGACAGGACATTTTCAGCCCTGTAGTAATCAGAGTTCTATCCAGATGAGTCATAATTGTAGATTGTAGCGAATTATTGGCACATGTATAGCACGAACCTACACAGTGAAATTCTTACTGTAAAATGCACCAACAGGTTCATGAAGCATCGTAAAGCATTCTTTTGCACACAGGTCCCCAAACGCTGGTCCGTGGTCCTATACCAGTTTGTGGATCAACTGGTAACAGGCCGCATGGGGTGCAACTGAAATAATGATGTTTTGGAACTGATTTAGTTTATCCTTTATCAGTTCATTCATTTTGTGCTTTGTTTGGCTTGATCTTTGTTTTTTGGTGCCGCCTCTGGCCGCTGTTGATAATACATTTTGTAGTGATGAAGATTGTAGATTGTAGATGTAGACAGTCACTGTCAGTGACGCACACGAGATTCTGTCGCTCTGTGAAATGTGACACAATAGTGTCTCTAAGTTGTACTTTCTCTGTAAGAATGTTGTCATTTATGATTATATTTCCCAAATCAGTCTGTTAGTTGATGGCCCGCAGGGACAAACAACCATTCATGCGCCCATTCACAGCTAAGGACACTCACTTTAGTATGTCCAATACACCTTCCATGCATGTTTGTGGAGTGTGGGAGGAAGTCAGGGTGCCCAGAGAGAACCCACGCGGGCTTGGGGAGAACATGCAAACTCCACACAGGAAGGCCGGAGTGCGGTCGATTTGAACTTGTGTCCCTGAACTGCGCCCTATGATTGATTAAATAAATGTAATGTGTGTACATTTTTGTACATTTTGAGGTGGCAGCCTCGAAAGTAGTTTTGTGACTTAAGTAAGCTGAGGGCGCCCATTAGTATGTTGGTAATGGTGAGCTCATCGTTTATGTGCTCTTTATATTCGCCATTAAAACATCCTTTTTCTAAACAATCATGAAGCATTTGAAATGTCTTGCATAGCCTAGTTTTATATGTTAATTTCGTTGGAGTTTAAACTCACAACCTGGAAGAAAAAAGCCCCCCTCAATACCCTCATATATCTCCTCATTTTCCTCCTCTCCAATGTAAGGAGGAAATGATAATACTCTTGACCCTTAGCACCTTTTAGTCACAAAGAAACTGTCCATTTAAAATCCATCCGAGAACGTCGACAGGTTATTGATTCTCAGTCCAGCGAGTCTATGTATTCAGTTGCGGCGCAAAGTGCCAAATTTATGTGGCAAACAGCGATACGAACCTACTTATTTTGAGCCTGGCTAGTTGTATCAAAGCAAACTAATAATAGCTTGTGGGAGATGCTAAGGCAGCCAACAGACGCAGACTTTCTCGGCCTGCAGGAAGCAGAGCCTTGATGTAGCAGAAGTATTTGCTCACGTGCTGTGACACACATTTGAACTTCGGTTCCATCCCAATCCTAACCCTTAGGTTACACAATGATGTTGTGTCATCCAAACAGTCATCCATGTGTTTATCGACCTTGCTTTGTGCACAGGTGCACAGTCATGTTTCAAGAAGAAGGGGCCCACTCAAATTGTTCCCACTAGGTTGGGAGTATGGAACTGTCCAAAATGTTTTGATATCCTGAAGCATTCAAAGTTCCTTTCACTTGCCCAACTCCTAAAAAAAAAAAAAAAAAAACTAATTGCGAGGAAATTTCATGTCTAGATTTGTTGCATAGGTGGCATTCTATGAGAGCTCCACGATAGAATTCACTGACTTCCTGAGAGCTGTCCTGATGATGCAGACCAAATGATTGCAGAAACAGAGTACATGCCTAGGTGCTTGATTTTTAGACACCTGTGGCCAGGCAAAGTAATTGGGACACCTGATTCTGATCATTTGGATGGGTGAGCAAATTCATTTGGTAATATCTTTTGACATATTTTTTCTTGACCTTTGTCAGAATACTCCAATTAAAAAACAATGAATCACTCAATAGCTGCTAGTGGGTGAAAGGTCCCCTTCAATTATGTGACCTCAAATCAGCTTCTACCATAGCACCTCACAATAAAATTCACCAGGGGGATTCTTTTGGTAAATGTAAGTCTAAAGTCTGGTTTTTTTTTTGTTTTTTTTTACTCGTGGATGTGTTGTTTATTTGAAACAGGGCTTTTTCCCCAAAGTGGCAGGTTCCAAAGGAAGGGGTTTGATGTCCCACACGTCATCTATCAATGACAGTGAAGCCTCTTAAAGAAACTCTTACATCTAATTGTGTTTACAATGCTTATCAACATTGCCAAGCCCAACTAGAGCGGAAAGACGGAACAATTTTCCCATTCAAGCGGGAGCAGAAAATGGAGGTACAGGGCAGCTAGGGAAATGTGTGTCTCCAGAGAAACGTGCAGATGGCTTCATCCACAAGTTGAAAAACACAGGCAGGAGGATGGAGGCGAGGGGCATGATGCCCTCGCAAACACTGGATGATGATGTCCTTGTGCACAGATACACAGTTCACAATGTATGCACTTTGACAACATGCAATCAATTAGCTTTTAACCTCCTTTCAGCTGTCTTTCAAGGCCAAGCTTCTGCAGAATGGCGCCATGCAGGATTCATTTCAACAAGATGTTAATACTGACCCCTTGGAAAAGCCCCCTTCAAAACGGTGTGTCCCAGCCTTTGATCCACTTCAAACTAGAGTGACACTCTGCAGACATTCACTTTCAAATTTCCCGTCTCTGTATGGAAATTTACATTAAGCTTAATGAAGAGCTGAGGGACACATGACTTGGTCTAGATAAAATCATGCAAATTAGAACACTACAAGTTTTACTGGAATCGCTGCATTGACAAGATCATTTTGCCTCTTTTGACGTTGTTTTTTTCAAGACTCATACAGCTCCCAAGATGCTCAAGCACAGGACAAAAAAAAGCCTACCTTGAGCAATTCACTGTATGTGAAGGAGATTTGTCATACAAAACTCTCCCTTTACTATCAATGCAGACATCTTTTAAGTGTCTGCAGTCTGGCTCCACTCGGCTTATCGGTCCTCTTAGGTTTACACGATTACAGCAAACACACATGCTTAAATATATGCTCTTGCGCACACTAACACACACAAACACACATGCAACGAAGCATTTAGCAGCCCACATCCTGGAAATCTTAGATCAACATCAGAAAGGTAGGAAGTTGATCATCTTCAGTGTTATTCTAAATCAGTGGTTCTCAAAGTGGGGTCCGCGGACCCCCAGGGGTCCGTGGCCTGACTGCAAGGGGTGTGTATTGTGTGATTTCAAAGGAAAAGCATGCAAACGCTAGGAGACTAAAATTTTGCATAGATTCTCAAAACATGTTGACTTGCAATATGCCGTTCTGCCGTCCTTTCTAAATGCTTGCAAACGAGAAGTTGAAAGGTACACTCTGCTGATGTCAAATTTTGCCCATGTCTGGCTCATTTACAGCCATTAAAAATTGGAAATACATTGGACCCCTGTGTTACAATGTCCCTGATTGACGTCGTTTTCATGTTGCAACGTGGAATACTGAGTTTTTTCATCCCCTCTTTATGACATTTTCCCAGTTATGCGACGAAAATAACTGTCATGACCCTAGAGGGTTGGCTGTAGTTGTGTTATTTTGCCTCCATCTGCTGGCGTTTTTAGGCAATTGCACATATTTACTATTCCCGTCTAACTGCTTCCATGCAACGCGTGATGACAATGCTGATCTGCTATCGGTGTCTCCTCACGGATATGGTGGTCTGCTATTGGCCGGCCTCACTTGTTTAAAATGGCGGAACGGTAAAGCTTTGTTTGATTGTAAGTGGTTACAAAACCGTATTTATAGTGCATTTTACTGCTTAATTCAAAGTTGACCATGGGTCCCAAGATTGCTAATGATGTTAAAGAGAGAAGTAAGAAGATGATTTATATGGAAACGATGCTGGAGATAACCCTTTTTAGGGAATATGGGCATAACAAGCGGCACTGAAAGGTAAATAAATCATTTCTATAGTTTTTTATTTATGATGTTGTATACAAGTATATTATATATACGTAGCACTTAGTATACTATTTTGGTACCAATTTTAAATATGTATGAACAAGTTTGATGTTTTTACCTGGGGTTCTAAACACATTAGCTATTAACATGGGTTTGGATTGCCCGTCATACGATGAATTCGCCTTACGACCCCAACCACGAAACAGATTAATGTCGTAACATGGAAGCCCACTGTACTGTCAATTATTACCGTCAATCATGCAAAGTTCTTGCTATGCATTGTGGGACTTGTATGGACAAAAAGCTTTGATTCAATAGCTAAACGTTGCAGTATTGAATAGCTGTTAACATTTTTTTTTTATGAGCCTTGGTATATATATATATATATATATATATATATATATATATATATATATATATATATATATATATGTGTGTGTGTGTGTGTGTGTGGGGGGGGGGGGGGGGTTTGAGCGGTTCAAAGTAAAAATATATTTCTAGTTAGTTTATAGTTAGGCCAGGTTTAGTGAAAGCTCCCTGGACACCCAGGGATAAAATTGTGAATGTATTCATGACTTCAGTAGTCACTTAAACCAGGTTAATATATTTTTAAAAACGTTCCAATTTTGAAAACCGTCAAATAGACCTACATAATCCACCTCATCATCGAAGAGCTTGTTTATTTAGTCAGAAAATATTTGGCAGCAATCTGTTTGACACAAATTATGATCACCCAAACCGACCCAACTTATGATGAGGAAGCGTGCAATTTGCAATTTTTTTTTTAAACCTGTGTATGGCTAAAAAGTAACATATTTATTTGTCGTCAAATTGAATCTGTTGGAGAATAAAAAGGCCACTTATGTTCGTATTAAATGATCTTTTTTTAGTTTTGTTTCTGGAAACAATTGCAACGGGGGTCCTTGGAAAATTTGCTTTCCTAAAAAGGGTCCCAGATTCCAAAAGTTTTAAGAACCCCTCTTCTAAACAAAATAACATACAATAACAACAACTATACTTTTTACAACAAAAATCAATTGTGACATTCACTTCTCAACATGTCCTCTGTGCTTTTTCAGTGCAAAAGATGAGGCCATAGATTAATGATGGTAGTTGGCCATGCTAGCTCTTATTAGCATTACTTTTGGTAAGGTTCACTCGAAATGTCAAAATAAATAAACTCGTTACAAATGCAGGTATAGTCAAAGTAAGACCAACTCTAAAGGTTTTTAAGTCGGATAAACTGTCGTCTTCCGCATGCAAGCGCAATCAACTTTGAGACCCGGGTAAGCGGGCACCAGTTCCTGCCTGTCTGTCATTGCGTTTGTCTTCCACCAGCTCAACTACAACCTCAGAAACACATCAGCGGTCTCCTATTGTGTTGACCGTGCAGGTGCATGGGTGCTGATAAGAAGCATGTGTTCCCCCATGGTTCATGGGGGTGAGGCCGCATTGGGCGCCATCTGCCCTCAGCCCAGCGCTGGCATTTCCAAAAGGCCTAAGTTTTACTAAGGGCAGAAGCAGCCATGCTTATCAAGCCAGGAAACCAGGACCAGACACCTGGCGGAGCCACAGGGGCCCCCAACCCCCCTATCATCTCGGCTAATATTGTCTCATGGCGGGGTGCAGGTTGAGTCAGGAAAACCACAAGCCGTCACTGTTTGAGAGAGGCTGGATGGCCCCCGCACTCTGTGAACGTGCACTATGCATCTCTCACCCTCTGCACTGATATCTCTGTCTCAAATGCCAAACCGCGCTCTCTCTTTCTCTCGAAGTCATACACACACACGCACGCAATACTGTACACACACACAAACCATCTGGCATTTCAGCTTGAAGTCTACCAATGAGCACATTCCTGCTTGTGTGCACTTGACTATTGCAAATAGGGGATGTTCAAGTTGTTTTGGGCTGCAATAACAAAATAAAAATCAAATAAGGTCGCACAGTGCTTGCATAATGTCATTTGGTTTTGATGTGTATTTTTCATGCAATTTTTTGATAGATTCGTTTGTGCATTCTATTTACACATTTACAATTGTGATACTTATGTTGCATTGTATGTATTACATTTTATAGTTTTTAGTTTTGGCTTTTAGTTTTTATGGTTAGATTTAGATCTGCCTTGCTCTGAATGTGCTGCTTCTTTTTATTTACTACGGTGCAAGCAAATTGTGTAAATACTAGAAAATATCTCTTCAAGAAAGCTGCACTGATCAATGGTCTACATTATTTTGTACACATTTTCTCATAGAATGACAGCAATGAATGAGTTATATTTAACATCTACTGTATTTAATATCTTATTAAAGATCTTAAACTGGGGTAATAGTAAAAATTTCTTGAAATACAAATAGGCAACCTTTTTACAGCACATACCTACATTTAAAAGCATATAAAAAAGAATCAAAGACATTCAAAAAGAGATCACACATAAAACAGCAATTAAATACTGACAGTTGCAAAAGAAAAACAGATTTCAAAAAATTGCTTTGATTTTTTTTTTTACAAGAGCCCAGTCATAAGGGAATGTCCTCCACTTTGTCAGCATTCTTACTGTATTTCTCTGAGTACAAGTCAACCTTGCTTATAAGTCTCCCCCATTTTGTTTACTTCAATTTGGGTGAATTTTACAAGAATGCAATTACAAGTCTATCATTGAATTGAAAGTGGTTACATAGATCATGGCTGTCCAATTATAACACATGGTGCGTATTATTATATCGAATAACATGCAGTAATTGGAAGAGTGGGTGGGGGGGAAATGAGACAAGTGCGAGGCAATGTGCGTGCACACACAGACACAAATGCTGAAACTAATGTCGCAACAATAAAATGATTTGAAGTTTCAATGGTTTATTGTTTTACACAGCTGAATATTCATTTGTCAAAAAGCCCTAAAAGTCATCATCAATACACACTAAATAGCTCCTCCCATTTAAGGCCTGAATGTCCTCTCCTATCTCCTTGTCAATTGTTCAAACATCCTCCTTACTCTTCCACAGGTAGTCATTTTCGCACGCGTCCAATTTGTTTGAAACGAAAGTCTTTGGAGATGATTTGCTGATCATCTTACTTGGGATATTGTCCCAAGCTTTATTTACCCAAGTGACGATTGTTATGAGATGATTATGTGGAAGGTTGCCCTTTGCTGCCCCCCCCCGACTTCCCGACATCCATGCGTCAGCTTGTTCAAGTACATGTTTAAGGGCTGAAGAAGACAGCCCTTAAACATAATACATCAAAGTCCGCGGAAAAATTAACAATTATTAGCAATAAAGAGGCAATCAGGTGACGTTTGACGAAAGTGCATGTTTGTGATGTCCTGTGCAACTATTCAAAATATTATATCGAATTAGAGGTATGTATCATTTTAAGCATTGTAAATAACAAGATATTATTTATTTTACATTCGAATTCATGTTATTCAAACACAGAAATGTGGAAAAAAATTGGTCTGTTTTGAGTAATGCAGTTATAAGTTGACAGCCCCCTCCCCAATGAGAGGGTTGAAAATGAGGACAAAAAACTTGACTTCGGATGGACGAATACGGTATTTGTAAACAAAAATGCAACAATGTAATTAAAACGAAAAGACAGAAAAAAGCAGAAGAGAATATTGGAAAAGGAAAAGAAAAACCAACATAAAGTCTTTATACTTCTGGGCATTTTAATTTTTTTATCTTTTGTTTTGCTGGTCCGAGGAACGAGCTGAATAGGTGGTGGAAGTGGTGCAAGAGGAGCAGCCGCCATGCTAAGCTAAAACCCGTGCTAGCTGACAACCGATTCGGATAGGGCGGTCTCTGGAAAACAAGGCGGACGAACTGAGAGGAAAATAAGAGAATGTTGTGTGCTCTAATTTTCACTGAAACCTGGCTATCAGAGAATGTCTCAGAGTCTGCTGTGAACTACACACACACTCCATTTATTGCAGGTATAGAACAGCAGCTGCCTGTAAGTGTAATGTTTTTCAACAACTCGTGATGTGTCGACATACGAACGGTCCACTAGTATCGTTCGCCTGACTTGGAGGCCTTAATCCTTAAATGCTGTCCCTACTACTTACCAAGGCAGTTTACACCAGTATTTTGGGCGATTGCTGCCACAATAGGCACAGACAATCTTACAGCAAGAAATCCGGTCAGCCGCCTCAACAAGGGAGGCACGGCACAATCTGGTACAATCTGACTCAATGTTCTCCACCTTTGCGGGAACAGGTGCTTCCCAACGAGCCCCACTCCCAGGTCTAGCTCCAGACGGGTCTCGGTGACATGCGCCCAGGCAATGGAAACAACTGCTAATTTTGTCACTCGTCACAGAGGTCTCGGGAGCTGTTCCCTCACCTAAGACCTGTTTGTCATGGGTGTCTCTGCAAGGGGTATATTGCCCCAGGCAATTTAGCATCATCTTAGCATCTAGAATCATTGAGACACGCATGGAGGGGGCATTACACAACTTGTGATATTTACTTTGCTTGACAAAAACAAAACAAGATAAGAATAATTATAATAATAACAATAATAATAATAATAATGACATCATCATTATTATATTATTATTGTTATTGTTACATAATGACAGCTGCTCTGTGCGCAGTGTTTTTGTTAGAAACGCAAACCCATGTTCAAGTGCAAATATTGTAGCAATAATATCGTCTACCAGAAAACGCAGAACTATGTTTAGTGCAGGTATAACAACAGCCTCCTCCTGTTTGCTCATTTTAGTGGCTTCAGTTAGAAACAAGGCTGAGATGTTGTGCGTTAACTTTAATGGCCAATAAGGGGATAGTAACTTTAAAGCTCAGCCTTCTGGTAGAAAGCAGTTGGAAAACTCACATGGTGCACAAGTGTAGACCAATCATGCCTCCGGTTTAGGAAACAGATGTGCTGTGGGAGGTTTTGTCTGCAAACACAAAAAGAAGCATACCAGTGTCCCTGTTTCAAAAGCTTATCTGTAAAAGATAAACTTGATGTCAGTCTCAAAAGATTATTTGTAAAAGATAAATTTGAGATTGCCTTTTCACTACTAAAATCTATTTTACTATACGACAAAGGAGAAGTGGGCTCACGCAGAAAAGAAAGCTACTTTGCTTGAGTTTGAAAAAAAAAAAAAGGTTATAATTTGTCAAGTTTGACAAAAGAAAGGTCATAATTTCTCATATGTCTCAAGAGGAACATTGTGTCCCAGGACAACTGGGGGTTCGGTGTCTCGCAGAAAGATACTTCGACATGGTCACAATCAGTGTTGGGCAAATTCCTTCAAGACTGTAATGCTGTATTCTGGTAATCAAATAAACCAGTGCTTGTCAAATAGTGGAGGGGAGTGATGGGACGACCCCTGGGAAAAGGCTTTGTATTTGCCATGTGAAGTGTAATTTCAAGAAAATAGGAATTTTCATCTTTTTTTTTTTTAATCTCAGGCACTTTGCTTTTGATGCACTTGGCATTTTCTTTTCTTTCTGTTTTAGAATAAGCTGTGACCCATATAAACACTGTCAAAAATAAATAACAGTCGTTGACAGTTGGTTTATATTCCTTTTTTTACTTGTTTAACGTTAAAAATGATACAGGTTTTGGTATACTTATCCAATTTTTGTAGATAATCGTATTTATGGTCAGTGCGTCAAGAGGGGGAGCGTGATTTTATTTATTTTTTATTCCTAGGAGTTGCTTGGCAAAATATAATTGCGAAGCTAACGATATAGGCCATGTGCAGTACTTCTTCCACAGGCAAAAAAAAAACTTTGCAATAAACTGCTCATATTCGTTATCACATTAACATGAAGCTGCACTGTTATAGTAAGACAACATTCAGAACTAATGCCCTGTAGATATCACATCAGGTGAGATAAGAGTTACACAAATGGAAATGAATATGCATATTGAGTGTGATCATAAAATTGTGTTCACTATTAAATGTATTGAAATCCTCAGAAAGACCTGGCCTTCATTGCTTAAGATGCTGCCCCATGCTGTCCTGGATAAGTGTGAGAAGATGGGTGGATAACTACTGAATGAAAAGAAAATATTTAAAAGTCTATTAAAGTGTCAGCCCTACCATTAAAATATCACGAGACAAGTAAATTTGCCGCAGCGGTTTGCGCGTTTCCTCCAAAAGCACAGTGATTGTGTTTTTTGTTTGTTTTCTATCATCAGACAAACCTCCAAACTGGCTTCAAAAGTGAACATTTGTCTGATGCCTGCAGCTTGCCTGTGTCCACTTCCTGCCAGACAAAAATAGTCTAACATAAGGAGAATGATATATGATCCTCGTCATTCATCTAAATTGGACAAATGAGGCCCACACATCTGAGCTGTGAAACACTCTTTTTGATAGCTTTGAATGAATGAGCTAAAATGAAAATTTGCGTGTGAGTGTGTGCGTGTGTATGTACGTGGCAGTTCCACATTCTCTACAAATGCTTCAGTGTGTTCCGAGAGAGAAGGGGGTGGGGGTAGCATGAGAGGTGGCATTGTTGCATCTGCTCCTCATTAAAGGGCGCTAATGAACGCACGTGTGTTCCACCTGGTTGGATGGCGTGGGGGGTTGAAGAGGACCTGGCCTGCCCCGGCTTTCACAAAAAACTGTCCCAAGACAAACAGGGCCGCTCCATTCCCAGACGGGGTCATCTGACAACAGTTTGTCAGTTGCTCCTCTAATGATGAAGGTGATGCCTGCCAACAGCCTTAGCAAGACTCAAACTCTCTTGGAAACTAGAGGACAAACAACAAAACCTTAGTGTTAACAGATAAATGTGTGATGGAAATAGAAGTTGTACATTTATTCTATACATAGTGCTTAGATTTCTACAAATTAAGCACAATGCTAAATGGACTCTCACTTATATACTGTACTGAAATATAGCATTTTTTTTTATCTTTAGTGTTCAAAGCGCTACATACCAACTTGTCATTTACCAACTGATGACGCAACATCGGGAGCAACTGGAGGTTCGGTGTTTTGCAGAAAGACACTTTGACATGGTCACAATGATTGTTGGGAAAGTTCCTTCAAAACCGTAATGCATAACAGTGATCCGTCGTTTTTCACGGTTAATGGGGACCACAACCCCCCCTCGCAATAAGTGAAAAACCGCTTTGGCTGAGTTTTTTGTTTTCCAATGTCATGTGGGTGACCAACAATAGCGAGGTGGTGGACCGCAGACGGTCCATTGAGCACCCCTGGCAATAAGAAGATTGCCAACACACTGAAACTTAGCTGCAGCAAAGTGGACAAGAGCTTCCAGCTGTTTATCAGGACGAGTTCCATTTAGAACAGGCCTCGCCACGGGAGAAGCTGAGTGCACATTCTCAGTACCACATCCAGAGTTTGGAATACAGACATAGGAGTGCTTCCAGCATTGCTGACCAGGTTGTCATTGCTCAGGCCATATGGTTGCTCCGGATGGTGTCAAGTGTGCGTGGTGAAATCCAGGTGAAGCGTCTAGAGACAAGTGAGTGTTCCCTACAGTGGTGGGAGTTTCATGGTTTGGGGCTGCCTGAATGCTGCAGATATTCAGGAGCTGAAGTTCACTGAGGGAAATATGGATGCCCACATGTACTGTGACATTCTGAAACTGAGCATGATCCTCTCCCTCTGAAAATTAGGCCACAGATCAGTATTCTAACATGATCATGATCACAAACACACCTTTGACTACTGCCTTGCTAAAGGGGCTGAGGGTAAAAGTGATGGACTGGCCAAGCGTGTTCCCTTAACACTATTGAAGATTTCTGGGGTAATCTCAAACAACGTAGAGGAGCAAAAGGTCTTAAATATCCTCTATCTCCGTGACGTCATGATGAGGGATGTTTCCAAGAGGATTCCATTGGCAACCTGTGAAGCCCTGGTGAACTCCATGGACAGGAGAAAAGATGCAAACGCACTCATTTTCCCATGTCACAAAAATGCATCATGTTCTTTCTACCAGTATGTTATCATCAGTGTTGGGCAAGTTGCTTCAAAACTGCAATGCATTATTTATTACTTACTACTGTCATTTTAAAGTAATGTTACAATACTACTGTATTTGAAATGTTATGCATTACAGTACTATTGCCTTACTTTTATATTACTCTCACTAACATAACTGGAAATATGGATTTTCCATTATAAATGTTCTGTAGCTCATTACTTTCATTACACATCCAGTGAAAGGTTGGCTTAAGTCTGAATACAGAACAAATCATTTAATCAGTATTGATTTGTAAACTTTTGAAGACATGATGATACAGAATCTTTTTTACGTATTTTAATCCAATTATTAATTAGGTTCATAGCATGGCATGCATTGTTAAAGCTTTAGAAAAGAATCGTTAGTGCATTCCACAATTTCAATGTTAATATTCAAATTCAAGTTCAGCTGACTAGGTTAGGGACAGATGTTTGAAAAATAGATGGTTTCGGTGGGGCTAACATTAGCAGCTAGCCTACATCATTGTTATGATATTTAACGTACTGTTTAACATTAGTTTTTTTTATGCGTCATCTTGATACATATTGATCAGAACTATTTCTAAGCGATTATTAAGAGCAATTGTACAGTAACAATTTACATTACCTTACCTTGTCATTATTGCTAGTTGCAAAAGTTTCCAAATGCTGGTGAATCCAATGTGGGAAGCGGCAGCATAACTTCTACGTACGACATACTCGGCCGCAAATCTCCTGACCTCTTCAGGTGAAGTGACATTGCTGAGTGAGAGAACTTTATTTTATCCCTACTCTCAATCCTCTGCAAGTTTTCTTTTGGCTATATTCACGTTACTATGGCACAGCTCTAAATGGTTTGTCAAATTACTAGTGGTATTTCACGAAGTGGGCAGGTCTTTAGGCGTAATGCACAAAGTTCACCAATCTAATATATTCTTCTTGTCTTTATCTCTGATGAACTGTGATTCAACATATTCAAGCTGTCGTCTTCTCCCGCCGCATTCATCTCTGCTGTAGTCGATACTAACAGCAGCAAGTAAAAATTTTGATCCGGACTTCTCTCCTCGATCTCGCATTGTGTTTGGTGAATTTGGAGAAAAAAACCAAAAACAACTCCACTTTCATGCAAAAAATGCATTTTAATGCATTGTGTGACTCTCATTTGTAACAAGTAACAAGTTACGGCAAAAAGAAATGCATTACAGTAATTATATTACTTTTGTAATGCATTATGCCCAACACTGGTTATCATCATCTCATTTTTCAATGTTTCCATCACTGCTTATCTTCACACAAAACACAACGAAACCATTGAACATTGAACACACGTTTGCAAAATTTACCCAGATGTTAAGCTTTCCTCAGAACATTTTGGTTGAAATAATAGTAACCATTTGCGGGTGGTTTGAACTGAAAAGTTCTTGTGACCAAAATAACTTGCTTGAATTAATTTGTAGCTACCAAAAGGGCATACATGTATAAGTTGAGGCTCATAATAAATCTTAATTATTCATTTTATATATATATATATATATATATATATATATATATATATATATATATATATATATATATATATATATATATAGCTTGGTTGTTGAGCATTTCACCGCCCCCTTGCAGTGAGCATCCACACGTCACGTTCAACGTGAGGCCTCCAAATGGCGATCTTATGACTCGATTGGCCCGTTCACATATCCATTTGCCCATGAGAGGAAGCCCGCAACTGTTGAAGCGAATGCCCTAGCGCCTCCGGGAGAAGGCAGATTACATACAGCCTGGTGACACAAGTTAGCTGAATTCCAATTTGGCATGGGACAAGATACAAATTCCACGAGACGAGATATTTCCTGAGATTGCGTGTGCAAGAACAGGATATGACGAGATTTTTGCAAAATCAAAAACAAGATATCCGTGGTACAGCAAAACTAATCTTTAAATGTCATGTTCTAGAAATATAAGCATGAATGTCAACTATGCTCTTTGGGCAGTAACTATACCAACCTGTTGCGTAAAATTCGTGAACTGGCAACTGATGTTGCATAAAACACTCAGTGAAAGTAGCATAAACCTGTTAGCCATATGTTTAGTTAGTTCACTGCATTTACTACAACTGTACCAAGTCATTCGCTGCGGCGATCAAAGAGTATGAGTCACATGCAGAGGAGGCTCCCGCTGGAGCCCACTGTGCAACAAAGTGATGTCGGTATCTCATACCACGGCTCAAGGGGTTGAATTAGCCGCCAAAATAAAACTGCCTTCCACCAAAACATTTGATTGTGTATAGGAGGCAAAGGACATAGGTGATTCCTTCAGGTAGGTTATATGGACATTGTTTGAGTAGCCCTGTGAAAAATTTACCCCTTAAAGTTAAAGTCTGATTCCCCCTAGATATGAATAAATTACAACCAATTTATGGTTAGTTTCACTGGAATATAAGTCGTCTTTCATTTTTTAAAATGAATATATGAATATTCAATCATTTCGGCATTCGGCTTCAAGCTAATTATTTTGATCATACATTCTTCCATTGTTAAATCAGGCACCTGATCTCAAGACAATACAGCATGGAGCCATAAGACCATGAGACAAAACTGTTATAGTACTGTATTAAAACAAAATCAACACTTTGTCATTGTCCAAACACTTCTCGACCAGATGAACGATAAAGCACTAAACCATTGTCAAGTTATGGCATATTCTCATTCGAATTGTCTTCCCAGGCGTCAAATGACTTAAAACGCTGTAAAGGCAAACAATAAGCCAAAATGAAAAAAAAAAAAAAGATATAAACACAATGATAAAAGTAACAGAATATAAATCATAATCCAATAAAATAAAGGGCAAATAATGTGACAATCAGAAAAGATGATAGCAATCAATCAAGCACATATTTCTGGGGGATTCACAGGAGCTGGCAGCAGCTCATACTGATCTTAGGACTCCATTTGTTGACAAATGAAGAAACACTTATTATCACTGTGGACCACATCATTTTGAAGCCATGAACGTTGATATTGTGTGTTTTTTTCCCTTCACTTTTGCACTTTTATGAAAATTCTTGAGAAAGTTATTCAGGCTGTCTGGTGAGAAGGTTGCCCTCAGGCTTCTTGCAGACACTGCCAGATTTGACATTCATACAATACCCAAGTGCACACATAATGTGTGCATGCAACCTTTTAAATGTTCCTATGTCGCCTCACCTCCTAACACTATATAAAATGTTACTGCATGAACGAACAGCTTCAAAATCATTTGGAAGTTTATAATAAGCTCATAATGACTACTTGATTTAATGCTGGCCCAATTAATATAATTCTCTTAAATCTTACATTGCTAAATGTTAAAGTGTATGGTTTTAGAGTCCGCAAAGGCAGCTGAACGTTAACTTCGACAGAGGTGGGCTGTCCATCGGTCAGTCTTCCATTTTGCGGGACCACGAAATTAGCAAAACATTTGAAAAAGGACTAAATAAGGCCAACAGAACAGTAGATTTTGTGTGGCATTGTAATCGCCGCTACCCAGGACTGTTGGTAATAGTTTAACACTCAAATTTTCAACATTTCTGGGAATTATATAAACTGCGAGGATCTGTGGAACACTTGTTCATTAACAGCCGCCCTACTGTGTGGATTTCACATGTTCTCGTGTGGGTCTTCCCCGGGCAGTCCTTCCACATTCCAAAAAATGCACGTTACTTGTATTGGACTCTTCAAATTGTCCTTAGGTATGATTGTTAGCGTGAAAGTTATTTGTCTCTGTGTGCCCTTTGATTTGCTAGCAACTGGTCCAGGGTCACCCCCGCCTACTCCTTGAATATGGCTGGTCTAGGCATCAGCAAGCGAGTGACCCTTGTGAGGATAAGCAGCTATGGAAAATGGGTGGATGGATGTATAAACTGCCATATACTCGTAAGCATGGAAGTACAAAATCAGTCACAGCAAGTATACATACATACTTAGTAGGAACAACTATTTGAGTGCTATATTAGTATGCAGTAGCTAGTATTAAGAGAGACAGCATCTTTAAGATATCTCCCCAAATGTAAGATGCACTTTTCTCATAATGAAGGCCAAAAGTAAAAAATTGATGCATCATATAAACCAGGGGTTCTCAAACTGTTTAGAATCACGGACCCCTTTAAGTAAATTTGCTAAGTAAATTTTCAGAGGACCTCCATTGCAAATGATTGCCAATATATATATATATATATATATATATATATATATATATATATATATATATATATATATATATATATATATATATATATATATATATATATATTTGTTACTTTTCAGCAATACTGAAGTTTAGGAAAAAAATTGCAAATTGTATGCCTCCTAATAACAAACTGGCTCAATTTCCCCCAAAAAGGTTGATGCGAAATATTTACTCAATTGTAGCTTCATTGCCTCGTTACCAAGCAGTTGTAAGACAAATGTAATGACAAATTTAAAAAAATAATTAATTTTTTAAAAAAATATTAAAGTGATTGAATTGATTGCTTTATTAAAGAGTCACGAATACTTTCACAATTTAATTTAAATAAAATAAAATGAACACAAATATATATATTTTTTATTTATAACCCAGTGTTCTGTTTTTCGTAGATGTTGCAATAGCTTCTATCTAGGTAGACACAAATTGACCAGCAAATGAGATCCTACTAATTTAATTTAAATCCATATTGGTAGTGCTTAGCGCCAAAAAAGAGATTTGTGTCAATGTCCCAACACTGTAATTATTGACTTGACTTTATGTGCAATTGGTTTATTTTAACCAACTTTCCACAAGATCGTAGAAGCTAGAAATATTTGAACTTGTAGTTTAGTAAGTTTGTTAGTTAGTTACTTAGTTAGTTCATTTTCCGGCAGTGTTATAAGCTGGACCACTGTAGCACAAATTCTCCTTGGTGATTTAAGAATACAATCAATATTAAGATGTTAATCTGTGCAGCAAAATACGGTATATGTGGCTGATAGATCAACCTTCCTCGAATGGTGTTGGGGGGGGGAAATAATCATTTTTAAGTTACTATTTATAGGACACACCAATACTTTTGGTCATCATTTTTGAAAAAAAAAAAAAAGAAGGGGAATTAATGGGGAATTATGCATTTATATTACTCAGCAAGATGATACTTATCCTAAAAGTTGTTCCAAAAGAGGGGGAGGATTTGTTGTCTCTCCCAATTCTGTGCATCTCATTCGCATTGTGCAGTGATTGCCCCTTGGTAATGAATTGAGTTGAATAATTTCTCGTTCCTTGTTTACTTTGAACTGAAATGACAAAGTAAAAGTTCACTTGGAACATATAAATACTTGTTATTTTAATATGCAAATAGCTCACCTGTCACTGAGAGTCTTAATTAAAGATAGCAGGTTTCAGCAGAGGCTTTCAAAGGACTATGGCGAATATTCAGCAGGTTGGTTTGGCATGGGGGTAGAGGAATTTAAGACACAGACGACTAGAGGGAGTTGTAACTGTTGCTGTTGCTGTATGTATAGCACACCCCCCGACCAAATGTCAATGCAATTAATGATGATTTTCTTTTCCTTTTTTGTATGAACAACTTTGTCCATAATCCACCATTACCATAATCAATTCAACCGTCACTTTGATCACCGTAAGAACTGAAATATAATGTTCGAGTATGAATATGAACAAAGCATCATTCCGTTTATAAACAAAACATATATGAAATGCCTATTCGGGGGGACATGCTTGTACCCATGTGAAACTCAACGTTTTGTGGCAAAACCTTAATTAAGCTACATTATATGCACCTCACAACAACGGTAGTGTAGAGTCAATTGTAAAATTGTTTAACTCAAAACTTGATGTTACAATATAGGCATTAAATATCCAAATAAAATATGGTCGTGACTTGTACCCAACTGATAAGTCACTAATATTATTGAATTACAAATGTTGTTCATTTCAATAAAAAACTCTTAATTAGATACAAATGAGTTCTTATCGATGTAAAGCTTTTTGTATTTGCTAACATATACCAAAGGGAAATGCCTGGCACAAACGAAAATGCTAATGAGCTAAACGCACACAAGGCAGCACACAATTACATGCTGAAGATAAGAACTAACATTAGCTAGCATGTTATCCAAAGTCACAAGTTGTTGACTCAAAAAGCAAACTAATTTGGGGCATTTTGTCATAAATGACAACATTCTTACAAATAATGTACAACTTACAAACAGTGGTGGGCCAGATTTTACAGAAAGATAAAACAAAATGAGCGTCACCGACTTACTGCTCTTAATTAAAGCCACGCCATCCTTCGCTCGACAAAATGTAATATCAACAGCGGCCAGTGGCGGTGCCAAAAAACGATCCAGCCAAAGAATGCGCAAATGAACGAACTGTTAAACTAAACCAGTTCCAAAACATCAGTATTTCGGGTGCAGTCCATGTGGCCCAGTACCAATAGATCCATGGACCGGTTTTAGGGGACCACTGTACTAGAGAATGAACTCCCCACCTCCCCAAAAGTGTGAATGATTGACCCAAGCTCAACCTTTGCCTGTACGACTAGCATAGTCTGTTTCGAGTAAGGTGAGCATGTTCTTGTAAAGGCGGGGGAGTATTCTAGGCAGAGTTAAGTCAAGCAGGAACCCTCAATGTTGCTAATTTATTTACAGATTTAATTAGATGGATAGAGCCCTCACAGATATAAGAAAGAGAGGAGATGTTGCCAGCGTTACAGCACTTTAATTATGGTAGCAGGCTCCTGATCCCTGCGCTGCGCTGTCTAGGGAGCCAGTTAATTAAAATCCTCATTATTTTACTTTTAATTAGTTCCCCCCTCTTTTGTTTCCTTTCACCATATGGCCGTGTTCCGTGGTCAAATTAACGTAATTGAGCTAATTAAGCCGATCACTTTAATTATTCAAAGTGTTCCGATTGGCCAGGAGAACTTCTCTCGCTCTCCCATTACTGACATTCCAGCAAGACGCTGGGAGTTGTGCACTCTTCTGTCATTATGCTCCTTGACTCCCAAGCGGAAGGCAGTGACTTATGGCTCCAGTATGCATCGCTTCCTATATGTTCCAGCAATGTCTCACGTTTCACCAACGTTCGAAGCAGCGCAAGATTCAGTTAGCTCCCAAAATGTCTGCTCATTCAACACGCTCAGCTTATGATTCATGAAGACTTATTGATTATCGTGGTATGATGACATCTGAGGTGTGGAAGACGTTTGCTTCTGCATACCAAGACAAGGACACTGACGCAGGAGACTACCATTGCATTTCATGCTTTAGAAAAAAAGAAAACAAACTCATGCGAACCAGATGGCAGTTTCACAAAAACGCACGCTGTTGTTCAGCCTCTTGTCCATTGTGGACAACACTTGTCTTTCGGGGGTATTCACCGCTGAGTACACATAAATGTTGAAGCGGTAGGAACCTTATTTCCTTGTTCCTCCTTCCTTATTTTTTTAGTTGTATATGGATGATTGAAATACGTAAAGCAGGCTAAACTAACACAAAATAACACATACATTAAAGTACACACTTTTAAACAAGATCTCAAACCTGTATTCACAAAACTGCCTATACTGTGTATGTGAGATAGATAGATAGATAGATAGATAGATAGATAGATAGATAGATAGATAGATAGATAGATAGATAGATAGATAGATAGATAGATAGATAGATAGATAGATAGATAGATAGATAGATAGATAGATAGATAGATAGATAATTGTTTGAATAATTATATATGACTCCATTTCAGACCTCCAGGTCACTTTTGCAGGCTTTCTAGTTTCTAACATACATACATATACATACATATATATATATATATATATATATATATATATATATATATATATATATATATATATATATATATATATATATATATATATATATATATATATATATATGTGTGTGTGTGTGTGTGTGTGTGCGTGCGCATGTGTGTGTGTGGTATACAGACCCTATAGAACAAGACCCTTGGGGGAAGTTTGCTTCCTTTACACGCGGAGCAGAGGAGTGTCGGTACCAATCAATGAGCAACATCTGGAAGGTCAAACCAAAACCAGCACAACTGATTCTTAACTCATTTACCCACCGAGAGGCCTCATCATTAAGACGAAGACGTCGAAATAGTATCTTGGCTTTTTGTCACAAGAGTATCTGGGTAAGAAGACTTGAAATCATGAGGATGTAAAAATATCCTGGCATCTTGCGCCTTCACACAGTGTGCGGTGGTAGAGCTCAGGCAATTACTCTAATCTCCATGTGTTAATATGATTAATTAGCAGAAATAAACACTTTCCTATGACACAGGCTACATGGTGAGTCACACACCTGCAGAAGCTCTGATAAAAGACAACGCCTCATGGCATAGAGCCTTTTCTTGAGACCTGCTAATTGGCATCTGAAAATGTTCTGGCTAATTAGGAAGAGGCAGATGAGGCTTGATTAGTTGGAATGCAAAGTGTAACTTGCGGTGCGGTGGGAGTGGAGAATGTGCCGAGGTTTTACTTCTTCGCCATCTCGACACAAAGATAATTGTAATTGTGATCATTTGCATACGTTAATGAATTTGTGGACGCCCCTTGATCAGACGTGGAATAAATAATTGATGCGCTATCAGCACCTACCATGACAAGTGGGACAGTTTAGAAGAGCTAAGCGCATTAAGGTGCAAGTTTGATGGCTGCCGTGCTCCCAGGCAAGGTGCAAAAGTAGAGCAGATGCTATCTTGTGCTAGCTGCACACTGCATACTATCACGCTGAGATTATCCTCCTCCCTCTGATGGGATACCACTTAAAAGTTGTTACCTTACATTCAAAAGGTTTCTAGACTTAAAGCTAATCAGATGCACCTCAGACGAATTATTCTACGCAACAGGCATGCAGTACAGCGCAGTGCAAAGTGAGCATGATAAACAATAAATATGTGCAATTTGTTGACATTCCCTCATTCCGAAGGCAAGCACCTCTCTTTAATTGGAGTGCTTTCAGATTAGGCCTTATTTGAGGCAGGCAGTCAGCCACGGGATATGCCCCAAGTTCAGACTCCCAGGAGCTCCAGCGGCACAGATACAGGGCTCATGTTTAATTGCTTCTGTAAATGGTCAGAGCTCAAGCCCCCTAATTCCATTCCCTGGGGTAATCAGCCATGTTTTAACCATACAGGGCTAACAAGAGTGAGAGAGATCGAGACCCACCGCTACAGTCACCGTGTTAGCTACCAGGAAGTACAAGGACAACTCCTGTGCTGCTAAGGGGCCTCGTGTTGACGCCAGCTCATGCTGGAAAATCTTTTTAATTGGATTTTTCTCAATAAAACCAGCATTTGTTTCCACACATTGACCAGGAAAATGACTGAGTACAATTCGATTCATTATGGAAAGTACAGGCTTCAACAATGAAGGGTTCCTCTTTTTCCCCAATGGTGCTTGAAAATTTTTTGTCACATTATTTTGAAAAAGTACTTTTTTTTTTTTTTTAATGAATGGATATCTTACGATCGAGATATACACATTGCGCCAGACATCCAATTTTAGAACTGAACATCCAGAGCTCATGTTTTCAAATAGACGTATAAAAGAGAAGGATCAGAGTTCATTCAAAACACAGACACTTTGGGAAAATAATGGCTCTTGGCACAGGACGTTGACAGTCATATTACAGCAGTCTATCAAAGTCTCGAGCGTGTTTCGCTGTATCCTCTGATTGATAATGCTTGTTGTCTTCTGCCTTTCTCAGAGTCCAGAAGAGTGTCCGCTTGTGCCGTCCGCACAAAACGAAAGCAACGGCCATTTTTGTACTGGACACCAGGGGCAGAAAACTGATGACAAATCCAAGGGCCCATCACTGCCTAATCCATTAGAAAGCAGTACAGTATAGTTGCAGGATTTTTTTTCCTCCTCGGGCCCTAAATACCTGGCAGCGCCACCACGCAACATTACACAAACGTGACTGTGGATGTGGGGTCAAGGATTATGTGATATGACGATGGGACGGGTTTTCATTGCGACAGACTTTCCCCTTCAGAGGAGGGAGGTGTGGTGGTGAACACAACAATGGCAACAGTAGCAAGAGAGAGGACTTAAGCGTCAGCTTACACTCCACTCAGCACACCTGTAAAAAAGAAAGGAGAAGAGCAGGGACATGTTATATTATCATATTTTGTTCATTGTTGTAGAAATGAGAAAAGGTGTGATCACATGGCACACAAAATGTCTCAACTATCACTTCATGAGGACGACATGGACTGGATTACACTTTCATTAAATTATATTTTCCAAATCAGCAAGGACGGAAGAGCAAATGTAAAAGGTACATTTAAGAAAAACATTCATGAAGACACCTGATGAATGTGGAGTTTATTTACAGCAATATATCAAAAGCCCATATTCTGTTCACAACGCTATTGTAAATCTAAAGTGAAATTGACTTGCGTGGAAACTTGTGCTGCCACATTCCCAAGGTTTACCGGTACATCGGGTGTAGATATAGTGCCTTAAGATAGGTCATATGCACACACAGTTCATTTAATAATAACATACTTTTTCCAGTTTTTAGTCATTTGAAAAGATAAATAGGATTTCTGTATTGCGTTTATGATAGACTCTTCATACTTATTAGTGTAGTTTCGTTGTTGAATATGACACAGTAGCTTGGCAATAAAACATCATATCTTGATATTCTTTATTGCAAATACCGAGCAAAAATGAAGTACAAAAATTTTACTTCAAGGATAACCTGAAATTCTTTCTCTTGTGTCATTGTTGCTATTATTTGTGCATCAGTGTAATGTTTTTTTGTGCTCATGTTGGACAGTGACATCCAGGTTCTCTTCGAATTTCAAAACATTTCATTTACCTTAATTTTTTAAATTGTT
The DNA here is from genome assembly GCF_059441005.1 of Hippichthys cyanospilos. Lineage (NCBI taxonomy): Eukaryota > Metazoa > Chordata > Actinopteri > Syngnathiformes > Syngnathidae > Hippichthys > Hippichthys cyanospilos. The sequence goes on along the minus strand of NC_142369.1, from coordinate 34,061,794 downwards.
TTTAGTTTATCTGACTGATCCTATATCCAGGAACGGCAAATAAGATTGTTGTATCCATATTTTAAAACATGCTAGACACGGAAAGAATGTCCTTACCTTCTGGTCCGTCATCACAGAATTGCTCTGCAGTTGTGGCAGGTGGCTGCTGAGCAAAGCGGCAACGGGTCTGTCGTGCTCGCAGAAGATTGTCCCATTGATGTAGTGGAAGCGATCTCCAGGCATCAGTCTGTTCCGGCACGTGGCGCAGCTGAAACACTGCCGGAAAAAGAAATACGCACGAAAATAAATAAAACAAAATATCCTGCCCGTAGACAGAACAAATCAACGCACGAACATCACATCGGCTTAGATGATATCCAATGGACAACAATATTAAACTGTATTATGTGATTTATGGGTGCAAAGAGGAAAACGACACAAGAAACTCTCATCTTCATTTCAAAAGTGAATTTCGAAATGCCTAAATACTCAGTTTGCATATGTTGTTTTTAATGTTACGATGTTAGATCACTGTAATTAAAAAACACACACACACACACAATTGAGTGTGAATTGCATTACTGCAACATGTAGGTAAGATGTTGTTTGTTGTGAAAACAACTTTGACAGATGTCAAGCAACATAACAGCATTACCTTCACGGTGTCGAATTTTTTCATCATAGTGGGGTTACCTAATGAACTGTCATAGTTTATCTTTGAGGTTTTACGGAGTGAGGTACCCCAGATGTTTCTGTCAAACACACAGCGGGAGGCAAAGCAGGCAGAAGTGGGAGCTGTGGACCTTACCTTGAGGTGGTACACATTTCCCTGTGCCCTCATCACCATCTCATTGGCTGGGATCGACTGGCCACAGGCATTGCATGCCCCACTGTGCCCAAACAGCCTGCAAATTAAACGAAAGAAGAAAAAAAGTAGCCCGTTTGAAAGAGCCTCCAAACAGCAGCCACTTCCTTCTTCGTGGCCACACAAGGACCTCACCTGATGTAGTCGCTGCGACAGAGAATCATGCCTCCTTTGCTGTAGCAGGTGGTGCCAATGTCGCCCAGCTGGGCTTGGCAGCAGGAGCACTTGAGGCAGCGAGTGTGCCAATATCGCTCCATGGAGAAGAGCAGGAAACGGTCAGCAATCTTCCCCCCACATCCTGCACATGACCTCGGGGCCGTTGCTACGCCTGACACCTGGTTGTTCACCATACTGATATGGGCCCTGGGTGGCTCCTGTACACAGGGCGCAAATCGAAATTAAATAAACACCTCGTGTCCAGATTAGGCGTGTTTTTAATGTATTTCAGTTGATGGTGATGATGAATACATATTTTGATGATACACAGGTTATGGTTGAGTAGACTCTTACTGTTCCTTACAAATGCATCATTCAAAATAGCTTGGGGACATATGACTCACAACAGTTTACCAACTTTACCCACACCCGACTGCACAGTACATGAAATATGATGTCATGTAGTAGTAGTCGCGAAGCAGAAACGTCAACATTAAAAAAAAAAAAAAACAGCGGGCACAATCTGCTCATGGTCTTTAATTTTTCAAATGGGAGGGAAAGCAGGAAAGTCACCAAATGGGACTTTTGGAACTGTGCCAGCTTTAAAAGGGAAGGTATTATGGCAACGCGTTTCTTTTGAAATCGGTTCTCATTGCAGTGTGCAGCTTTATCAAAACTGCTTCAAAGATACTGTAGAAGTTCGATGAAAGCCTCACTTTTCCTGAGCGAGCGGAAAAAGAAAAGACAGAACAGAAACGAGGGAAAGGACGCGTTACCTTGTCGAGCCGAAGCTTTTCCAACTGCCTCGAAATCAAAACACGGTGGAGAGGGGGAAAAAAGCTCTCACAAAAACATGAATGAGTTTACGCCTGTGAAACTGCCCTGGACTTTTGCATCGTCATTTTGCGGTTCCGATGCTTCGTAGGAGTGTCCAAAGAAAAGGAAAATCCCAGGCCAGGACCGCGCAGTTTGAGGTAAGTCTCTCACTTGAAGCCCCACGATTAAATAACTACTCTAAGCGGCGAGGAGTAGACATGGCGCTCCTTCCTTGACTTCCCACTCGCTCTTCCAGCTGTCGGTCCGATTACACGCCTCGCACTGTTTCTGACGCTTGTGACAGCGACGCTATTCATCAAATTGCGCAAGAGTTGATTTAAATTTGCGAGAAGGACTGAGCGAAGCGAAGCAGGAAACCACCAATAGCCGAGGAGTGGGCGTGATCGCAGTCACAATGATTTATGGCTTTCTTGGTAGCAGATCTTGTGCGCCTCTTTTCCTGCACACTCAGAGAAACAAATTTTGCACTTGCAAATTTACACAGACTTGCTGCTGCCGTATTTATTTATAATTATACCTCTATTGCACTAGCGATTACACTTCGAACTATAGCAATTACCTCAAATGCACACAACTGGGACAACCACAATCAGAGTTGTCTTGCTTTGTCTCGTACCGTCGGATTGTCTTGTCATACGCTGCTACTTACTGTATGTCTTGTCTTGGGGTACTCTTCCATACCTGGTTTTCGTTTTTCGTTTTTAGTTTAGCAACACTAGGCAAAGTAGGCCTAACATACTGCACGTTACTATTGTCAAGAATCTAGTTATAGGAATGTTGCGTCTTGCGCACCGGCACTTTGTTATTGTACATGTAAAACGCAGAGGATAGTGAGAAAGGCGAGTTCGATTCCTTTGTATGTTAAGCACAGGTGAACAAATCGACAATAAAATTGACTTTGAAAACAAAGTTGATGTACTACCGTACCGTTCTAAAACGGTCTCAACATAGGACAAACTGTCATTACACATTAGTATTCATTATGCATATTCACACAGATACCGCAGATTGATATTCGAACGAGGTACGTCTGTATCTGGTGGATTCAGAGGTAAAGTGACCTTTTTCAACATGTATGTATGACCTTGGAGTCATAGGGGTATATTTGGGCCACAAATACATAAGCGCAAGATGAAATGCTGTTTCACAAAAGCTTGGTTTGCGGTTTGTCTCTCCTCTTCCATGCTGTTTATCTTGCCACAGCATTGGCCTTCAAATCACGTGATATAGTATGTTCACAACCCATTGCATAATGTTGCAATGCTTTTATATTTTCGTATGTCCAACCTATAAACAAAAATAAACGTTTTAGCAACAAAAATGCAGCCTCTGATTGCTTCAAAAATGGCTTGCGCCACTGGACTCTGCGCACATGCAGTGTTTAATACGCTTCTTTCCAGGGATATGCAGTAGGGACACAGCTCACAGAAAGCGGACATGTGGCACATTTCCCTAGTCCCACCACTCCCACTACCTACTCATTTTTATCATGAATGGATGGATGTATGGATAGTCTTAAATGTTGCTGTATTTAATCATACATTAAGTAGATTGTAGAGAATTATTGTCACGGCAGCCACGGTGGGCCCCCGGTTTACGAGATTAATCCGTCGGGATCATAATGTGAATTTGCCATATGGCGGCCAATCCAAACCTATGTTAAACAGCACATGGGTGTAAAACCCCCGGTAACAACATAAAAATTTTATATTTTTATGCCAATAATGTTTTTTTTTTAATTATTAGGGGACTTTTCAGATCATCATAGTCGCCATCATTTGTTTGAATTGTATTTAAATTGTACACACTGTCCCTTTAAGGATCAAAGCAACTGACATTGGATAATTTATTTTGACTGAGCATTTGTTCTTAAAAAAAAAAAGAATAAAATAGGTCGTTCAAGACACTGTTTGATGAAGAGCATTTTTTTAAATCAATGAATGGATAAAAGAGGGGAAAACCTACAAAGAAGTGAAGAATATAATAGTCTGCTAAGTTAAAATAATATTAAATGCTTAAAAATGTCAGCGAAAACCAGAAAGAAAAAGAAAAATAGATTATTGAATGGATCACAGAACAACCCAACTGGCATTCACTCAGCCAATGATCAGGCTCAGGAAGATCTAAGAAGATCTAAATTCACCCGTGAGTACTATTACAATCAGACGACATCTTGGTGAAGCCAACCTACCAGCAAGAAGTCCCTGCAAAGTCCCGTTCTTTACAAAGAAAAAAAAGGCATGTGCTGAAGGGGTTATAATTTGGCAAAGAACATATTGACAACCCTGAGAAGAAAAGGTGAAATAAAAAAGGAAGATAGTTCTTTTTGGGTCTAAGGGTCAGGGACAGTTTGTCAGATGTCCTGCAAACACAAAATTCAAGCCGCAGTAGCTACCCATGAAGGCAGTCAAGCACGGTGATGGAAACATCATGGTATGGGGATGTTTTTTCAGATGACAGTGTCGGTCCTATTTATGGCAGCATGGATCACGTTGAGCACTTCAGGAGACTGGAACAAGTCATGTTGCCAAAGTTGAAGACGAAATGCCTTCGGAATTAATCTGTCAACAAGACAATGACCCCAAACACACCAGCAAGTGAGCAAAATCCAGACAATCATGATAAATTCCAGACAAACAGCATCCAACTAATGGAGTTGCTAGCTCATGTAAAACTTATGGGCTGACAAAACAAAAATGCTGTTCATGTGGCAAAACCAAGAAACACAGAGAAATTGTGGAAAAGGGACTTTGGCTGCAAGATCTGTTTACTGTTGGCAGAAGTTGGGCAACTCCATGTACTACAGATGCAAAAAAAACAGTTTAGGGTACTCAGCAATGTTGAATTATCAAGGATTTCTTAGTTTTTAAGATACATTTTTGAGTTTTCAAACACAGATGTCTTGCCGTGCTATTTTTTTAATTTCAGAGTTCTCGATCTTCGGTGAAATATTACAAATTTCAATTACCAATCGCATTTTCTTGTTTTGAAATTTAATATGCAGTGTCCTCAATTTATTTTTGTTCATGAAAGTACAATGTATCAGAGGAATTTTGACATGTATTCACCTTTTTAACATTGCTATTATTTTGGGCACAACTACATGCTTGTGTACGTGTGTATGGACCCCTAAAACTCAGGTTCTAGAATCAACTGCTTCACACAACTTCAAAAAAGGATACGGAATTAAATAACATTTGGCAATGGATCCATATTTTATTTATAGAATTATGTGTAGAGGATGATCAGATTTTGCACACTGTTTTAATCATTCTTTCTTTTATACACTGACAGTACAGACCCTGACTCATAAAAAAAAAAATCATTTTCATAAATCAATTAAAAAGGGAGGGACTTTTTGATTTTCCAACAATCTATTTGACTCATAACAGATTCCATAAATATTTTTAAAATATCTATTATTTATTTTAAAATGTGTTTAGTATGAAGCTGAAAGAGAATTAATATAATCAAATATATGTTTTTTTTATGTTCCTGTTTTAAAACCAACTTAAAAAAATAATTCCAGAGCAATCAATTTTCACATGAATAACAAAGACATTTCACCGCATTTTTAACCAGAATACGTTGAAGAATGTTTTGATCTATTTGTGGTTCGCAATCATCGATTTGGTTCAGGTAGACTGATGGTGCATTCCAGGTTTTAAAAAAAACATTTTCATGTTTAAGAGGGTGCTTTTTCTTATTTATTTTTTGTTTTGTTTTGTTTTGACTATGTCTCCTCCTTCAACCATTGATTAAAATTTAGTCGAGTAATTTCCCCCCCTCAAGGATTAATTTAATTTAATTTACATCCTACTGTATAGTTTTCTTGCAGGCCACACAATGAATGTGGACCACATACATGCAGGTAAACGGTGTGAAAAGCTTCTGGATCGTAAATGGGCCAGTTAATGTAAATTTGAAAATGCCATTTTAACATCACTACGTAGCTACACCAAAACATGTATACAGTATTACATTTGGATTGTTTAACTCTATCTTTGATCAATACGACATTTACCCTTCTACCAGTCGTATTTTTGCAGTTTCAAATACAGCCACTAGACAGCAGTGCAGATCCATGGTTTTCGATATCCTCAAGGGCAAACGACAATGCACCCTTTGGAGTTCCAATCGAGATGCAATGTTAAAATGTTTGCCTCCAGTAACATTCACTGCAGTGATCGTTCTAAAATATGTGGATGAACTGATTTGAATTGAGCCATGAGGCTATGAGGCTGTGCGTTTTGATGACACCTTTTGATGACGTTTTGGTGAACCATTTTCTTCTCCTCACGACTGTGGATAATAATTGTCATTCGTGTTCACTCTTGTGTAAAATATAATACCACTTCATATTACTGTGGTGTACAGGGTGTAGTGGGCGTGGTACGCGGGGTTACGCCGTCCACCCTCTTCTCTTCAAGTTTTTATTTCGGTTCGAGTTATGCTTAATAACGTTGGCCTGTGATTATTTTGGAGTAGTAAAACATTAAATTTAACGTTAGTTCATCTGGTGTTGTAGCCTCAAAATCCCCACAGCTTACATTTGAGTTATCTTTGAGTTGGAACTGGGAAAGACTCCAGCTTACCCGCAAAGACTAATAATGAGGACGAAACTCATTTTTTCATCATACTGTAGCCTATACTCGGTCAGTAAGTGATGCTGGGCCTCCGAGCACCAGGACCACATAAGTAGCCAACGGCCCTGCTGTATATCTTGCATACTAACATTTTCATGCAAAAAACTAAAGCGATAGAGATACTGAAAAAAAGTGCATAGATGTTGTTTATTTTCCCTTTTTCTCAGGTGTTGTGGCAGCAAAACACTGAAAGGCTCAAATGATTTCCGCCATGCAGTATTTCCTGTTCCACTGTCAAGGATATGCTGAAAGTCACAGTTCTCTGTTAGGCTGGACAACACCTGCAACTTCCAGTCTGGCTTCCAAGCTCATACAAACTGTCTACGAAACATCACTGCACCGTTGATTTCCGATTTGATCACATCTCCAAATACAGCGTACTGTGATGTGCAGAGATCTTTTTTATTCAGGTTTGCGACATGACATATCCATATATGCATACTAAAATTCATTTTATATATATATATATATATATATATATATATATATGCATGTTAAGATGATTTTTTACAAGTTTTGCACGCTACTGTTTTTCCAAAGCACATTTGTTGGGTAGCAACTGGGTAATTCAAATAGTTTGAATCATATTGAAGAGTATTCTGACCGGAGCCTAATTTCAGAAACTGTCAGCAATTTAAATATATAGTTCCCATGTCATTACAATACCAGAGATAGTCTCATAAAAAATGAACTGTCAAAGATTGCCACAGAACACCAGTTTTGTGCACAAAAAAGGCTAGTGACATGATAGTTTCTTTGAATTTACATCTAATAGTTGGTGTGAACAAGCATCATCATTAAGCAAAGGCAAATGGACAGTGACAAAAGTAAACAGTGACTGTCTCCCAAATGAAATGGTGCGCCATATGCTTTGTGGATTCTCCTAGTTGGCTGGATGGTAATGTTGAATTGTGCCAGGCATTGCAAAACAGCCGCAAAATGCAATGGTGATCGCCTCTCATCTCACATTTTGTTGATTTTGGGCTGCTGTTACACCCGTGTGTGCAATTGCAATCATTTTTTTTAGCATTGTCCGTTGTTGCGATGGAACCAGTGCGAAAAAGGAGAAGTTCCCCTGTTTAGGAACATTTTGATTTGATTGCTCCTAACAAGGTAACAAGGTAACGTAACCCCCGCGATAAACGAGGGATTACTGCGTATGCAAGAAAGACTAAAAGGACACAAAGAGGACACTTTAATTCCTTCTCAAGCGGCAGCAGTCAATGAGGTATTTTTTCTGTGTACGTTATTTTCACCACATGATTTTGTTATGTCATTGTTATCAGTTTTTGTACGTTATTTATGTTTAATCATATTTTGTACAGTTTTCACTGTGTTGCGAAGACAAGTTTATTTTTAAACCCGTCAAAGAAAACCACTTGTTATTGTCGTGCCTTCAAGGCAGTTACAAATGTTGAAAAAAACCAACAAAAAAACAATGGAAAAGCGATTATTTCTAAATAAAAATGAATGACAAACAATCCTTATTGCATTTGTTATATTTTGAATATAATGGAACAACATATCATGGAATAACACACGCACATTCATGTCATTTTCTTAAATCAAATAGCCATGGCATTTTCAACACTGTTAACTTGTTGGTCTTCTGGAACACCCGAAAGAGCAAATAAAACACCTGGAAGCTTTGAAGCATACACAAACCAATTGGCTTCCAATCTTCATTGCCCCATGAAGCTTCATTTGGCCACCCCTAATGTATGGTTTAAAAAAAAGAAAAAAAAAGAATTCAGCTGTTTGAAAGTAGAACAGAGGGATAGTAATATATGTATGTATAGCATTGCTGACATTTTGATCTTTTTTTTTTTTCTTCTTTTCAATTGAGAATACAAATGGCAGGCTCTTGTTTCAACTTTTTATTGACTTATGGCAAAAGTACTGAAAACATGGAACTGCCAAAGAGTAGGAAACTTTTGGACAGGGCTATACTACAAAATGGCGAAGCTTTTCAAACAAATGTGTTAAACATAGCGCACATGAATGTCATTATAGGGAAAAAAATGTGGGGAAAAAAAATGCATTTTTTTGCACTCAGCCTCTGTTTTACAAGTACATACCGGTACACTCGAGCAACTTGAACTACCTTCAAAAGACTTTGTCTGTACATTCAAACAACTTTATGGAAACCAATGTATTTGTGGTGGTTCTAGTGGGATGATTGGGCACCACAAGGGCTACATCTTACATCTTGAAAGGTCTCTTATTTTCTTTCTATTTTGAGGGTTCTTGAAATGTGGGTAACTTATTTTTCTTGATCCAATGACACAATTAAATATCGCCCTATGAAGGTGGAGTAACCAGGTCAAAGAGTTCTCTCTGTCTCCCCAGAAAAAAGGTGAAGGTGAGGAATTTCATGGTCTAACGTTAAGTTTGAGCGTTAGAGCCGGCCGGCACACCGTGTAAGTCCACACACCTGAAGTGAGCGCTCTGAACTTTAGTTTCAGGTTAGATTTTAAGTTTTCCTCTTCGTAGGTTATATGACTCATTACAAACAGATGCATCATACAGTATATTATTTCTCAAGGAGAAATCACAATCGTCTTGGTATTGTTGTTTTTTATTTTACCTAATCTAATATGTAATATGTCGTTTTGAAGCTTTCATGTTTATAAGCTCCTTCTATAGGAGAGGTCTTGTTTCAATCTATCTGTACGCTATTGTTAAAATATTTCCCTATATGCCAGATGAATAGTTTTTCGGCTGTGCATCACACACAAATTACACATGACCTTTTTTTTTTACTTTTTATTTAATATGCAGATGTTAAATATTGTTACATTTGAGTGGAATCAATGTACCTCCTACATCATTACTTTTCAGACCTAAAAAACCTCAACCAATAGGATTGGATGGTGAAAGTTAGTAATGTTCATCATTTTAGATTGGTCAATCTTGTGTAACCAATAGGATGGATTTATGAAAAAATATGTAATTTACCTCATTGTCATGGAGTTCTGGCTGCAACGCCAGTGATTTGCAACACTCATCAATAACAAAGCACACTATAGGCAATTTCAACACACAAATGACACAAAATACCACACCCCGGAAAATGGGGTGACTGCCCAGAGTGTTTCTTCACAAAAACAAGATGAGTGAAGTCAAGTATACAGTCATATGTCAGAAATAATTACTTACAACGGATCAATTGAAAATGCATAAGAAAATTATCCTCTCCAAAGGTTCTGTTTACTGTTTGTTTGTTTTTTGTTGTTGTTTTTTTTTGTAAGACAAGACTTTATATTGTCTTCTTTGGAAATAGAGAAAGTCAACACAATTTTACAAATAAATAAGACAAGAAAATAAAGCTTTGTATAATCAGTTTACAGGAGCTGGGAACTGACCTTGTAGTAGAGAGGTTGAACAGCTGTAATGTGGACGAAATGATTTCATTGTGGCTGGAAGCTTAAAGTGCAAGTAGGTTTACTGCCAAGGGAGGGGATGCTACAGTCAAAGGGATAAGTGAAAAGTCTTGCTTCAGCGCCTAAAGGCATGAATGTCATTGTGGAGGCTGAGCAAAGGGTTTGAAGGCCTGCTGCGTGTATGACAGTTTTTACTGCAGCTGCAGCTCTGGATCCACATGAAATTTCTGAGGATGCTGTCACCATTCAAGCAATGGAAGTGCAGCCGTACAGTGCGGGTGCTCGAGGGTTTGCAGCAGCGGCCGTCAAGGCACGATCCACAGGTGCGAGGGCGGTAGAGTTGAATCGTGGAGCATCCAGTAAAAGTGATTGGAACTGGCTCCTGTGGGCGTAAAGTTCTTTGGCATTTCTTCCCCTGCACAGAACATAAAGTAACTGTCATTTGTGGTTGGGGTTTGTGGTCTTCTTTGGGTTTTTTTCATGTTGCTAAGTTCTAGTTTCTAGCTTTGTTCCCCTTTGCATCTGTTTTTGCTGTCAGTGTCTCATTAGTTTGATCTTGTTCACCTGCCTGTTTACCTGCCCTCCTTGTCATCCAATCAGCTTCCCCTGCCTTTCGTCTCTCCCCAGCTGTGTTGTGTCTTCTCGTTTAGCGTGTTGTCTATTTAAGTTCCCAGTTTGCCTTCAGTTCTTGTCGGGTCATTGTTTGTTTTCCGCGCTGCCTGGGTCCTTTTTGCTACATTACCTCCCTGCTGCCTCGCCCGAGCTGTCTTGTCGTTACTCTTCTGTTGTACTTTATATTTTTGCACATTCCCTATCCTGTTCAGTTTTTTGATTAAAAGATCTTTTGAGCCTCAAACATATCAGCCCCAGCAATTATTGGTTCCACCTTTCCCACACTCCTTATCAACATGCCACGGGATCATGACAGTAACTTCTTTTAAAATGCATCCATCCATTCATTTTCTACCGCACATCCAGAGCTGGGTCATGAAGGGAGCTGCTTTAGCAGAGGAGCCCAGATTGTCTCCCCAACCGCGTTCAGCTCTTCTGAGGCAATCCCAAAACGTTCACAAGCCGGCCAAGAGGCATAGTCTCTCCAGCATGTCCTGGCTAAGCCCTGGGAAATCTTTCCAGTGAAACATGCCTGGAACTTCACCAAGCAGGAGGCATCCTAACCAGAATCCAGAGCCACCTCAACTGGCGTGGAATAGCAGATCAACTCTAAGTCCTTCCCGGAGGACTGAGCTTCTCACCCCATTTCTAAAGATGAGCCCAGAGACCCTCTGGAGGAAACTCATTTCAGCCGCTTGTATCGAGGATCTTGTTCGTTCGGTCAAGACCCATCATCGTGATCGCAGGTGAGGGGAGTAACTTAGGTCGACCAGCAAATCAAGAGCTTCACATTTGTGCTTAGCTCCTTCTTCACCACGACTGACCAAAACATAGTCTGCATCACAACAGACGGTGCGCCGATCCATCTCCATCCCCATCCTACCCTCACTCGTGACCAACACCCAGATATATTTGAACCCCTCCCCTTGAGGCAAGATCTCCTCCACAACAATAACAAATCATGAAGCTATTATAAATGTACCTGGATATAAGAATCACACACCGCCTTTACTCAGTGAGCTTTCATATTCCTCATTCGAGTGTTCCTGTGCATACCTTAACAGTCATAGGAAGCTCCATGTGACACTGTCGGATCTGGCAAAGCCTGGTTTCTCTGTTTAGCTGACAATCTGGGTTGTTATTAGTGACTCGACTTGATATTCCCATCCCACAGGAGGTGGAGCATTCTGTCCAGTCAGTGGTTTGAGGAAAACAACTGGATCCCAAATCAGACATTGGGAATGCTGTTCGCTCTGTGAGAGGGTAAGGACAAAGACGGTTAGTTCTTGCTCGTCTCAATATAAGTATAGCTGTGCATACAAAGTGCATAATGTGGGCTAAAGCTGGTCAGCTTGTCATTAACCCCACGGGGAGTAAAAATGGAAGCCATAGATTGAACAAGTCATACCTGACCTTATATCATTTAGTTGAGGTCAGATGTGGTCATGTTGCCCAAGAGTGTAAGTTCCGCTGTTGCTCATAAAACTTTTTCAGACGATGGAGTCCACATGCTGATGGGGGTGGGGACATGCATTTGAGTAGACTGTACTCAGATCTAATCAGTTAGATTGGATCAATAGAAACTCTGCATTTTATGCAAAATCGGCAATCAGGTCTAATGTAACAATTTGCAGTTCAACCAATTATTGATTGGATCCACACAATAAAACATTACAGAGCAAACAATCTTGCGCCACAGAAATGGTCTGTGCTGCTAAACTGCTAAATTTCAAATCTTTCAAAGGAATCATTTTAATAAACTGCTTCTAGTGATTCAGTGCAGTCAAATGAATTGATGTCCCCTACGCCAGAGGTCCCCAACCGCCGATCTGCACCCCAATACCGGTCCATGGATCAACTGGCACCGGGCCGCATGGGCCTCATCCGAAATAATGATGGTTCGGAACTTATTTAGTTTATCTGTTAAAATTTTATTGATTTGTGATTTGTTTGGATTGGTCTTAGTTGATATTACATTTTGTAGTGAGGAAGAATGGTGCGGCTTCAGTCATTGTCTTGCTTGCGTATTGACAACAGAAAAGAGTCTTATTGTCAGGTCTAGTTAACCCATTTCAGACCATACAATAATTTATGAGATAAATAATTGAATGATCCATTCAAATACTTGTTATCCCCATAGTGTACGCGGTTTAGTCAAACTGTTCTGCTGGAGAAAGTCTTGCAAATTCTTTTTACAGATAGAACTTCACTGTGTAGATCACGTTTATGGCCAAGAAGGGCATCAAAGAACAAGAATGTAAACTTTACCTCTGAACATGGTGTGACCAGTAGCTGCTGGCTGTCGAGCCTGTGGGTAGGGTTGCAGCAAAGCACTGATGTGGTTTGGAAGAAGCTGACTGGCTGACAGAGGGGCGTGTGTCATTTTTTCTTCTGGCTCCACTCTGATGTGGTTGTCATCATCACAAACCCACTCCTCGCAGCAGCTGTTTTCTGGCCGTGCCAACCGGGGCTGTGAACAGTGCAAGTTGGGCAGAGGCACTTGATGAGGACAGAGGGGCACGCAGCCCAACACTCCATTCATACAGGTGCACTGGTGCTGGCAGCCAGACTGGAAGTTCTCACTGTGCTGGTACAACTGGCCGTTGAACTCACAGGGTACACCATGAGCCTCGGCTAGCATCATGCACACAAAAAACACAAAACAATACTATGAGAACATGATTTTGATCATTTGATTCTTTTTCATGTCTAGCACATGGTAAGATATTGATGATGGACCTGACTCAGACTTTGAAGGAGTAGATGTAAAACACTCTCCAGTATGTCTACATATCGTAGTATGAGAAGGTTGCTGAGACAACATAGCTGTACGGAACGTCGCCGTGGAAAAGACAGCCCTGACCAGCCTGCTCAAGCTTAACCGCATACAAATATGACTTCACTCATTATCTACTAAATATCTTGCGGAAGGTATTGACACTCAGAATGCTTTGCCACGCATGCACTAATCATACATACGCATACACACACACACACACACACACACACACAGACAAGTTCACTGGGTTCTGGACATGTTTTTTTTCAAGGGTGGGAACCTTCATGTAATTCAGTGCTCCTCAACAAAATTATATTATATTATATTATATTATATTGTATTGTATTGTATTGTATTGTATTGTATTGTATTGTATTGTATTGTATTGTATTGTATTGTATTGTATTGTATATATTTGCCAAGCTCCGCCTAGGAAAGAGAAAAGGTTTTGTGCCCCCCTAACCCGATTCACTGACTATAAATAAGAATATAAGTATAAATATCTATAAAAATGTTAACCGTATACCTAAACCTGTATCCTTTTTAGCATTAACCAAAACAGCAATATAAATCAACTTTCAACACCTGTTAATTGTTTTGAACAGTGTTTATACAGGTTACAGCTTAGTCTAAAACAGAAAAAATAACCAATTGCATCAAAGTGGCTGAAAAAAAAGGTTAACACCCCCCCCCCCCCCCCCCCCATTATTTGAGAAGCATTGATGTAATTAGAGACTTCTGAATCAAATAAAGAGAGGCTGATTTAGAGCGCAGTACAATTGTAATTGTGCATTCCTTCTCCGTTCTCCTCATGCATGAACTGAAAAAGAATGCCTTTTCTCCTTCTATGTGTTTAGTTTTTCACACATGTCTAACAGGTGAACCTGACACATCACAACATCACATCTGAACTCTCACCGCGGCACAGTCCTTTCCTGGGATCTCCACCAGCTCCGAGTTGGCAGTGTAGCCCCTTGATGTGATCGCACAGCTGCGTAGCACTGCATTCTTCATTGAACTGCTTTGCACATATTTTACAGCAGCCACAGTGGTCAGTCACCCAGCTGACACCAGCTGGACACATTGGAGATGTGGCAGCACAGGAGCACACCGGTGGGCAATCATTATCTGCCTAAGAAGCAGAGTCATAGATTATTTACTGTACAGTCAAGAAACTGGAAGTGTAACACTTGTTCCAAATCTCAATGAGAAGGCAGAGTGCAAGAACTCACCGTTGCCATAGTGCTGCAGACCACAAAAAAGGTGGAAAAAATCTGGTGCAAACTAACAGTAAGGTAAAGCATCCTTGGTGTGGAGTTTTCACACCGGTAGAAAATGATTTCTGAAAGATATTAAGACAGTTGCGCCCAAGTGAAGTGTTTTCTTTTTAGTCGGCTCTGGAAAGAGACATCCACAAGACCCTTGAAATAAAGTACACCAGTGATTTCTGCTGCGTGTCTGTCAGCCCAGCTCTACCTCATGAGAGGTGTCTTCCAACAGGACCTGCACTTATAGACACATGGCCACACCCCTTCTCTAATATCATCAGCAAAACTAAGGCAGAAGGTGGGACTGACAAAAACGTGTTTAAATGAGTGAATAAGTGTAATTTCCAAAAGAGCTCTTTGCATTTCTTTGTGCTGATTTAACCACACACTGTCAAATGCGATAGTCGGTCTGGGTAACCCTTAGAGGTAGAGGCGTTAAACTGGAGTCACAGAGGTCGAAAAAAAACAACAGGTGTAGTGGTAGCACCGAAAAGGAAAACATACTCCATCACAGTGGCAGCTTTTAACAGGGGATGTTCTGAAATGGAGAAAGTCCCTGTGAAGAACACCACACTGTGCTGTGGGACTCCAGCTCAGGACATCCTGTGTTCCCCCATCCTCTTTCCGAATGGGCCACATTCCAGGAAATACAGGCCTAATCTCAGGTTCTCATGGGCGGCAGGAAAAAGTCAGTGTTGCCTTTGTCACCATCAGGCAAGTGTTTGTTGGAAGGAGGGGATTCATCACCTCAGGTGCCAGGTCTATCAATGCTCCTTCTGAATGTCTTTGGTCCAGATATGGGTGATGTGAGATCATTTTACAGCCTGTTTTGCTGCCACCAGTTCTTTGAAATTAGATTGTGTTGACTTAAATCTTGTCCTATTGAACTTGACAGCTGCAGTTGACGAAATCATTTCACCGCACGCTCTGAGTTTTTAGCCATCAAGGACAAAACAGCAAATGTAAATGCACACATGAAAAGAAGCCAAATGTGTGAAAGCTTGAGGGGATTGATGTATTCATTGTGGCTTCTAGGTTTGAAACACCACTTGCCTTCCAAGAGCAGGTGGTGTTACTCAAGTCCAAAGCGGCCATGTCATTGTGGGTGGACACAAACCACAGTGCCCCACCTCACCCATACAAGCACCCAGGCAGCTGTGTTGAAAAACCATTGGGATGCTAGAATGGGCGTTTCTGTATGGAGCTGAAGAAGGTGGCCACCACCTTGATGGGCAACAGCAAAAAGGAGGAGAACAGGCAACGTTCTTCAAATTCCTGGCCCACAAAGGCAGGATGTGTGTACAGGGCACACTGCGTCATAGTGGAGCAGCGGGGGGAGTCGGGGGACAAATTGGCAGCATCCAGTCTGGCCCTGCGCCAGCCATTGTTTGACAGCTAGAAACCATTTTCAAAACATATGGAGGTCAGAGGTTGTCTGGCGAAAAACTTTGCCCTGGCTTGATGTTAGGGGATGAGATCCAACAAACCTTAGGTGAGACTGCAAAAATATGCACTTCTTTGAAACATGTTAGCTCCTGGGTAAATCATAAAGTAAAAAGAAAAAAAAACTTTTACAACTGTACTCCATTGGGTGACATTCCAGTTATTATGGACAATATAGCATTGCTTCACTAAAAACACTAGTCGTGGTTCTTGCATAATATTACTACTGTAAAAGCAATGTGTGTTTATTTATGGCAAATTCAGCTAAATTAAGCTAAAAAAAAATAATAAAACAGAACATGCAGAATGTCGGCATTTGTTCTAATGAGCAAAAATGACATTATACTTCTGCGACATATGGCTTATGTCAGGGGTTCTCAAACCTTTTGGAGTCGGGGACCCCTTTTAGAAAGCAAATTTTCCAAGGATCCCCATTTCAAATATTTGCAGAAAAAACAAGAAATGAAAAACTTAAAATTGCCCTTTATATTCACCAAAAGATTCAATTTGACAACAGGTATATTTGTTACTTTTCAGCGATACTGAAGTTTGGGAAATAAATATTGCAAATTGCACGCCTCCTTGTAACAAACAGGGTCAATTTCCAAATGTTTGGTAAAAAACGGCATTATCATATAAAATGCAAGCAATTGTAGACACAAAATGCGTTTTGACAAATTTCAAAATTATTACATTTTTGAAAATATATGAACTCATTCAATGTCAAGGACGTATTTTCACGTTTTTCAAAGAGTCTGGACCACCGATACTTAAGTACATTAAGGACATTAATTTCCACATACTTAAGTATTAAATTGATTCTTAAGTATCAGAGATTGACTGAAAAAAAGTGAAAATATGTCCCTGAATTGATTGCTTTATTGAAGAGTCATGAATACTTTCACAATTTAATATAAAACAACATGAAATTAATGTAAGTAGATATTTTTTGTTATTAATAACACAAATAATATAACAAACCCCCTGCAGTCAGGCCGCGGACCCCACTTTGAGAACCACTGGCTTATAATGGTGTGTTCTGTGTGCTTGTAAAATGTTTGCGAGCCCAGTATCAGGACTTCAATGTGACAATTTATGTCTCAGACAAATCAAACCGTAGCTCATTCCATTCTTAATATGAATGGATCCATTTTCCCTTCACACACATACTGTTCACACCCCCAGTCAGCCACAGCAATCTGAGCTGATCAGCACAATATGAGATGGTTTAGACGAGTTGTATAGCATGCGCTTTTGAAATAACGAAAACATATGAAAAAGCTCTCTAATGGTCCGAATGCTTGGGGTAAAAGCAAGTGTGGTGTGACATTTGGCTGTTGTCCAAATAAGAGGGGCAGTGGGAAGTCATGGCCTGCGCATTCCTCCATTGCATTCTATAGTAATACGAGTGATGGCGGCAGGGAGAACAAAGCACCTGTAAGTGACCGCAGTGCTCGTAAAACAAGCTTGAACATCCCTTGTTAAGTCACATATTGTGAAGTAGGCTGGATGTAGTTACTGATTTGAAGTCTTATTCTGCTTGTCTGTTGGTTTGTTTCAATAAAAAAAATCTGTAAAAAATCTATACTGGCATTTTTTTTTAAATGTATGCAGATATACTGTATTTCCTTGCAATTAGTGAGCGTCACTTTAGTAGGCCAGCTTGGATTTATGTCATTTGTTTAGGACGAGAGTACTCGGTTGGGCTAAATAATTTGTTGCCAACAATCCCAAAAATGCATAGCATATGTCTGTTGTACACCATATTCCTAGTCATACATAGTAAAGCGGGTGAGCATTCTCAAAGCAGGGTTTTGCTTGTATATTTCATTTTACCATCTCCAACTTGCAGAAATAATAGTATCAAGCTTCATCTTTAAAGTTACCACAAAGATCAGTTTTTACCTGAAGACATCATTGACAAACAATTCTCACATCCATGTAACTCTAATCTGGTTGGTTATACTTACCACCACACCAATAGCGTTGTTCTCCTCCATGGAATTCTTTGTTCACTGTACTATAATGTGTGTGTGTATGTGTGTGTGTGTGTGTGTGTGTATATATATATATATATACATATATACACACACACACACACACACACACACACACATAAATATGTGGGCAGTTCGGTGACCCAGTGAATAGCAAATCTGCCTCACAGTTAAGGGCCCCGAATGCTAATTCAGCTGACTCCGGGCTTCCAGTGTAGAGTTCGCATGTTGCCCCTCAAGCCCGTGTAGGTTCTCTCCGGGTACTCTGGCTTCCTCCCACACTCCAAAAACCAACAGTGATGCAACCATTCCCTCGGTTGAATATGAGGTTTCCTAAAGTAAATCTTGCATATTTAATTGTGCAGAACAAACAAACTGGCATTTCAAAGGAACTTTAGTGAGGTAGCTGCGGAAAAGCTGAGTGACACACAGAGTTCGCATTTAGCAGCAGAGGAAATGTGGCACCGCTGCACAGCATTGCCAGTGATTCAGCGAGGAAAATGTTATCACAGTAAATGCGTAAACAGAAAATGTTCCAGGGCTCTCCGTTGGGAACTAGGGCACAAACACACAAAAGACCACTGTGTCTGAGGTGACTGGAAAGTGGTTCACAGCATGTAAAGTAAACATGAAGTCACATATGATGGAGAAGTGACAGCCACAAAAGTTGAAAGTGTACTTCTAAGAGTGCCAAATTATCAATCAAAATAAGTTTCTGTTGCAAAAAAACAAACAAAACGCAAACACATGAAATATGCTGCAAGTAATGCATGATGGATTCACATGAACAAAAGGTATGCAAATTATGAAAGAGAGGAATTCAAAAACACACGGCGTAAAACAGCTACAAGGAGTAAAAAATGCCCTACACAAATGGTCGTTTAACAAGCCGTTAGATGGCGCCACAGGATCAGTAACGTAAGAGCAGATCCCTGAGACGCTACGAAAGATCGTCTTCAAAGAAGGTGCTGTAACCAGCTTTTCGAGAAAATATGTTACGCCTTGCTTCGAATCTTTTTACACGTTAGGACCTTATATTTTTATTTTTTACTATAGAGCAGCATAGTCACGTAGCTCGAAACCTGTTGCTTTTTAAAGGCTTGTAGGGGTTTTAATGAACCCAGACATGCATTAACTGTCACGATGTGGCATGCCGGTTAGAGTGCGGGATGCGGAACAGGCGGGACCCAAAAAAATGCAGGGCAGACAGGGGTAGGCTTACGTGGGGGTGATTTAATGACAAAAAGGGCTGGGTTGAAAGAAACGAAAAATACAAGTTACAAACCAAATCGCTAAACTGAAACTACCGAAGGGCAACAAGGGACGGGAGGCAGCACGGGAGTGACCGGTGCCAGGAGCGTGAGACGAGGCAGCGGGGGAACGACGAACAATGACCCGACAAGGGACGCGGCAAAACACTGGGGCTGAAGTACTAACAGAACTAATTAAGACGCAAGACACCTGGGGACAACAATGGGCGGGGAAACTTACTGGAGGGAACACGCGGGCGACAGGTGAGGTTAATTAGTGATGGCACACGAGGGGAACACCGAGGACCTATAACTGAAACTATACAACCCAAACCCCACAACAAAAAACAGATCATGACATTAACAAGTACCGTCACTGTATGTAGGTTAGTTAGGCAGTCAGCCAGTCAGCCAGTCAGTCAGTCAGTCAGTCAGGCAGTTAGTTCGTTAGTTAGTTAGTTAGTTACTTAGTGATCTCACGGCGCCCTCTTCTGTGTGTGCCAACATGCAGCATTCCTTGTAGTATTGATGTTTTTTCAATTGTTTTGTTCGTTGTAATTTTGTGACCGCTTTGTTTTTGTGAATGCAGCATGTAGATTACTTGCATTGTGTTTTAAAGTGTTTGAATTTTTATATAACTGATGGGTATTTTTTTCGGGCAACGATTAGCGCTCACCTTCTGTCACTGACGAGTGAGAAAGGAACGGATGCCACATGCGCTAAAAGCAGGCAAATTTACCACTGCATAATGTTCCAGTCCAAATCTCTTCATGACAGTATGACACCTCACTATGGTTTTATCTAATAACATCACATTTTAATACAAAACTTGAAGTAAAATATATCATACTCACCTGAGATGCTTATTCATAGACAAACTCCATCACATTCGCTCGTAAGATAGTTAGTTGTTGCCGTTGTGAAAGTGGCGAATAAATCCCTGACCCGTAATCAAGCAGCCAGCCAGCTAAAAGCTGTTAAGGTCTCCCCGTGACTTCAAGAAGGCCCCAAAAATTGTAAACTGAAATCTGATTGGTTACCACTCTTCCACTGTGCTGCCTGATAATAGAAAAATTAATAATCATCATCCCCATCATCATAAACATAATTTTAAAAATCAATAATAATTATAATAAATCACTATCATAATAATGTCCTTATTGTGTTGTATCTACAAAAAACGTTAGGTAATATTCAAAATGGCCATGAAGTTTGTCTACCATTCGTCAGGAGCTATCATGACTGACTTTGTTTTTTCAGAATGTGGAAGGAAGTCTGAAGCGAAGAGAAAAACATGCAAAGTTCACAAAAGTCAAACACAGAACCTCTTCACTGTGAAGAAGGCACACAAACTGCTTCAGCTCAGTATAACATTCCCATTATTATTTTAAGTGTTTAATAGTTATTATGCATTTAAGAACAGAGAACGTCTTCATTTTGTTCTAGTTTCCCATCACATCAGTGCCTTATGATTCAGCACTTCCGCTCTGACCTCAGTGTATGAGAGTTCACATCGTTAATGTGTGTCGGAGAAAATTATTTTCTATTGTTGTTCAAGTACTTGCCGTCGCTCAAAGAACTAGAATTTTATCAAAGATACTAGTAAATGCGATACAGTTGCCTTGTTCAGGACGAGCATGTTCTCCGTATGAAAGAAAAAGTGATGAGATTTTGAGGCTTTAAAGATGAGGCTTTAACCCTTTCACTCCCAATGCGTCCCGCAGCTTTTCAAAGAATGGCAGCATATACATATAGATAGATGGATGGATGGACGGACGGAGACAGACAGACAGACAGACAGACAGACAGATAGATAGATAGATAGATAGATAGATAGATAGATAGATAGATAGATAGATAGATAGATAGATAGATAGATAGATAGATAGATAGATAGATAGATAGATAGATAGATAGATAGATAGATAGAGTGAGCACATGGTCATGTTTCATGATTCTAGTTAGACACAGTCAGTAGTAGCATTCTGGATGTACTGCACCTAGGCATCAGACAATTCAAAATGTATGATAACCTGAAACAAAAATATCACAGTATAGAAAGAATAGCTCTAAAATATATAATTTTAAAATGTTTTATTGATAACCATTTTCTAGATCATCAAACAGTTTTATTTTTAAACAAAATATATGATATGGCATTTGTTAAAATAACAAACATTCAACATGCACAATATGTAAAAAAAAAAAAAAAAACGTTGAAAGATAGTAGTTTAGTTCTAATCAATCATTTAATTAATCATAAAAATACTATTAATACAATGTGGATTCTCTCATTTCGGTCAACATTGTAGCTCGATAGACTGCTCACGTCTTACCTCCAGCGATAGCCTTAAAAATAGCATACGCGTGTTAGCCACGTTAGCCACGGTAGTTAGCTGCAGTAGCCAACTTATAGTGGTACTGAACCCGACAACCCATGAAGTTGATGTGATTGTAGCCAAAGAGTATCAGTCATATCGAGAAGAAGCTCCCGCTGCAGGCTGCAAATTGCCTGTTAAGGCAGACGACGCGGGAGGGCAATTAAAAAAAAACAATTTACCAGTTTTGTCAGATTTGGATGGTTTTAAATAACGGTGACTTTCAAAGTCGCGATATATTCCACTACGGTTATAGGTCCATGCTTAGCTGCACTCGTTTATAGCTCATTTTAATCAATACGATTTTTTTTTTCAACAGTTTTTACGTTGGTAAAATAAGTGTTTAATTTTTGCTATCAAACTATTGTTTTTAAATAAAGACAACAAACAATTTTTTCCAATGTGTACCTCTCCTGCACCAAATTGAAAGGAAATGAGCGGAGCCACACCCACTGGCCAGGAATCAAGTCGACTGTGTTCACTCCCACAATGGCGCAAACACCCATTTCTAACATAGCACTATGATAACACCAAAAGAAAGAAAAAAAATCACCCCTGTGCACAGTTTGACCACACTTTTCTTCACTATAATTGGACTGGGCAGGAAATTCTGGCCCAAGTTATTTTGATTGATTCCGTGCTGAACTCTCTCACGTATATTTTCCACCCAATGTTACGAAAGAGGAAGTATAACAGTACTCAAAGCCCCATGAGGCATAACAACAGTCCACAGTTCTAAGAGGAAGGGAAGTGTAAAGATCGGCAAAGATCTCAGAAAAATACAAAACATAATTCATAATTGTCTTCTAAAAAGGTAAGACTCAGATTGTCTTTTATGGACTTTGAAATTAGTAAGTATGATATTTTTTTTTGCGAGACTAAAGTTAGTCATCGTCGTATGATGTTAAAATTATCGTGTATTTCTGTATACTCTATAAATTACTTTACAGTTCTTTAGAGAAGATAACATGTTATTTTGAGCATGTATAGTTAGAAAAGTTATTTTAAAAATAATGCTGAAATAGCAGCAACCATAACCAGAACATGTAATATAGTTGTATTTGTATCTCAACGACGTCCTCATTATTTTATACTTGGTCTTAATTTTGGCAGCTACAAGTTCAAACAATGTACTGTCTACATACTAACACTACACTGATAGTTTTTAGGATTCATCTTAAAGATTTGTTGATTTGTCCTTAAATACTAATTCTAACTTTACACTTAATGAAAGAGCTCTACATTTGATCAAAACATAGCAATATTAGCTATGTTCTAAGAAGTAAAACAAAATGCAAATGTTCCAAAATGTATTTGAAACACAGTCTCTTTATCGAAACTAAGACAGGAAATGAGATGAGGCAGAATCACTTCCCCCAAGTGTGACTGTTGACTTGTGAAGACAAACTCACCGTATAACCTCTAAACAGTTATGTTTTCAAAATACTTCTCTATTTTGCTATTTGCCTTTTTATGATCTTGTGACATGTCTTAACAGAGCCATCGCACAATGACCCACGGCTGCCTCAAGTGTTTGAAGTACACCATGTGTGTCGCCAACTTTCTTTGTTTTGTACGTATGTCTCAATTATCCATCTGGTTGTATGCCATTGTATCAAATCAAATAAACAACAAAAACTAAATACTGTTCGATCCATACACCCAAAGTGCCACGCAGGCGTAAAGCTAAATCAATAATATTTATTTATAAAATAAAATTAATAAATAAATAAAAAATAGCTGAACTGAACACAAACGCCTATTTGTTGGAAAATGGCATAATTTCGGGAAGCTTCTGTAACAGCTAGTCACCTCTGCTGGCAGAAATAAGCACTGCAGTTAATTTGCCAAAACCCTTCCCTTTGAATTGCACACAGGAACGCTGAAGTGGAATCATATTTGGAATACAGATTAATTAACTGCAAGTAATAATTTTTATACAACTTATTGTATACTTATTTGTTGTGGTTATGTGCCGGTTAATTTTTCAAAAAACATGGTGACGCACCAATTTATAATTCATATGAATAATTTTCAAACAATATTGGAATGGGAGTCACAGATCACCCAGTCAGTCCAAATTCATGAATTAATTTATCAATAAATTGGACATTCACAAATTCATCCATCCATCTATCCTTGAGCTACCACTTTGTCCAGGGTCCGGTCGCAGGGGCAGCAGCTTGAGCAGCGAAGCCCAGACTTCCCTCTCCCCGGCTTTGTCCAGCTTGTCCAGCTCCTCTGGGAGGCCCTCCTGGCCAGCCAAGGGACATAGTCTCTCCAGCATTTTCTGGGTCGACCCCTGGGCCTCCTCCCAGTGGGACATGCCTGGAATACCTCCCAAGGGAGGCGTACGGGAGGCATCCTAACCAGATCGCCGAGCCACCTCAACTGGCTCCTCAACGCGGAGGAGCAGCGGCTCGACACAGAGTCCCTCCCAGATGACCGAGCTACTCACCCTATCTTTAAGGGAGACCCCGGAACCTCTGTGGAGGAAACTCATTTCGGTCGCTTATATCCGGTCATTCTTTCGGTCACGACCTGCAGCCCGTGACCATAGGTGAGGGCAGGAACGTAGATCGGTACAAAGAAAGCTTCACCTTTCAGCTCAGCTCTCTCTTCACCTCGACAGACCAGTACAGCGTCCCATATTATGTGGACACTGCACCGAACCGCCTGTCAAACTCCCGTTCCATCTTGCCCTCACTCGTGAACAAGACCCCAAGATACTTGAACTCCTCTATTTGGGGCATGAGCTCATCCCCGACCCCCGAATCTGAGATTCAAGTTCCCGACTGACCCTCCTCTCCAGCACCTTACCGGGGGGGCTGAGGAGTATGATCCCTCTGTAGTTGGAACACCTGCTCCATTCCTCCTTCTTAAAAAGGGGGACCACCACCCCAATTTGCCACAAATCCATTGGACAAATTCAAATTGCGTTCGGCCCGGGATAGATATGCCATTATAAAAAGAACTTGTACTCCTAGGCTGTTGTCACTGCTAAAGACTACTCTATTAGCAGAACTTGTCAAGAATATAGGAGGGTAGTGAGACTAGTCTTGATAAACATATTTCTCTAAGGTTTTAAACATGCAGCGAACAGATAAGCAAGAATATGAAGGTTTTAAAAAAAATACAAATTGATCGCTATAAAAATGTATCTAGTATAGGAAGCGGAAAGAAAAAGAAAGAAAAAGGAACAAGGAGCAGTCCATTGAATATTTGCTCCTTACTGGTGATTTTTTTTTTTGCTGTGTCAGATGTGTGGTGTGGCGGTACTGAGCTTCGGCGTGTTCATGATGGTGAACTTCAAACTGGCTGCACTCACACCTTCCCTGGCTAAATTAAATTTAGCCAACATGTTGCTGATCAGTGGCATCATCATCTCATGTGTTTCCTTCCTGGGCTTCCTGGGAGCCCTGAAGGAGAATCGCTGCCTCCTACTGACGGTAACACACACATCATTTTTCAGAGAAATTCCACCTAAAGATTGCTGTCAATAAAGATCAACTTTACCTTGTCCCATCGCCCCAGTTACACACACACACACACACACACACAATAAATTAATATTATATATATATATATATATATATATATATATATATATATATATATATATATATATATATATATATATATATATATATATATATATATATGCGTGTATATATATGTGTATATATACGTGTGTGTGTAGGTGTGTATTTCCTTTACCTCTATTATCTCCTGTTTCGTATCCTTTGTTGTGACACATTTGTTTATTGTCAGCATTGAGGACAGGCTGCCATTTTCAATCCTGTGCTTGTGTTCTTTAATGCAAAGAGATACAGTTGAAAGAGTGATATTAACATGTTTGTCTGTGTCTGTTGTCAGTTCTTCCTGATGCTCTTCTTCCTGCTACTGGTGGAGCTGACGGCCGCATGTTTGCTTCTCCTCTACGAACGAGATGTCAGGCCACACCCGAGACACATTCTCATTTCTTAATTGTGTGCTATTAAGTGTTATGCCAATAATATACATTTCACCACATTAGATTAGCAACTGGGTGGAGCATGATCTGAAGGACGGTTTGGAGGAAGCAAAAAAATCCCAACAAGGCAAGCTCCTCACTGAGTGGGATCTGGTTCAGAAAACGGTGAGACCATCTGATGTCATTAACATTCGTATAAGCATACACATTGTGTCAGAAACCTTTCGAGACTGGTACCATATAAGGTTGTTCTGACGCAAACAACATATGAGCTGTGCCTCACCCCTCGTGTCTACAAGAGATCCTTTGGCGTTTGCTTCATTTAGACTTTTTCCAAAGCTTCAAGGGATCATAAAGGGGGTGTGGTTCAAAGACATCGACAACAGTGATGAAACCATTCTAAAAGTCTGGAACACACACTAGTCATTCACAGGCTTCTTCCAGTGGTGCACAAAAAGCACAAATAGTTGCAATTATTCATCAGGAAGCATTTGGTTGAAACATCTGTTAGGCATTTTTTGTTTTTATGCCTATATGCATTACAGTTTAACGGGATCATTATTTAGACAACGACACAAACTCATACTGTACACAAGCTCGCTGACCAACAGATAAAAGTAATGTTTAGAAGTAATTGTCAAGGGATTTTTTTTTGTGTTATTTTGCATTTCAAATATGTTTTACATCAATTAATTGCTTGCTTGTAAGAGCATTCTGGGATGCGTTTCCCCTCCAAGGCGGTCAATCTGGTTACTTGAGTAAGCAATGGGTTTGCATCCAAATCTGAATTCTTTCTCTGATTGGCACTTGGCCAGGAAAAGCAGAAAAGAAGTTTTTTAATTGCCTAATTAAACATTTTTTTTTTTGTAAATTCAACCTCAGCAATACTTTGTTTTACTTGTAGTGTATGTGAATGATGAAATTTAGACAAATGTTGATGAAACCGTCTTCTATAGTTGTAGAGCAGGCAGTTATAACCGACTTCACCATTTGAGTGTCATGTAAAGCATGATAATGCCATCCAGTGGACATGATTGCTAGTTGTACTCTCGCCCCACCTGTATTCCTGATCGATGTGGGTTAATAAACCCCTTAGCTGGCTTTGTTTAAGGTGTTACACATATATTACTGTGTTTCAATTGCAACGTACCCACAGACTTTAAGTGTACGTACAAAAACAGAAAAAATAATTAGTACGAGTGAACACAGAAGTAGACAAGCGCCTGACAGAAGACGGATCAGAAAAAAAAAGAACAAATGTCACCCTCTCGTGGTGGCGGAAGGTTGGGCAAAAATACACAGACGGACTGACAATTACAATTTTGTCTGGCTTGAAAAAATGACGGACCAACAATGACGGAAAGGGGGCGGGGCTCTGACGAATGTTGGACCAGCAAAAAAATTTAAGTTGCCCACCTCTGTTGCTTACGACAAATTTGATGAATATGAAGGCATACTCTTGCATTTTAATGTTGGTTATGATTGCAGTAACTAGTTATGCGAGTATTTATTTTTGCCGCCACATGATACACTAAACTACACAGACATTCAATTTTCACAATTTAATGTTTTCTTCCAGTTCGATTGTTGTGGAGTGCACAATGTGTCGGACTGGGGAGATAAAGTGCCCAATTCCTGCTGCTTGAATCGTTGCGTCAGCACACAAACTCAGCAATACAGATCAACGGTACAGTAACATCTGCACATTACCATATAACGAGCTCAGTATGAGACTCGTTTGTTTTTCAGTTCAGTCCAAAATAGTATACTTTGTATTTGCAGGGCTGTTTGAACAAGATGAAAAGCTGGTTTGAAGAAAATTTCCTCAACACTGGCATATCTGTAATTGTCCTCTGCATAATAGAGGTAAACACACTGACACACAATTTTACAAAAACCTGAGTATAAGTCGACCTTGGACTTTAGTGGTTACATATATCATGTCTGTCCAATTAAAATACATGGTGTGTGTTATTAAACTGACAGCACTTTTAGACGCATTTCTTTATCATGCATCAAATAACATACTTTTGCATTTATGGCAAGTGTGAGGCCCTGTATGTGTGTGTAGACACCAATGCTGAATTTAAAGTTGCAAAAATAATACGAATCAAGATTTCAAAGCTTTATTTTTTGACACAGTTGAATGTTAATTCATTGAAAGCTCTCAAAGTCATTATTACAACCTGCCAGGCCAAATATCTCCTTCCATTTAAATCCCAGTCGTCTTCGCCTTCCTTGTTAATCATGTGCGCAAACATTCTCGTTACTCTTCCACGGGTATTCATCTTGGAACTCACCAAATTTGTTTGAAATGAAGGTCTCCAGAAATGCTTCGACAAGTCAAGCCGTATTTTCCTTTTCACAATGGGTCAAAGTCCGCCGTAAAAATTATCTATGCAGCCTCATTGTTGACAACAAAGAGGCAATAAGGCGGCGCTTGACGAAAATGCATTTGAAAGTGCAAACGCACTAAAACGGATGCACACTATATGGAATTAAAGGTATTTTGCTTATTTTGAATTCAAATGGATGTTATTCAAACACAAATGTGTGGAAAAAAATGGTCTTAGTCTTAAAAATGAGGAGGAAAAAAAATGGACTTGTACACAGAGAAATTTGGTAAATGTGACATTCCCACCAAAAGTATCTTCACAGCAGCCTGCTGAATAACTGTAACCAAGCACACATCATTCATATTAATCAGGCCTGCCTGTTGCACAACCTAACACTACATTTTTAATTTGATTAACACCCGCATCATCTCACCAGCCATGTCATTTCCATTTGTCTAACTGGAACATCCTTATGGCACACTGTACTCCAAAAAGGCCTTGTATAAATACAGCAAAGTATGTCTTTCTGCAACCGCAGAAATGGAAAACAAACACCTATTGATTGACAACCTGCAGCACACATTTAATGTTAATGCTTTTTTTTTTCTTCCTTTTTGACAGGTATTAGGGATGTGTTTTGCCATGACTCTCTTCTGCCACATCAGCAGCTCTGGACTGGGCTATAAGTTATAGAATAGAGAGCTTTGTCTTGGTTATGTTTTAAATCGGGTGTCTTTAAAAATACTGATTGTCGAAACAAGACCGTTCATTAATGACTTTTTTTGTTACTCAAATTGTCACACATTTTTTACTCATGTTGCCACAGCAAGATTGGCCCCCCAAAAAAGGTCCTGGCTTGTTTAGGCAGACCGTTGCGACTTCTTAGCAATGTTTTTCCTTGCAATGTTTTGAAGATAATGCATATGATTGGCATTGACTACTATTAAAAGAATCAAACGTCCTACTCTTAAAATAGATTATTTTTTTCCCCCAGATGTAACCCCTAAGAACCACTGATTCAGTTTGTTGTCTATATTCAAGTGGAATATAGTACTGCACACGTTAAATTTTGGGCCAGTCTGCATGGAAGAAATGAATTAAATTGCCCCCAAGTGACACTGGCTCACAGGGCCTCTGCATTGTATGTCCGATGGTCGGTTCATTCTACATGTAGCATGGATTTGCCTAGTTTAATAAAGTCTCGGTACCTTTGTTCATTTCTATGTGTCTACCTATCAAAACATCCAATTGAACCAACAACGGATATTAACACATGTCACAGTAAAATATAGCTAAAATAATAGAATGAACTTACATGTGGACTCTGTCATCATTTTCTTCATAGATTTGATATAATGGTCCATTTTAGTAGGAAAGTCCGCTCACTTTCAATATGTCAACATTTGTTCCTCTTCTGAAGCGATTCATTTTGGCTCATTGTTGCCTGATCGGGTATTACTTGACTTGTCACTGATACTAACAAAATTGCAGCGGTGATGTTGTTACAGGCCTAAAGATAGCACTTTTAGGAGGCTTTTATTTTTCTTCTATAACCAGATCCTGCAGACAAAATCTCATGACAGCGAGATCTCGGGTAAAAACGAGGAAGCGTGACCTGCGAGATCAAAACAAACATGGAGGACTAAGTTGTAAAAAATGGTAATAAGTGGTCAGGTTTTGCTGAATAAAAGTGTAAATGGAAAACAATAATTATTTTGGTTTCCAAAAACTTCCGGGGGAATTTTTTTACTCTCAAGATTTGATTCAGATTTTGGGGTCTCCAAATGAAAATTATTTGATTCAATCAAAAATTATTTTCGCTTCAATGTATAGATTTGCAAAGAATCAGCATACAACTTCAGCCTGCTGTACAAGACAGACTAAAAAAAAAGGTGTTTTTTTTTTTTTTTTTTTACATTTACTAAATTTTGATTTTGTAAGGAACATACCTTTTTCCCCAAAAATAACATGTGGACAACTGCTACTCTTTGAAGCTAGATATACATTCTGTAGCTGTTAATGTGTCAGTTTGTTCATCTCTGAACATATTGGGAGAATTATCAATCACAATTGTAACATTTATTTTGAATGTTTGTGAGAGGGCATGGGACCATATCACAATCTCACGTTATCAGATAACCTTGAGCAAAAATATGGCTGTTTTGAAATTACAGCTCTACAATACATCATTTTAAAATATTTTGGGTTAAATAGCCATTTTTCTAGATGATATAAACTGTTTTATTCATAGTTCAGCGTTCGCAATAGTTCACAATAGATAAGGAACAGCTTTAGTAAATATGTAAATCAAGTGTAATATGTAATGTAAATGTAATACATG
The DNA here is from genome assembly GCF_059441005.1 of Hippichthys cyanospilos. Classification (NCBI taxonomy): domain Eukaryota; kingdom Metazoa; phylum Chordata; class Actinopteri; order Syngnathiformes; family Syngnathidae; genus Hippichthys; species Hippichthys cyanospilos. Next base: position 34,031,551 of record NC_142369.1, on the reverse strand, counting down.
TATAATTGTTTGTAAAATTAATAGAAAATCACCAATGTTCTATCTCTTGTAAGCTATTTGGGGAACAGGTCTGCAGGCTACTCATGTGATTTTTGGAGGATACCTGGTGCCCACAGGCACCAACCACATTGGTGACCCCTGGTTTAGATTACAGTATTAACACTTTCATGCTTGCTTCTTAAACGCAGCTTTGTTTTGACGATGGTTTTCCCTCCCCAATTAGTTTTTCTATCGATTAACATCAGTATGCTTTAACCTCTGTATTTTAATATTTCAGTTAAAAAAATATAGCTTTCATATTATAATACCTACAAGTTGAAATTTCAGTAAATAAAATTTTCATGAACAGAGAAATTCATATGATCTGTCCAAAAATAACTCTGATCAGCTCCTTTTTTTTGAAGTTTTTGTTTTGTATTTAAAGAATAGAAATTAAAAAAAAACAAAAACAAAGAGCTAACACGGGTCCCAGTGTCGCTATGTTTTATTCGGGGAGTACTGTAGGGCAGCTTCATACTAATAAAACTGAGTGAAAAGGGAAAGGAGGAAAAAGTTAAAGTGATAAAGATGAATTTATTTAAGCATAAATTCCATAAACAAAACAAAAAACTAAGATTTGTAATACACTTTAAAATAAATTTGTTCTTTTTTTCAACAATCACACAAAAATAAAAACAAGTCAATTTTTTGTAGTTTTAAAAAACAATGTAACTGTACACAGCAGAATATACCATTTCTTGCAAACTGAACACCCCCAGAACCCAAGAAACTAAAGTATTGCAATTCACCTACAGTTACGAAAAAGCCCATTTTGATACAACCCACTTTCTCCACCACTGTTATTTTTCCTCTGAACAAGGACATAAAATAGTCCTCTAACAGAATAAAAATTTACATTTCATAGAAAACCACAACTGACACTGTTATAAGTCAAATATTGCTCGTCTTGCATTATGAACATTTTCCTAAGCAGCCATTTGTATTCTTGCCATTGCTAAAAAACAAACTAAATGTTATTACAGTATTTTTGAAGTGATGCCACTTACAAAATCAAGTGAAAAGTCACAGCTAAAAATGTCAGGTGTACTTTGCGCTCAAGACTTGTTTGAGCAAATGCCCTGGCCAGAGACATGAGTCAAATTAATAGGAGCAGACAGTACCAATAGCCTACAAGCGTTGCCGTTTGTTTTGGTTGCAAAGAATTATCGACATCTCATGTACACACAGGCTAAATTGTTGGTACCCTTCTACTCAATATAGTACAGGTATAGTGATATTTTTGTCTGCAAAGACAATAAATAAAAGAAAGACCTTATGTCTCTCCAAACCCTGGTGCACAATACCAATCTCAACACCACGTCAGATGTCATTTTCCATCCACCTTTGTCCCTATATATGTAGAAGGAGTAAGAAAATAGGGAAGCCAGCCCATAACTGCAACGTTAAAACTTCCAAGCATCTGCTCTAATGTATATCCGCTGTGCTTGATCAAACACCCAATGTTACCTCAAGATCTGCTCGGACACTGTAACAAAGCCAAGCATGTTTACATAAACACCGAGGCAAAATCACAAAGTTTAGAATTCAATGACGTCATCTTTTTTCTTTTGGATTTTTGTCTCTCCAGCTATGATACAACTGACAGATTACAAGCCTTGAGCCATTGGCAAACCAATCACCCTAAAAGTTATTTAAAAAAAAACAACAAAAACGCTCTGTTCACCTTATTTTCACATTGTCCTGCAAGAAGATGAAGAGCTTGTACATATTGTCATAAGATGAGAAAAGAGGGAAATTAAAGTGCAGGCTCCATGACTACACTCAAATGCCACCATTCTTTAGTTATTAGGTGTCAAACTTGAGACCAGGGGTGGGCAATTCCAGCCCTCGAGAGCCGGTGTCCTGCATGTTTTCCAGTTTTCTCTCCCCAACACACCTGACTTAAACCATTAGCTCATCAGCAAGCTCTGCTGGGGCTTGAAAACAATCCTAATCATTTGATTCAGGTGTGTTTGAGAGAGAAAAAACATGCAGGAATTGCCCACCCTGCTCTAGAGCTTGGGGCCACATGTGGCCCACCGAATCATTTCATGTGGGCTGCTTAAGCAAATCATGCGCATTTACTTCATATTTCTTGGCAGAATCAGTACCAACATTGAAACGTGTCTTCACTTTGAATAAAGTTGAGATAGTCTAAGCATTATTTCCTTTTTTTTTTGGTGATGAATCACGTTGTGAATATTTCATACGATTCATTTATATGGTTTCACGGTCAAAACGGCCCTCTGCCTCTGAGAGAAACCATAACTACAATCTGGTCCTGAAAAAAATCAGTTTGACACCTGCGCTTTAATTACAGATATACCTGGTTCATAATCTATTAGTGGTGCTGTTACAATTTCAGTGATCGTTTTTGTAGTTTGCTCTCCTCGCACTCATGGCTGTACACTCAAGTGCGGCGTTCAGAGCAATGTGGGCAGTGGGGGCTTCTTGCAGCACATATCAGAGGGAGTGGGCGATTGAACGCCCTCAAAGCAACTATGACAGAGCACACTGTCATGAAAAAGCAGCCATAAAGTCTACCTAAATGATCAAATTTTGCAGTGTATTTTTTTTTGTCCATTTTCATTGTTACTTGCTGCATTTGACAGTCAAGTGGTACAGAAAATATATTTTAAGTAGTATGGTGGGTCTTCAATTTCTGTTCCATTAAAGCCTAAATTGATTTTGGAACACAAACAAGGTTGTAGATTTAGGTAACAAACAAAACATGCTTAACTTTATGTTGGATGTGCCAAATTAATACAGCTACACTAAAGACCTAGTTAAGTTTGGATTAAGAAAAAAAGACGCACATTTTGGGTGACTATTAAGGAAGCCTCTTGGGACCACACAGATAACACAAACTTGTGGGGTACAGACACACGTCACAACTAACTAACACTGGTTCCGACATCCTGGGATGGTTGGGAAGGTCAAGGTATCGTCAAGGCGGGTGGCATATCGGTCGCATGGCAGTTCCGGAAGTTCTGAGGTGGACTTCAAAGCTTCACTGTTATCACTACGACCTCTGAGGAACATTCTGGCAAGTTGTACCTTCAAAGCCACTTTCTCTCCAGTTACTACTTTTGAGTACATATATGCAATTGTCGGAAGGGGGGGGGGGGCAAACACCAACAATCGACTAGGCAAAGGACCTTCATAGGAGTTCTTAAGAATTTCAAATTGAATGTCAGTTTGAGTCACCGTTACATGTCAGTTGTGTATAAACCTTTCAGTTAGAATGGGTGTATCCATGTATAGTCGGTCTAAATTTCAGCAGCAGTGATTATTTGTTAAACCTTAACAGGATTTGACTTCGGCAACATTCAGTGCACTGTTTTCCAGGCTGCTAAAGAGTACGTGTGCGGAGGCAGTTCAAAAGTCTGCATAGTGCTCACAAAAAGCTAAAGATTAGTCTCCCTGAATGAGCAGGTTTTCGTCACCGGTAGAATTAAACACAGAACTAAACGGCTAAAGATTATTCCTGCAGTGTGTTAGTGAGTGCCGGAGCTCCAAGGCCCTGAACAGTTGGTGGTGAAGTTCTGCAACAGAAGCAGCTGAAGCCTCTCAGAGGCACTGGAATGCTGTGGTCTTGGAAAGGGATAGTTCCTTTCCACCTTGTGCTGTTAAAATCTTAGAGGGGCATTAGCTTAGTGGTGTGGAACAGGAGAGGGTTCAGGTCCTCGGCATGGACGGCCCGATGGAGAGAGGGCTCGGAGCGACTGCGCTCTATTTTTGGCAGCAGGTCCTGTACCTGCTCAATGGCTACGAGGATCTGATGAGAGAAGAAACCAGAAATCAAATGAGGTATTACCAGGATAAGAACAATTACAATCAACAGTTATTCATCGGCAACAATATTCTGCTCATTTTGCCAATAATGTAAAAGTCAAAAGGATTTACATGAACATGACCGAAACAATCTTTTTCATAGAATTTTTCGTTTCCTCGTAATTTGTTTTACATTCATAAGAAGTGACTAGACGTTACTCGGTTAGGGCATGCAATCGATTGGATGCTCCCAAGTTCTACCCTGTTGCAACAGCAGTACTTAGCATGCCTACGTGCACATGCCTGAACAGAAGACATGCTTGAGACATGAGCACTACGCCGTGGCAAGCACTGGAACTGCAGCGAACACGCTCACTTTGTGCATACTATGAAGCTCAAATTTGAGTTGGAATTATTTATTAAGAAAACATTTAACAGTGGAATCTATAGCCTTGTTACCTGTGGGAACAAGAGCCTCTCATCTCGTTTGAACTTCAGGCAGTCACTAATCAGCCTTTTCATTGACTTGGGTGAGGTACTGTAGAGCTTACTGAGGTCTGGGGACAGGTAACCACGTCCCACCATAAAGATTATCTGGAAAGAATGAAAAAGGGGAATCGGCCAACCATTAGAGAAATCTCAGTGTGCTGTTTGTCAACACTTTTTGTCGCTGCTAAAGGAACAAGTTGACTGAAAACGTTTTGAAACGGCCAATTAAGCGTTGTTTAACCTGATCTCTGTTGTTGATGTTGGAGTATGGCAGCGTTCCTGACATCAGCTCAAACAGCACTACTCCGTAGCCATATACATCAGACTGGAACGTATATGGGTTGCTATCTTGCATTCGGATGACCTCAGGAGCCTTGGAATACATGGAACATAAACACGAGTGTGACGTTGTCTGTGGGTAATTGTTTGAATTATACATTTCCGGAATGGCAAAATTACCATCCACAGAATTGATCCACTGGGCTGTTCAACCTGCTGAGAGCCGCTCCACCGTGACTTCACTGTTGCAAGGCCGAAGTCCCCTATTTTAACAGTCCAACCTTCGTGTAGGAAAATATCTGAAAAGCATCTCAGGAAATATGGCTACTGACAATAAGCATTATATTTATTGTGTAAGACGGACAAAAGTTGTGTGGTCAAAATCATTTTTATACAAAAAGTTCATCATTTGCAAAACGGACAAAGTGCAATTGAAGTTGGCATTAAGGTTCCAAATGTTATCTGTAATAACATGTCTAGAACCATACTGATAGTACAAACTACTAAAAGACTTGAAAAGGATACTGTTTGATTTCAGGTCCCGGTGAATAATGTTTTTTGCATGAAGATAACTGAAAGGAAAAATGCACATTTAATTCTATATGGAAATGATATCCAGTGCAAACATATTTCAATGATATAACAATTCATATTTGTATGAAAAATAATACCGATTTTTCCTGCATTATCAAGCCAAGTTTTATATCACTGGCGTTGGGTAGAAACGTCATGCAATAACTTTTTCAACCAACCAATTTCATCAAAGTGAGAAAGACATTTTAAACACTTTAAATTGGCTCAATGCATTGTAATAAAGAAATAACACCAACACACAGACTCACCAATGCTACTGTTCAGTGAAGTTTTGTACTTGAGCAGGTGCAATGGCAAAAAGAAACCTTGCGAACTTGTGAAAAGATGTGGGGGGAGCACCTGACACCAGCAATGTGTATATATTATGTACAGTTCTGTGAAAAGGTTTTTGCCCATGTCTTGATTTCTGCTTTTTGCATACTTATCCCTCGCAAAGCTTTATTTTCTTCAAACCAAAATTATTAACACTAAGACAACCCAAGGACGTGTAAAATGCAGCTTCTAAATGATGAAAAAACACAAACCTATCTGATCCTATGAGGAAAAAGTGCCATAATTGTCCACTGAACCTTATACTGTATATGAATGTGTATCCAGCCATCCATCGCAAATACTAGCATACAATTAAACGATGCTCATCGAAATGCCTCGGAAGGCCACGGTTGACAAACTGCAAGTATAAGGGTTTCATACACCCACTGCCTCCTCCTACTCAACCTTCTCACCCTCTGCCTCACACAAATAGAAATTTTTGAATATTTGAATGCATAAGAAAAATGTAACATAACATTTATAGGTAATATAAAAAGGTGTTAGAAATTGCACAGCTGTAGAAAACATCAGTAGCAAGTAAACAGCAACGGTAAAATCTAATGTGGAAAAGTCTTACTCCATGCCCTGAGCCGTCTGTCTGGCCACGTCAATCCGCCTCATAGTGTCAAATTTGGTTTCAGAGACATGCAGATGGCGGTAAAGGCTGCTGCCTTCACACCACTGTGTGATTATGGCAAAGTTGGGCTTAGTCATGTAGCCCATGAACAACAGGATGTTGACATGGCGAGTTTTCCTGAGGAGATGGGGAATCAAAAATGAAAAAAAAAGGACAATTTTTCATTAACCATTTTGTTATTACCTCTTGTAAATGGGAAACATATGACAGAAAAAGCAGTATATAAGACCTTTTCTGAACAATGAGTTTACAACTACAAACGAACATACCGTAAGACCTGCATTTCATTTTTAAAAGCCTGTAACTGTTCAGGCGTTGGCTCAGTGACTTTGAGGATCTTGATTGCTACATCCCCATGCCACTTGCCCTTGAATACAGTTCCAAAGGAGCCAGCTCCTATTCTCTTCTGGATTGTAACTTCCCGGGAGTGGACCTCCCAGTAGTAACTTGAATCCCTGTAGCCCCCTCGGTGCTAAAACACATCAGATGTAACTAAAAAATAAATACGTTAACACTTCTGTCTCAAAATACAAAATATTACGTACTACTTTCTTTTTGTCATCCGAGGAAGAGGGCTTTCGTTCTTTATGCTCCGAAGGTGACTTAGGCTGTCTTCTCCCTGGAGAGCCTAAAGAGGGTGGGCTAGTGGATGGCTTTGGTGAGGGCTCAGGACCTGTAGATAGAAAAGACAAGAGGGCATTCAGTAAACAAGGCCAACACATGCAAAGTAAACGTTACATTTTAAATGATTAATAAAACAAAACTAAAACATACCTATTGTGTTGTTAAATTTCACTGCTTCCTAAAAAGGTGGAAGTGGTGGGGGGTGAAAAAAAACATTAGATTATAGACATATAATTTAGACTACATAGGACAAATGTGGTCATGGTTACATTAAATTCCTTTTCATACTGCACTCACTCAATATGAAGGAGTTGCGCAACAACACACAATTAGTGGCTCTTAGCATGCCCATATTTGGAAGTGCTGACGTAGCAGCCAACCAGGAAGTAAAATGGAGATTTTGCCAATGTTTAGACTGCCCTTTCGCAAGATGTCTGCTGTCTTGACTCTGCCGCTTTTTTATTAGAACATTTTCCTATCTGTGGTGCCTTGCCACCACGGCAGAAGGCCTCCTTAAATGTGTGTTGCTCAGTCAGCACTCAATTCCATGGTGCCCGCCTACCACCATATACACAATGAATGGGTTTGACAACGACGCCCTGCCAAATATAGTATGAAATGGGCTTTACTGAGTAAAGTTGAGTCATTTGACTTCTATCCAAAAGGCAAAAGCGTCCACTCGTCAAAGAGCAGAATAAACTGAGCCAAACATATTAGGTTGCTAAAATGTTCAGTTACTTCAGGTAATAAAATTAACAAACCTCGAAACAGCACTGACTATGCGTCCTACCAAACAAAACTAATGGTAAGATGGATCTTGTTCATTGAACATTACATGTATATATGAGCGGAAAAAAAAAAGCAGGATGAGTTACTTGCACACCAAAACAATCACTATGATGAGGGCAGCTGTCTGCTATTCCGTTGATGCATGTAAAAGAATGAATATCAATAAAGATGGGCAAAACCAGTGATTTTGAATTTGATCAGATACCATGCAATATTCAAGGTCAAATATCTCAAATACCCATGTATTAAATTTTTACGAGGTTTTGTTCTCAGCTTCGTGTCTTAATAATAATAATACGTACAGCAGATGTTCTAAACACGTGTCAAAAAGGTAAGGCCTTACGCATATTAATGAACAAATGGAACATCATTTGCGGTCAACCCCATTACAAGTAGGCTAGTGTTCATAGGAAGTAGGTTTGTCATACTTGTCAAGTTCACAAGACCATAGTCTCTGATTGTGTGCTTAAAACTGAGAATCATGCAAAGTGCCAACAGATACAAGTGGTCTGCCATCCAGTAGAGAACAGTAGAACTCAGAAGTGGTAGAAGAATTATGTTAGTACAGAGATACCCTCGCTAGGTCACGCTTCGCCTATCGTGCCTTCAGTGCATCGTGGATTTTTTGGGGGGTGAAAAAAAATATTGCGGAGAGACGTGCCAGATAGGCTAGTTATCTATAAATGCGCTTGTCACTGGCACTCCTTGAAAGTCGAACTACTACTGCAGTACTATATCGCGGTTTTCACTTATCGCGGGGGGGGGGGGTTCGATCCCAATTAACCGCGGAAAACGAGGGATCACTGCAATCAATTTAAAATTAATTGAGGGGTGTCCATCAAGTTGCCCATCGCTGTACTACAAAAGTATATTTTCATCATTTGAAAATTACACAACAAACGAAAACTATGCACAGGGCGTCTGACACTTGCCTCTATAATGCTGGCAACAGCAGGGCTCACTGTGCTGACCATATGAACATTGGGAGTCGAGGTGGAACGATGCCTTTGTAGAGACTGTCCATCTCCACTGGGGATAGGAAAACGAAAGGCTGATGTTGGGGACAGGAGGTCCAGCCTGCGAGAAGAAATAGAAAAAGTCACATTTGGCATTTGATTACCGATTTCGATAAGCTGAATCTTAGAAAGTTTGGTCTGCAAGATTACCCGGCAGGCTCTGGTGTTAAGGTTATGTTGCTCCGTGATGGGGAATTTTCTGGCAATAGTATCTGAGGATACTCATCTGTGCAGGGACTGGGATGGTACAAAGTCAAACACAAGAAGAAAAGGATGAGACAAAAGACAATAACGTTAAACAGGGTGGGCTCAAACCTGTTATGACTGGAATCTTGTCAGTGATTTTTGTTCACGGACTATTTCACAAATTTGATCATTTGTCATTCATAGTCGCAACTCGAGATATAAAACTTCCAGTTTATGAAAAACTCAAGATGAAACGACTTCCAAAGAATAATTTTGACCCATAATACAAAAAAAAAAAAAAAAGAGAAAACCGACACGAACATATCAAAAATGTGTGCAGTGCCGACTGGACACTCATTTCAGTCGCCCTGCTCTCCCATTGGTCAGCTCCTGCCCTGATGCTAGTGGTTTAGCCTTTGTGATGTGGAGGGCTAGTGCGGAAGCTGGGGTAGTGAGGCAGTGTTTCGTCAAGTGGCTCATCCTGTGTTTCAGTCTGGCTGTGAAGAAATATTACCTGATATAGAACCGATTCCCTCTGAAATGCCTGCTGGTGCTGGATAATTCTTGTGCTCACCCTCCTTGCCTCAAGGAAAATTTTTCAATCATCAAGGTTCTCTAAATTTCATCAAATTTCTCTCTCCCTGTTTTTTTGTTTGTTTTTTTGGCTTGGCACGAATTAGATAATTCACCCAGAAATTGGACTCAAAATATAAAAATATTGAAATGAACTAGTGAAACTGTACAATGAAAACGATGTTTTGTTGTCGACTAGGAATGCCCCATTGTGACCATGTGATTGGAAATCGGGGCTTATGTGATTTCCAGCTGATCTGTATTGGGGGAAAATGATTAGTTTTGCACATTTTCTGAAAATTTAAAAGGTCACAAAGTGACAAAATAACCCTACATTATAAAGATCTTGCCAAAAGTTACAGTCATAGTTTAAGTTTAGATTACACAATGTCAATTGTGTTTTATCTTTTTTTTGTACCGGTATAGTCAAGTAGTAGTAGAGCACAAGTAAGCACACATGCACAATATATTCTCCCATTACTGCTTTGGTCTTATTTTGGTTCATGCGCCTGGGTTGAGCTTTCATGGGGGTCCTGATTATCCCATCCAGATGTCTGATCCATATACCATGCATTACATGTGTGAGCAACTACCAAAAAGTAAATATCTGGAAAACTGTCTCACCTGTACCCTTCAAATTTGATACAGAAAATGTATAGCGTGGCCAGTTTTGGGGATAAAAAAAAACTCATATCACTTTTGCCCCTATCTCTGGTGCTGGATTAAAGGGGCCCTATCATGTAAAGTCAACATTGTGGCTATTGACACTGACTTTCAGGCGATTTTCAGGTAATCCTAACTGATGTAAATTAGGAAAGGTTTAGTCAAATTCCATCAGACAGATGGGAAGCGTATATCTATACCCCCCTTTTTTTAACTATATATAGTGTATGTAATCTTCTGGTTCCAAATGTAAATACTTTGAAAGAGAAACCAAACCCTCAAGCTGCCATAAACCTTTGCTAATAATCGAAGTGTCAGAGTACAAATAGTTTCATGGTATTAAAAAAACTCGGATTCAACTCACCGCTGTTTGCTCACTGTGTCCATGTCCACACAAACAGTTGGTACCTTGCTACTGCAGTGCTGGTGAAATTTGTATCCACATGTCTGACACCTGAATCCATTAAATAAAAACTTGTGGCAAAAATCACAGTAAGCCAGCTTGAAGAAAGTTTTTCGTACCTGTGCAAGATTTAAATTGGATTATTATTTTTGCAAAAAAAAATAACATTTTGTTGAAAAGATTTATACAACTAAAAACAAAGCAGGTTTCCCTGCTACTTACAAAATTGTGCATGGTCAGGGGAATATCATCCAGGACCTCAACTAATAGCTCCTCTCCAACCAAAGGAGTAATGTCTGTGTCCCAGTCTGTTAGTCTCTTACGACTGAAAAAGTGTTTAAGAGACAACAACAATAATTAATATGAACCCCAAATTATGTTTGAGGAAAAAACGTTTCGTCACCAATGACTTAGGCAAAACTTAACTGAGTGGAATTGTTGGTGTAGATAGAATTGGTTGAGTGAATATTTTAGTCATTACATTAGACACACCTACACAAACTGAAATCCATCAAAAAAACTCCTTTGTAAGCCATTGCAAAGTTAAGGCACGGTTATTATTGGGTTTTTTTTGTTTTCTTAATAAATCAGCAACATGATGGGTAAAAGGTTAGCATTAATGCACAGGCAGACAAATGATGAAATGATGAAACAGATCATATTTTCATCTTCAGGCTTCATATTTCATCCCCCTTCCTATTTGATTTACATTTCATTCCAAACAAACGACCATAAAAGGGGAAATTTCTGTGGAACCATGTCGCAGGCTGGTTAGTCAAGTATGCGACATGTTATCATTAGGAGGTAAAAGTCCAGAGAATGGCAATTGGGGAGGATCAGAACATTATTATTTATTCATATAAATTCAAAAGGTAGGCTAAAATTACTTTTTTTTTTCTCTTCGCAATGGAGTGGGCACACTCATTATAAACAAAACATGGAATGCTGTCCGACACATCTTGCTTGAATGCACGAATGAACACATTAAATCAAAAGTGTAAACAAACTTGTTAAAGAAAGACACCCCGGAACTGAGAATTAATTATATTTGGAGGAACAGCAAATATCACAGCATTAAAAACAACCCGCCCCCCCCCAAAAAAACCCTTCTCAAGCGTTAACAGACAGTAATGAAAATCTTACCCTTCAAGAAGGCGGAATACAGCACAGCAGTCTTGGCTTAACCCTCTCACTTTAAGTGCTTTATCTAGACTCTCATAGACTGTCTGCCCTTGGCGAACGTTCACCTGTGAAAAGGACACGACTCTTCAACCCCACACTCAAATGCCATTTTTATAAAAAGTATTTTACCATTTTATGTAAGAAATATCCTCTTAAATTTTACATTGAATGTGTCTTGAAATACAGTAGCTTTATGGTATGTATACATGTACAACACTCAGTGCAAGGAGAGCATGCAATCTCCACACAAGAGGGTTTTTTCCCCAGATTTGAGCAGACAAACCTGGCAGGGAAGCATACCGTGTGTGCTAACCACAATATCGCCAAGCTGCTTATATAATACTTTGTATTTCAAAATATCAACTAATGTGATCTGGTTTGAATTCTAGGTGGTGGTGGTGGCAGTAGTGTGGGAGGGGTGAAAGGCACCATTATCTGCAAGACCAAATGGTTAGTTTCACACGTAATGACAAAGTGAGATGTATGTCAAATTATGCAAGTAATTACTTTGGCCTGACCGATTAAATGAGCCAATTAGGTCCCTTGAAACATTGACTTAAAATAATAGGCCAAGAGGCCGATATTTGCTGATTAATTTAACTTTTTACCATTATGTGCAGTCACCCTTTACCATGGTTTTATACAAGAAACATTGGTTTCATAATTCATTACACACAAATGTGTACCTTAACATTGTATCTTTAAATATACAGTACATCCTGAAATTTGTTGATGAAGTCATTCTGCGGGCCAGTCATTCAAAACAAAGAAAATACTAAGCAATGATGAGGTGAGCAACGCAAGCAACCTCTGCAAAGAATTCACCTATATGTCACAAATTAACACAAAAGATAGTCAGTTTAAAAAAAAAAATCTAAATAATAAAATGTGTAATGCAGCATAAATTAAGCATACTTCTTAAATGACATCCATTCAAATATTGTACGAGTAACACAACACATATGACAAAGAATAATTATGTCTTTATAACTTCAATTGTGCCAAAGATGCATTATGTATACCAAAAAGTAGTGTTTTTTTTTTTTTATAATGTTTACTGTCCACACCTCTGCTATTAATTGACAGGTGATAGCTTCCATGCGAGTAGTGTTGTGACATTCATAAACTAATAAGAGTCTTTTGAACAAGTGCGATAAATAAATACAAGTCACATGAAGGGAGTGGAGAGAGAGGTGAAAAAAGAGCAGAGGTGGGGCTGCAGGAGTGCTTGTGGCAAAATAGACGTCGTGAATAGCTACAGGTTAGATTTGACAAGTGGGATGATTCTTGTCAAAATATTTCAGATGCAGTGTACACGTGTCCAAAGCAATGTGTATAAAGTGTTCTGCAAGTTTATATTTACTGGTACTTTTGTATTAAAAGGGAATAAGAAGTTAATGGTTATTTTCGACATTTGTTATAATTATGCAAGGTTTTTACACAATTTCAGACAAGTTGAATATACTTATCATTTACAACAATTTAAAAGACAATAATACGAGTCCCATCACTTCACTAATGTATGCCATGAATTGCAATGTATCACTAATACTGTAATACCGTTTGAAATATTCATCCCATGTTGTTATAAATATAATTCATCTGTAACCTGTATTTGTTTTTGGTCAAAATGGTGTCTACCTAAAAAATATCCATAATTGGTCAGGCCCCAATAATTACACAGAAAGCCAGCAATAGCAGCTGTGTTCTATCACAGAGAACAATCACCTGAAAATCAAATTGCAGTTTAATTTAATTTTAATAAATACAAATAAACAGAGTTGATCAAGCCACTTGTCTCACCACAGTCCTCTGCTTATTGGGGAGGTAGACTCGAATGGTGCCCCCACCTCGGGGCACATCCTCCGGACTAGTTTCTCCTGAGGAGGAGTAGGAGGAGGTGGAGGACATTATGAGAGGTAACAGGAGGGGACGCTATACTTGACACCTAAGCCTCAGGAGGGAGTCATGGGTCGTTGTATCCAAAAGAGTAAATCGTTTACTTGCAACCTACAACAAAATAAAAATGTTTAATTTTTGGGACACAGAATGGTCACATGTTAAACGAAGTAATGCGTTGTTGAGCACGAGCATTCCAGAATAGCAAAAGAATGGTAAATTGATATTGACGACAATGTTAAAAAAAAAAAAAAAAAACAATAATAAAAAAGGCACCAACACGAGCCTTGTCCAATGGGCTTTACTTTATATGGTAGCAATCGCGTGAAATTATGCATTTAACACAAGGAGGATGACTACTTAATCATTATTAAGCTGAATGGACAGTTTATGAGGCAAGATTTTGACAGATGGCATGGAGCGCCGCAGGGTCGAATCTAAAAGGACTCAGGGAAGACATAAAGCCGCGTCAATTATATACAATTAATGCTCATAATTAAAACCACGGAGCCGACAACACCCACAATAGACACCGTGTGTGAAGCAAAGAGAGCGATAAATGGCATACTCGCGGAAAGCCGAAGCTGATTAGAAGTCACAGTTGAGTGACGCTAATGCTATACGTTAGCCACTTAGCTTAGCGTGGGATTTGTCTACTGTATTTGACATTTGGAATTGTGGGAAGCAATGTTTCTCTTCGTTGTGACACTTAAGTGACTTAAAACTGCCTGACCAAATACTTTAGAAGGCAATGGCAATTAAGAGCATACTGGCGACGTCAATTTAACCTACATTGCCAAGTGTTAACTGAGGGGGGGGAAAAAAGTAGTTCCCAGACTAAGCTGTGCCCGTAGTGGAAGAGATTATTTAGCTGCCCAGTGGCTAGCGTACTTTTCGGCTATTCAGAGCCAGTCCAGTGTAAAAAAAAAAAAAAAAAAAAAAACTTGGGCTTTTCACCGCTGCGTCGGCTCCTAGGTTGTTGCTGGTCCTTTCTCCGCTTCGTCAGCAGTGACTTGTTAGATTGCAATACAAAACATTGCAGGGGTCGTGCCGTTTCGTCTATTTCTAAAGCCAACAGACTGTTTTCTAACATCACCCGAAATATTTATTAAAGTCTTAAATAAAAATAAAACTCTTACCTGTGTCAGCCATCTTGAACTCTCTCAATCTAAAGTCGAATCTGTCAAGAACTTTACTGAAAGCGGAAAACCACTAAAGTGCTCTTTTTTCATTGGCCACTTCTTGTAGCTGCCTTCCCTCATTGGATAGCGCCAGTTGGACATTGCAGAGAGGGGCGTAAACTAGCCTCTCATGTAAATCGAGTCGAGTGCGTAGATCTAAACGGCGACATCAGCTATACCAAAAAACAAAACAAAAAACTTAATAATGTACATTGCATCAACCTCAGCATATCGAGACGCTGTCTAGATTGGTAATAAACGTCATGTAGTAATGTAACTTGGTCTGGTCTTTTGGCGCTTGTCTACTTGTCTCGAACAATAACAAATACAACTGGAAAGTGTGCAATTCCTGAAGCTTTAGCGTGTGAAGGCGTCAGCCCTGAAGGGAGAGGCATTGAATGGTAAAATGACGTTGAATGTTTGAATGGGTTGAATCTGTGATGAAATGTGAATATTGCAAAGTTGGAAGATTTGAATAGGCCAAATAATGTAGAAAATACCCGGGAAAAGTGCAAAAAGTGGAAATTGTGTGGGTATTCAAATTGCAAAAACAAATTAATCAGTGAAAGAGAGTGTATGGCAGTGGAAAGAATCTTTAATAAAATAAAAGGTAAATAAAAAAATAAAAGGTAAAATAATGTAAAAGATTTAATGGAAAAACTGAAAATTGTGTAGGTATTCAAATTGCAAAAACATGAATAGGTGAAAGGAAGTGAATTGCAACGGAAAGAACAATCTTTAACATGAAGTTGGAACAGTATGAATAGGCCTAATAATGTAGAAGATAAAAAGGAAAAAAAAAAGGTGAAATTGTGAGGGTGTTCAAATTGCAAGAACATGAATTAATAGGTGAAAGGAAGTGCATGGCAGTTGAAAGAACAATCCTTAACATATACGGTTCAAACGGTTTGAATTGGCCATATAGAAGATACTGGGTAAAAACAGAAAAAGGGGAAATTGTGTGGGTTTTCGAATAGCAAAAACGTCAATAGGTGAAAGGGAGTGCATGGCAGTGGAAAGAACAATCTGTAACATATAAAGTTGCAACCATTTGAATAGACTAAATAATGTAGAAGTTACAAGGGAAAAAACAAAAAAAGGGGAAATTATGTGGGTATGATGGGACTTATCCATAAGGCGATATGAGTTAAATGTTGTGAATATGAAATGGAAAAACTCAAAATATGAAATGTTAAATTGGGAATATATGGGAAGCCCTCCCTTTGGAAATGAATTGTGAATTATTAGAAGGGTGAAAAATATGGAATTATGGGAAAATATTGGAAATGAAGAATTACTGGAATGATGGGAATGATCCCTAAGGACAGATTAATGATCTAAATATTGAAAATATGAAATATGAAAGCTGTAAATATGAAATGTAAAATCACCTCAATGGGATTTTTGGGGAGGAAAACAGGTAATTGTAGGAGAACGATAAATAATTGGAATGAGGAAAAATGGAGGCACACTTCTCACAAATAAGTAGAATAAAAGGAAATTGGAACGGTGTGAATCGGCTGAACTGGGAGTGAGTTGAAACGCATCAAAAAACGAGCAGAATAAAAAAGCGGAATAAAATTTGTGGGAAGGAGTTTGCCTTCACACAATAAAAGCAAACAAAGGATTAATAACCAGGGGTGCTACGTTCAATGAAGGGCAGAGGAAAGTCAATGATTAGATAATTAAATAATTTAAAGTGTATAGGCTGTTATTCAAGATTCAAGAAAGGTGCAAACACAAATCAGGAAAAGCATTTTATAAAGTGTAACGGCTGTTATTCGAGATTCAAGAAAGGTGCAAACACAAACCAGGAAAAGCATTTTATTTAAAAAAAAAAAAAAAAGGGTCCATGCAACTGAGATACGTGTGTGTTTACATGATCATCACTTTACAAATACTGACATCTGTTTTAATGATAGACCCACAACCAAACATCTGACTTGTAGAGGAAGTCAACCATAAAATGTTGCTTGATAAAACTGTTCAAAAGATGTATAAACCTATTGAACACTGAGAAACCTTCTTTTCTTGGACGTGCGTGTATATACGTGGTGTCGCCACTCAACGTCTGCTGTGTCTTCATTTTCCAGGGTGCCCAGTTTAATCATGTATACTTTGAAAGAAAAAAACAAAAACAAAAACAGAATTGAAGATCAGGTAATATGTCACATACCTAAATGTCAAAATAAAATTACAGAGCACAAAAATTGTCCACTCAAAAACTAGCACAGCACGAATTGGATTGGGTTGTCCAAGTCTGAGTGGGACTTATTTTCAGCCTTCAAGGTTTCATGGTTCAGACAACCCCACTTGAGTTCATTTTAATGTGTAATTTTACCTTCAATTGGTGTATCAATCTAATATAGTAGCTTACCATTGCCTCCAACAATATTCATATTGCATTCATTTGTGTTAGATGAAAAATCTCAAATACAGATGAATGCGCTTACAAGATAGCTATCAGCAAAGGGGCCAATAGGAAAATGTACATCGTGTTGTGATACACTATGTAACACCTTCCTGATGTTGTTTTTTTGGGGGGCGTTTTTATCACTTGCAAAGGTTTCATTCCATCAAACCAGTTATTAATATCACACAACCACACAGAGACAGTCCATGGATATGTAAAATGCAGTTCTAAATGATAATTTACTACAAGGATATTTAAAATGCAGCTCCTACATGATGTTGTTGGGGAAGGGGGTTCTTTTTGAGACATTCTGACGTGGACGCTGGTGTGTCAAACTGATTTTTATCGTGGGCCACGTTGTACTTATAGTGTCTGTTAGAGGGCCGGAATAAATCTAAAAATAGTCTAAAAAAGCTTCAATTTTAACGTACCCCTTTAATTTCTCTATAATCCAGAAAATGTAGGACCTAAAAACAGAAAAACACGTGTCTAATAAACACCGTTTTTGCTGGTTTACATCTTTACCTAGTTTTGAATACAGAGGCCGATAAAAACTGTTAAAAAGATAGATTCGGAACAGAAAAATTGTTATTTTTTTTAAGACAATCTGCAAGTTTAGCAAGAAACTTGAAATCAAATCAGCATTTGGCGGGCCACATAAAATGATGTGGCGGGCCTGTTCTGGCCCCCGGGCCTTGAGTTTGACACCTGTGTTCTACATGCTCAAAGAGCAATTGAGTTTTAGGGCGCAAATTGATGGCCAGACGTTCTTCTTCAGGATCTTTTGGTACTGGTAAAAAGCCAAATTAAAATTTTTGTTAATTGCAGCAAGTTGTCCTGGTTGTGAGGATGTAAAGCAGCCCAAGACCATGAAAGTGCTATCCACCTTGCCGTACTGTTTGGGTCATGTATGTTTTTATCAAATGCTGTTTCAATTTTATGCTAGATGTGACGGGCGAACACAGAATGTTTCTCCAAAAATCTTTAGTATGATCAAGTTGCAAGTGGCAAATGTGAAATGAACCTTTGTGTTTTGTGACAGCAGTGGTTTTTCCTGGGAACCCCCCATGAATGGCATTTGTGGCCACTGTACATAACTCTACACTGTACATTTAGTACATAAGCACATACAAGCATTGCAAAGGCACTAGGGAGAACATGTTAAGTCTTTGACAGTTATTTAGGCAAGAGGTCAGCTCATTAAAAAAAATTGATTTGTAATTGTTAAAACTGTTCAAAATTTTATCAAATTATTGCACTTTCACCATGTTGTGGATCTTGGATAAATGTGCATTTCTATACAAATAATATCATTATTCATGTCTATGTACACTCATTTGTTTGCAAACACACACATGCTGTACATCCCATATACAGTCGGCCCCCGGTTGACAAACACCCTGTATTACGAACACTTCGGCTTACGAGCGTGGACCCAGAGATTTTTGTCCCCCGCTTGCGAACAAACCGTTCGTCTTACGAACAATACGACATGCCTGCCATTGTGTAAGCAAATATATTTTCGCTTGGCTGCATCATCAAAGTTAGCAGTTGACGCTTGTGGCAGTAACGTGAACGCTATTGCTCTTACAATGTCACAATCACTGTCTCAGTCACGGTGTCAGTCACGTGACTGAGACAGTGACTAACCCCATATTGGATGGATGCCAATATGCTATTGGTCGATTAAGGTCACCCGGTCTCACTCACGGAGATGCTATTGGCCGGCGTCACGTCAATCACAGAAATGCCGATATGCTATTGGCCGAACGCCTTTATCTAGCTTGATGGCACAGCTGGTCGGGATGGAAGGAAGGAGAGAAAATGAGTGAAACGGAAGGAAGGAATGTTGTGAAGACTTTGCAAACTTTATCTGTTTGACATAGCTTCTAAAATTGCTAGTAGCTGTAAAGGAAGAAGTAAGAGGATGATGACAATAGAAACGAAGCAGGAGATAATTAAAAAAAATGACACCGTGACTGAAAGAGTGACTGACATTTTAAGACCAATAGCATATCACCGTAACTGTATGTACTTTGCGGGTTGGTCTCTGCTCCCCTCCGCCTCCACCCAGCAGAAGTTACGTCGCCCCAAAGGTAAATGTCATTTATCCTTTGTATATGTTGTTCAATGTAACTGTACAGTAGATTATGTTACTCACTTTTAATATGTGCATAAAGTCGTGATGTTTTTACCTAAGGTTTCTTCACGCGTTGCATGCATTCACGAATTAACATAGGTTTGGATTGCCCGCCATACGAGCAGTTCGAGTTACGAGCGTAGCCGCTGAACGGATTAAGTTCGTAACCCGGGGGCCCACTGTATATTCTATTTAAAATATTGTGTTTAAAACCAGGAACGCATTCAGTTTAGGAACCAGGCTCAGTTAATTACTTACACTTCATTTCAAACCTGGGCCCCACCTCCGTCAATTCTATGTTCTTGTGGTCTTTTTTCTTGTAGGTGTGATGCCTGTTAAAATAAATCAATATAAAAGATTTTAAAAGGGTGAAAGGTAAAGAGTACGAGCTTAAAACATATATTACTCTGTTTTTGTATATAAAAATGAGCGGGCAACACCCCATTTACCTGAAAGAGATAAAGTCCTCTTGATTAGCAAATGTGATTACACGACGACTGTCCTCTTTCGGCACTGGAAAAAGATACTTGAGGATATTGGATACCTGTGCAAGAAGGATTAATTAGGCAAGCGGATGGACAAATGGTGAGAGACACAATCAATGGTATGTGAGCAGAGCATGGTTGATTACTCACCCGCTTGCCAAGTCGCGAAGCAAAGTTGTGAAAGATGAGATGGGGATAGGCCTCAGACATGGTGCCTATGTCTGGGACATCGTGCCTCATTACCACATTATAAAGCGTGAAATAAGCTGTGGGTCCAAATGGTAGGTGGCACACCACTAGGCCATCTGCAAAAATGGATGAACAAACAATCTCAGCTTGTACTTCCAATCACACCAGGTTTACACAGACAAAGTTTTATATAAAGCCTAATTTTACTCCTGGAATTCTCTTACTTGTACACAACATGCCACTGTCTTTGGTTGGACGGATTGCCGAATGTAACATAGAAATATAAGCAAATAATGACCAGTGATGAAACCCAGTGATTTGCAGTTACTATAACATGAGTTGCTGCCATATTTGTCTATGGGTTAAAAAAAAAAAAATCTGCATTGACAACAAAACCAACTTTCATACAACTGAGTCTAAAATTTCCAAGCATTTGATGTACTGTGATTGCATACAATTTAAGACGATGACTGTCTCTCTGAAAACAAGATTGCGGCAATCCTTGCAAACGGCACCAGATTGTGATTGAGGCCTAATGCAAAGAGAAAAAATGAACAACTAACACATCCCATAAAACGATTAATAATTGTATGTTGATGCCATATATGGGGGCAAAGCTAATTTTGTCTATATGGAACAACTCAAAATTCTGCATAGTTACTTCACATCAAGATGCCACAAGAAGGTATCAAAGTAAAATTTTGCATTAAAAAATAAAGGTGCTTTCAGCCAATAATAGAAGATAGGGACCCCCCCCCCCCCAAAAAAAAAAAAAAGAAACCTACAAATAAGTGAATTTGCAAATGGTGAACTGCACATGTATTGTATTTTTGGATCACATTAGATACATTGATAACGGAACTTTTTCTTGTCTTTATGAGATCTCAACCACCACAAAATTCCTCGCGCCGGCATGCCACGAGATTAATTTCCTTCTCACTTTTTTGGAGTGTACGGCTTACTGAGCCAGAAGTGCAATGGAGGGCAACTAGCCTGATGGACAGGCGTGCATGCTACATTCTCGTACAGTAGGTGGCGGTATGCACCAAACTGTTGTTTGTGATCCGCCATGAATTGAAAAAGGGAAGGAGCTGATCTCAATGGCATACGTACGCAGGAAAAATTCACAATGGCTCGATTGCTTTTAAATAATCTGTCTGGCAACATTTAGGTTTTCCAAATAAGGAAAAGGATGAACACATGATGAGACAAAGATAATTTGTAAACTCCGCCCCCCCTCCAAAAAAAAAAAAAAGCTATTTCCTGCCTTTAACACAAACCGTGTGCAAAGGCATATGCAGTTTACCTGTATACGCGAGTGTAATTCTCAACATTAAAAATTTGTTCCACTTAGGAGCCATAAAATACTCTCAAGAGTAATGTGGGAATTTGATCTAAGAGGGTTGTACTATTGGAAAAAAGATTTTTTTTGTGACCACATGGGGCCGTTCCATGCAGTTTAACCAGCTCTTTGAAAAGAGTGTGCTATGACGTGGTTGCATCTTTGTGACTATGTCAAATGATGCGATTATTGTACTAATGCCGTGACAGGTTGGGAAGGTTTGCGTTCTCATTATTATTCATTTAGTTAGTTTTCATTTTTTTGATACCAGCTACTTAGCCTATGAATCCATTCTGGTGGGGGATTTACTACAATTGTTGTCTTATTAAGCTCTGAAGAATTAAGTCCGTCTAAATTTAAAAAAGCAAATAAGAGGCTAGTATTTTTTTTTTTTTTTTTTGGGGGGGGGGGTCATATTTGTCTATAATTGCAAAATCTGTAAAATAAGTAAAAGTTACTTCTGCCAGACAGGGCTTTGACGCCATCTTGTGGCATTTTAGGATATCTAAAAAAGGAGCACCCCCGCAAACTCTGTAAATATGGCAAGGTTGACGCTGCAGGTCTTAACCTCAATTCTGTTGTGTATTCCAATTTTTTTTTAGATTGTTCACATTTCCAAATAAGTGGGACCTGTACATGGAGTGTGTGAATTATATTGTCACACACAGCAGGCATGCTTAACATTAGTGTTTATGGAAATAACACGCAATGTTGAAATGGCTGTCAGAATACCTTAAACCTGTTAAATTTAAGGAGAAAATTACACTGAGGAGGGTTTTTTTTTTTTGCCATGGAATTTTGTGTGGTGCTGGAAACGTCTCACTCGCTTTTGCTGAGCAAGAGGGATGAGACAAAACACACCTCACGCTCCCTTCAATGAGTTGTCTTTGCCTCCTTCACTATTGTTGTTTTGTTTTTTCCAAACCGCTCCAGTCGTTTGAGCGCAGAATTGTGACGTTTGTCACCTGTTTGTTATTGTGCGAGTCGGATAAATGAGACCTGGCCGTTCAGACTAAAGCCGCATCACCAAAGATCGGAAATGGCTGCTTCAGGACTACAAAGTCAAGTGGCCCGACTTGCAACTCCCACTGCCATAAAAAAAAAAAAAAAAAGACAGGTCGCACAGGGGCAAAAAAACAATAGGAACTGGATCATTTTAGGATGCAATGTGAACGAGCCTATGTAAATTCCTGACTTGGCGGTGAAACACAGGACAAGGTGTATCAGCTAAGTTCCAGTTTTATCCTTCAATGTGCTAAGCAATTAACCAGCAAGTCCGCTAAAAGATGCTTTTTACTTCATCCAATGAGCAAGAAAAGTGGCAGGCTGCTTCACCATGCCTTAATTATTTGACAGGTCCTGGCCAAAGAGAACATTGCTACTCACCCGAAGAGGCTTTGTTCTCATTTTTGTTCTCCTCTTTCCCATATCAAGTGGGTTCATCAGAGAGGACACACATGTTTTGAAGAGAATGACAACTGCATAGGACAGCCAAACATTCTTTCAAGAATGCATACAGCTGTAGTTCTTAACCTGGGTTTGATCGAATCAGAAGGGTTCGGTGAAGCCTCCGCTGCAGAGGTCAAGGCACACATGACTCATAGTGTCAAACCGTGATGACAAGTCCCACTTGGTCTGTAGTGTGTCTGCAAATGATCCCTTTACATTGCTTGGCCAATCAGTGTCAGTGCTGATAGGAATTTAATATGCTCAGTAGTCAACGTGCCTGTCTTGAATTTGACAAAAAAAAAAGGTCGTATTTTTCACTATGAAATTGGTGCGGTTCAGTACCTCCAATTACATTAAGAACCAAGGCCATAAAGGCATGGCAGAGAAGTCTGTGAAAGTGTGAGTCTCCAGGGGGATGGCTTTGAAGAGGAAAACTAAGATCGGAAATGCATCTTTTGTGAAAAACCTCTTACATTGAATTAAAAAAAAATAATAATTAAAATAAACAAACCTGGCTGTCCTCTGGTTTCATGAATGATGACGAGGTCAGTAACATTATTGGCTTTGCAGGCTCGCACCATTGTCGCAATCTCATGGTTTCCTCGGTTCATGCGTTGAGCTCCAGGAAACATCAATTTAACCTCCTGTGCAAGGAGAGGAAAACGTACTTGTTTATTCAAAGACATGTGACTAATCTCTCATTTTGGTCAAGTAAAGCTGTGTGAAATGAGAGTTGACGTCACAAATATGCATTTCACGCAATTAAAAATATATAACATTAATACTGGGGAAATACAATTCAAAATACAGAATGACCAAATTTTAATAAAAATTATTGAAAAAAATACTACAAAAACCAATTGTTCTCAGTCATATCCACTGCTAAAAAAATATTTTAAGACACATAGATTGGACATGATACATGTCATCTCAAGGAACAATTTTCATTGACCTATCACGTGTATCATGTGTATGCTTCTGGCTCTGGCCTTCCTGTGTGGAGTTAAAGCAGTTAAGATAGCGGATGGATGTGTGGATATCCGCTACTACACACAGATACTCTAACTATACCTATGCTGTTTCCTATTCTGACACTTTGTTCACATTTGAAGTCTTTTAGGAATGCCTCGAAAACAACACCTTAGCAAACATTTTCAGTCTGGAACTTGGGTCTCTGGAAGTGGTGACCATGACTTTTGGATCTTCAACTCCAGCCCATTTGTACTCATCATCCATATGTGAGCTGACCCCTGCAAGAGAGAAATATCACAACATAAATTAAGGCTAATTTTATGTATACACACACACAGTGTACATAAAAGACATTTGATTATGAGCAATAAAACACTGACCCTCTCCGCCATCATCATCATACTCCAAAAGCTTCTGGAGCTGCAATGCATCTTTGCGTACCTCAGTTGGAAGCAGAGCATTTTCTACAGGGAGAGGGGAATAAAAAACCACAACTTGATGTCGATATCATACAGTAAGCTATTCAATATGAAGAGAAAACCATCGAGAATCCATACCATCGAGAGCACCTTTCAACTTCTGTTTCTTCTCTTCAATTGTTCGCAGTCTGTCTTCTTGTGCCTTCCTGTACAAGTACTCACGTCTCAGTCTCACCTCTCGACGAAGCTTTATCACATTACAAAGCAGCGACAAAGATAAATACAATAAAAACACCGACACCCTCGCCTATTTTATCTGGTGTTCACAAGTTGTTTTTATTCTATAATATGATTGAAGTTCGCCTACCAAATGACTGATTCAGTTAAAAAACTTACCATATTTTCACGTTTGCTAGCAGGTAGCAGACTGCTAAATGATCTCACATGTATGTCCTGATATACAACAGTGCTCTTCATTGGCCAAAAACCGGGCCAATAGGAGCAGTGTATACTAGCAAATGGAAACTCCATCCACCAACCTATTATCTTAAACATATTATTGTAGCATGATATTTAAGTACTTTCTACGGTGTAATGTGTGCATGTAAACTACGTTTGGCACATTGGTGATTTCATTTCTTCTTAAATATGACTTTCAAAGTACCGATCTTTCTAACCAGGAAGTAAAACGGCTCGTGAGCGCTTACCGCGTAGCTGCCGCGCCATCTTGCAGCTCAAGCTGCGTGCCACGCAACATTCATCCATCCATCATCCTCACCGCTCGTCCTCACGAGACTAGCGGCTGATTAAAGACTACTCCAACAGCATGAATAACGGGGCCAAAAACAGACGTTTTACAGACATTATGATCCAAAAATAGTGTCAAGAGACTGCACACACTAAACACCTATTCCTCCGATCAAATAAGTCTCTGTAGAAACCCAGTACAGTATTCATAACAATAGCTCAGCCCGCAGGTAAATTATTCACTACTGACGCAAATTGTCCGTCTGTGCACTCCAAAACACACATTTTAGTCACCTCGGCATTTCTAAAGAAAAAAGTTGAGCTAATAAATGAAACATTGTGGTTTACTTAGCCGACTGAGTGTAAAATCTCTCATCCTCAACTCTGGAAATGAAAAGACGTGGGGAAGGTGGTCCTGTATGTTCTATTACACAGGCGGTGCAGGGACCTGCGAATTGCTCTCGCCATAAACACACTTCAAGCTGTTTTCACCTGCACGTGTGGGGCCGGTGTGAAAGCACAGAATAAGCAAGGAATGCTTAGAAATGCATCAATGACGGAAAATACCTTGTGATGAGTGTTTAGGGTGACAAATCAGCATTGGAACATGGTTAAAAGCTCCCAAAAGTTGACTTTTCATGTTACGGCTTTTTTAAAGGGCCTAGAATTTCTAGATCTAGGGTTTTCCAAGTGAAGTATATAGAAATTATATTTGGCACATTGGCGATTCATTTTCTACAGTAAAACGTTGTAACTAATAAATGGAAGGTTGCTGGACATTTGGCCGACTTGGTGCAAAATCTCGCCGCCTCAAAACCGGAACCAAAACGAAACAAAAAGACTCAGTAAAGATTGTCAAGTATTTACTCTTGCGTGGTGGTATGGGGATGGTGTCGTGAAGCTACGAAATTCATCTGTTGTCATGAGGCTTTTTTAAGTCGTATTTACCTGCTCGGGCGGGGTTGGTGTGAGAGTGCAGAATGAGCAAGGAATGCAGGAAAATAACACTTTGGGGGGGTTAGGGTGATCAACATTGTCCCATGGTTAATAGCTCCAGAAAGGTGACTTTTTTAAATGATCGCGTCCCTTTAACTGCATACACTCTTGACGGTCATGGGCACACTGGAGTCTATCCCAGCTGGATTCATTCATTCATTGCTCTAACATATGCTGTCCCTCTGATGTATTGATTCCTGATAATTTATTTAATCACTCTCAAAGAGAACCTCAGCATCTTCATCTCTGCTACCTCTAAAACTGCTTCCTGTCTCTTACTCAGTTACGCTGTCTCCAGGCCAAACAGCATCGCTGGTCACACCACACCTAGTTTTATCTATTACTGCAAATAATCAGGATTGTTAACAGGCTTCTGAAGAGCTGATTATTTGAATCGGATGTGTTGGAACGAGGAAACATCTAAAATATGCCGAATAGTGACCATCCTAGTACACAAAATAAGCAACCTGTAGCCACTAACATAAAAAAAGAAAAAATTCAGTTTATTAAGGAAAATGTTTGCATTTATTGAACAAAACAAACATTATCAAACTCACACAGTGTAAAGGTGGTTCCATGTCATAGCCAAAGGAAGAAATAATGGAATTTGTTTGAAAATGTTATACTGTAAATGCATTTGGAAGAAACTTGATGTTAAATAAATTTCAAAGTGCGTGTCAGTTTTACAAAATATTACTTATACTGTCATAACAAATCACCTATCTTGCATCTTTCGAATCTAACAATTTCATGGAGAAGTGAGTGATACTTTTCATATATTATTTTCATAATTTATAAATTATTTTACTTGCTGTACACACATTTTACCTGCTTTGCCTGAAACCGCTTTCAACATTTATTCTCATTTACACAAAGAGAGGTAAAATATAACCAGGATCAAGGCTGTAACGTTTTGGATGTGGCTTTAAACCGAATTAGTAAAGCAAGAAGTGTAAACTTGGAGTGTGGGGGATGTGCTGGAAAGTTTAAGCAGTCCATTGTTTTGCCATACAGGTATGTTGGGCACACTGTCTTATTATGGTACATTTAATTTCTATAATGAGCTTCCCACTTTGGCCCAAAACACATAGTGACATATGAGTACAGTAGAGGAATTAACAAAACTAATCAGCAAGAAAAAAACATTGCACTGTAAAAAGTGATAAAATGAAAAGCTGCATTTGTGTTTTTGAGTATTTTCATCAAAATGTACACCAACACAACCATGCTATCCCGTAGCAAAACAAAACCGTAACAATAAGCAATCAGAACATTAAAAATGGAAACGTTGCAACATGCAAAGACGGATGAACACAAAACAATACAAACCAAAGACAAAGTTTAGTGAGCCATTGTAATCTTAAAACAGGTTTTATAAATGAGACTCACTCGCATAGGAGTTCTTCTGATCGCAGCTCTAAGATTATAAGAACACTTAAAATGGTTCATGATAGCGGCATGCTAGTCTCATTGTGACCTCTGTTAAGGCATTTAAAAAAGGTTTATATGTGAACAACGCCAATTAGAAAGTGTTTTAAGTACTGTGCAGTGATAATCCTGCCACAAAATGGTTCAATACCCACAATAAGCCAATTTCAGGATTATGACAGCTAATTGTATAGTCCACATGAGAAAAGTGTGAGTTGTCACAATCTGGTAAATGATCATTAATTAGATGGGAGACATTCTGATGGGTAAAGTTGTGACAACATGTGTTGGTCTGACCTTTGACCCAAGATACTACAAACCTCTTGACTCGGATATCATTTAAAATCTTAACAGCTCCTTCTTTTAGATACAAACCAGACTGATGATTGACTAATTTTTCTTCAAGTTGTCTTGTTTTAGCTCACTTACATAGTATATCACCTTAGAAGATAAACAGAATGCAATAGGTTTCCAACTCCCCATGCTTGTAGAGTGGCGTGACAACGGCCTACTGGAACAACTTGATAGAATGTGCTGCCCCAAAAACAGTAAAGAAACTCCAATGGTAGCTGTTAGTAGTCTAGACAATGTTACTCGGTTTAACCCACCGGTGGAGAGGAAGTGTTTTTTATATGAATGTACAACACAGTTTCACATCGAAATCCATCTGGTCTTTTTACCTTTAAAGTTGTAAACCTGGGAAAAAAGGTACAGTACCATTCCATGTCGATGGGAGACAGTAAAAGGACAGAGAAAACAAGATGGAATGAAAGACACCAGGTAAGTGTGGTCAAGGAAACCTCATTCAGACCAGAAGGAACAAACAGGGCCGCATCCAGAGTGTCTAGATTTTACCTGGTGCTTGTTGGTTGCCTTGGTGTATTGCATTTTGTATGGCTTGGAATACAACTTTGTGCACATACAAGTCAGGGAACCAGGTAGCGAGCTCACTCCTTGTCACGGTTGTTCTTAGGTTCAGTCAAATAAAAGTGGATATTTTATAGTTCTTCATAATCTCCACCTCTTTTTGTTGAACTTGATCCTCCTCCAAGAAAGTCTTCCAGCTCATCCATTTCTGTTTTCTTGGGTCTAGATTTCTTTTTCTTTTTGTCATCAACAGCTTCATCTTTTTCCTTTTTCTTGTGTTTATGTTTTTTCTTACTTTTTTCATCCTCCTGAAAATGGAACAGCATTATTGAATTATTTAATTAAACTCAAAATAGCAGTACTAATAGCTAGCAAACTTTCACATTATTTTGCAAAAACATTGCAGGCACCTCTTTACTTTTCTTCTTTTTTTTCTTCTTGTCTTTAGACGAGTGTTTGCTTTCTTTCTCTGAAAATGTAGAATACATAAACATTAGAACATTAGCTGTGTGGCGATCCATCAACAGATCCTCCTTTTGGATTAACCATGTTTGTTGTAAGTGGTTCAATATTTTTATATTGGTTTTTCTGTATCACTTTTGCTGTAAAGGGTAAAGCCAAACACTGCCGTTTGGAGAAACAACAAATTGAGAACAAATCAATTATCAAATTAATCAATAATTCAGTTTGATGATTGAGCATATGTTTTAATATTATTTGCAAAACAATGTTAAATAACATATACACGTCATAATGAGAGAGCGCACATGCTAACATGCATACAAATGTTGCTCAAAGCATGTGCAAATAAAAGGGATCAGTGAGTTCATAGATGAAGTTCACAGACTAATGGCGGATGGCCATGTTACTTTTCCACCATAAATGCTAATGGGTAAGGAGTATTAGCTAACCACTATGGAGACTGTGATGCAGGAACTGTGCAGATGTCCAATGCAACTCGAAA